>NC_060088.1:3689262-4003525 GCF_922984935.1 Meles meles | reverse complement strand
TCTTTTTTTTTTTTTTTTTCTAAATTGACACAGAAATTCAATGTCTTCCTATTGAATCCTTCTTTTTATTTGTGGTAAAACACAAAACATAAATCTACCATTGAAACTATTTTTGAGTGCATAGTTCAGTAGTATGAAGTATATTCACATTGCTGTGCCACACATCTCTAGAACATTCTTTTTTTCTAGATTGTGAATCTGTGAAATATGTATTTATTTTTAAGACTCAATTTTTAAGAGCAGTTTTAGGTTTCCAGTAAAATGGAGAGGAAGGTGCAGAGACATCCTATGTACCTCCCTACCCCACACAAGCACAGTGCTCCCCTCATTACCAGAACCCCTGCCAGAAAGGAACACATTTTTGTCAGGGATGAACCTTCATTGACAATCATGATTCTCCAGAGTCCATAGTGTACATTAGGGCTTTGTCTTGGCCGTGTATATTCTATGGGTTTGGATGAATGTGTAATGACATGTACCCACCATGATAATTTCATACAGAAGAGTTTTACTGCCCTAAAAATCTTCTGTGCTCTGCCTGCTCATCCCACCCTCCTCCCCATCCCCTGGCAACCATTGATCTCATTACTGTCTTCATAGTTCTGCCTTTTCCAGAATGTCCCTGAGTTGGAATTATGCAGTATGTAATCTTCCCAGATTAGCTTTTCTCATTTAGTCATGAGCATTGAAGTTTCCTCCATGTCTTTTCATGGCTTGATAGCTTAGTTATTGTACACACTCAATCATATTTCATTGTGTGCTTGGACTCTGGTTTACCCATTCCCCTACTGAATGGTATCTTGGCTGCTTCCACATTTTGTCAGTTAGGAGTAAACCTGCTTCAAACATCCATGTGCAGATTTTTGTGTGGACCTACATTTCCTTTCGGTAAATACTAAAGAGCATGACGGTTGGATTGTATACTCAGAGTGTGTTTAGTTTAGTAAGAAACCACCAAACTCTCTTCCAAAATGGCTGCACCATTTTACATTCCCATTGACAATGAATGAGAATTCTGGTTGCCTCTGGAAAATTTTCATCTTGCAAAACTTAAAATCCATAGCCATTGAACATTATGCTCCCCCAAACCCTGTCATAACCACCATTCTACATTCTGTTTGTCTGAGCTTGACTAATGAACAGGACCATCCCATATTAGTCCTTCTATGACTGGCTTATGTCGTTGAGCATCATGTCCTCAAGGTTCACCCATGTTGTAGCAGGTGACAGGACTTTCTTCCTTGTAAGGATGAATAATACTGTTTTCCATATATAACTCACTTTGTTTATCCATCCATCCATCCATCCATTGGTGGATAATTGGGTTGGTCCCCCTCTTGGTGTGAATTGTGTGGGGATGAACTCGGGAGCACCAAGCATCTCTCTGAGATCCTGCTTTGAGTCCCCCTAGATATGTACCCAGAAGTGGGACCATTGTGTATTTTCTTTTCTTGAGGAACACAGGCAACACATAGTTAAAACCAGCTTCAAGAAATAAAGTTGCTGACACTTAGATACATTTGGATGAAGATAAGATAATGATCCCTAGAAAAAAAAGTGCTTCCCTACATTTATTTCCCTAGAGCTTTGTAAATGGAAAGAAAATCTGAGGATTGATTACAGTTATTGCAGTAGACAGAGCCCTCGGAAGCCATGCAAATTCAGTATGTACCGTTCAGGCATGTCTGAGAGATCTGGCCCGTTCGGTTCCAGACCACCGAAATAAAGCAAGCTGGATGAAGCGTTTGGTGTCCTGGCACACATAACAGTTATATTGACACCAGACTGTAGTCCCTTAAGTATGCAAGAGCATCCTATCTAAGAAAATGCACGAACCATAATGGAAAAATACTTTTTTGCCAAGCTAGCCATCACCTGGACTTTCCATGCGTGACCATCACCGATCACAGATCACCATAGCAAATGGGACAAGGAAAAAGCTTGAAATATTGTCACCGTCCTCAAAATGCAACCCGGAGGCACCACGTGACCAAATGCTGTTGGGGAAACATGAGGCCAAAAGCCTTGCTTGACATAGGGTTGCCATGAAACGTCAGTTTGTGCAAAACCCAGTATCTGCAAAGTGCGGTAAACGCAAGGCATGCCTGTGTCTTCAAGAACTTCACTTACACACAGTTTCCATTGGGTGGGGACCGGTTGGTTGGTTTGTCTGTAGCTCTGTAATTTTCCATGAAAAACGTATCTCTGTTCTGTGGTGTGTTGTTATAATAATGCGCCCAAGGAGGAGTCTCATCATAATCCTTTGCAACCAGCCACTGTGATAAGGAAGGGAGGGCGGGAGAAAGCAGAGCTAAATGACTCAGTGCATTCTGTAATTAAAGCCTGCGAGCCTGGATATAATTGTCCAAAGAACTCCAGTCCTCTTCCAAAGGCTAGGATTCACTGTTATTCAAAAGGAGCCCGATGATAAATTTATAGGGCGATGCCCACGGTAGGAGGAGAAGCCATGGTTTGCGGGTGTTAAGACTAACACACCAGGAGTTTCAGGCTTCCTCTAGCTCAGTAAGAGGAACAGGCATTAACAGATGGAGATGCTCTTCCTCTTCTGGTGGTTTTTTTAGGCTGGGTCCCCAAACGGTGACTGCCTTGGGCTCTTGTTTCTGTCACTGTGGTGTAATAAATATATATATATATATATTTGCTCTTTGCCTGGTAGCACAGAGCCCCTGAAGCTCTCAGATTTCCCCAGGGTTAGACCTGTCTTTTGTTCTTTATAAAGGGACCCTCCAGATCATAGGAGAGTTTATGCTAATGAGGGGCCTCCAGATGGGATCCCTTGGGGGCTCCAGGATGGAGGTGGGTCACCAGAAACACTGGGTGATTCGACTTTCAGCCCCACCGTGACGTCTGGAGGAGGAATGCTGCAGGCTGAGGTCTGTAGCAACTCTTCCACAATGAGACTCCAAGACCTTCCGAGATGGAGAACGCCTTGAAGGACTCGAAGCATGGCACCCAGAGAAGGCATGAACCTCTCTGTCCCCACGTACATGCCTCTGTGGGGCTGTTCCTGAGTTGCGTCCTTCATGGAAAACCCGTTTACAGCACCTACACTCTCTTCCTCCGTTCTGTGAGCTTCCCAAGCAAGTTTTCCAACCTGAGAGGGAAGACGTGGGAACCCCCAAATTGGTCATTGACCAGGGCCTGGCCGTCGGTAGGGGCCTACTTAGCCAGAGCAACTCCATCTCGGTTAAATGGCCATTTTGTTGTTTATGCAGTAAAATTTAAACTGACCCCCCTCCCCCCCCACCCCCCAGGGGAACTTACTTAAAAGCAAGTCTGGGAAACCAGTAAAATATGGTCGACCAGTCCCTGATAACACAGCCCAAATACAAGGGCGGATCAGGTCAGGTGGAGATATCAGAGCCCAGAATGTAAGGATGAGTCAGGCCAGGTGGAGACATCCAATCACTAAAACACACATACCGTCTCCGTAACCACCAAAGAATGTAAACCCCGCCTTTTGGGCGCCAAACTTGATCACTGCATTGTTGGAGCACCCGGATGCTGTGAGAACTCGAGAACATTGGTAGAGGGATGCCACACGTTTTTGGCATCAGAGGTGGTGTTGAGGAACAGCACACCATGGCAAATCTTGTTAAATGATAGTCTTGTGGGGCACCTGGGTGGCTCAGTGGGTTAAGCCTCTGCCTTCAGCTCAGGTCATGATCTCAGGGTCCTGGGATCGAGTCCCGCATCGGGCTCTCTGCTCAGCAGGGAGCCTGCTTCCCTCTCTCTCTCTCTGCCTGCCTCTCTATCTACTTGTGATCTCTCTCTGTCAAATAAATAAAAAATTAAAAAAAAATGATAGTCTTGCTAAATCCACTCCCAATGCAATACTGGGAGAGGAACAAGAAATGGCAAAGGGTTTCCAGAATCTTCAACATGCATGCACGCTGACCAGTAGATCTCTTAATTCTTTGCACTTTATAAAATATAGCCAGCTGGGGGGTGTGCCTGGGGGGCTCCGTCAGGTGACCATCTAGTTTCAGGGGCACCTGGGTAGCTCAGTTGGTGGCTCAGCTGACCAGAGTCAGCTCAGGTCTTGGTCTCAGGGTTGTGACTTCAAGACCTGGGTTTAGATCCACACTGGGCATGGAGTCTATAAGAAAGGAAGAAAGGAAAGGAAAGGAAAGGAAAGGAAAGGAAAGGAAAGGAAAAGAAAGGAAAGGAAGAAGGAAGGAAGGAAGGAAGGAAGGAAGAGAAAGAGAGTGAGGGAGGTACAGAGGAAGGAAGGAAGGAAGGACAAAGAAAAATAAATAACTGCATAGATAAATAGGTAAATCCTGGTTTCTGCCTTGTTCCCCTTTTCTCAAGATTTCACTATGCTATTTCTTGCAGGAAGAGAAGTAGAAAGCAAAAATGGTTTTTATGAAAAGAGTGAATACATATTTGCAATGTAGCGTTATGATTTCTTTACGTTGAAACACCCATTCCTGCATACCACGTATTAAACAGGGCCATAGAATTTCAGAAATTCTTCAGAGAAGCCCAGTGTAGACAGTCTGTGCAACACATCTTTGGGAAGAAATAGAAAAAATGAAAATAATAGTAAGACTATTTGTTCACCCTTACTTGTCCAAGTTGAAGTTCTTCTTTCTGAATAACCATCAGTAAGACAATAAACAGAAGCTTCATGGTCAGGTAGGGAGCTGAAATGTTCCTTTGGAAGCAAGTAACATTGAGTTGTAGGATACCCATGATGAAATCTCTCCCATTATTGGTAATAATAGAACAAAGAAAACCCTCTTTGAAATGAGCATTTCCTGACTAGGAAGGCATGTTAGTTTATAAGAGGAAAAAAAAAAAAAAAGTCAAGTTGGGGAAATGTCCTGTAGATTTCCCTGGGTGTGTCATTTAGCGTCTCGTTACTACATGGCTTTATGACTGACAGTGAGCAGAGTTGTATTTTTATACATGCATCTTTCATTCTCTCCAGGAGAGTCATTTCGGTTCACAGTGTGACATGTCTGAGGGCAATGTCATCAATTCTAACTAAGGATTAGGTCATCACATTTTGGATCAAGATGCAGAGAAAAACTCAAGAAATAGAGCTGTCCAGGAAAACGTTGTACAGAAGGTGGAAAGGAGCAGAAAAATAGAGATGGTTTATAACGTTTATTCTAAGGGCATCTGGGTGGCTCAGTGGGTTAAGTGTCTGCCTTCAGCTCAGGTCATGATCTCAGGGTCCTGGGATCAAGTCTCACATTGGGCTCCCTGCTCAGCCAGCAGCCTACTTCTCCCTCTGCCCCTCCCCCTGCTCATGCTTTCTCTTTCCCTTTCTAATAGATAAAATATTAAAAAAAGACAAAAAAAAACAAAACATTTATTCTCGTGTGCCAACTGTGGTCATTCTCAGACACACCCTTGATGACCCAATCAGCTGGTTCGGTTCTGATTAGTTCACTTTTCTCAGCAACCGAATAGCATTGGCTGTTGGCAGCCAATGCATGATATCTTACTACAAGTATTTCAATGGTTCGAAACAATAGCTCCACTAGTCATGTCTACATTTGGGGGGGATTTGTGGCATTTAGCCAAGTACTTTCTGGTTGAGCAAAATTGAGATTCAGACATTTCTGAGGGGTGTGTGTGTGTGTGTAATGGGTTTAGCACCTTCCCTGATATGATTATGCAGAGGCGTATGTACAATGGAGAAGGACCTTCCAGAGTGTTGTTGAATCCAGCATTCTCACCAGGTCAGAAGGCTGGAATAATGCACGTGTTCTCATCCGAAAGACAGAATAGTGACAATGCTTAATGACCGCTTCCCTTCCTGAATGACAGTGACTCCCTTCCTGTCTGTTTTTGTTTTTTTCAAATCAAGATCATAATTGTAATTCTCTTTATAGGGTATGGGCAGTAATGCCAGTCAATGAGAATTCCACTTGGGTAGATAAGGGCAGATACTGTATCAGCAGTTTACTATAGAATGTATGTGTGTAGTCTAGTGATCTACACCCTAGCAGAAGGGTCTGGTGGTGTGAGATTCATGGGCATGCGTTTCCTGTCTGACCCATCCAGTCATTGGTTTTCTGAAATAGACATCCATTTTCCATCATTTATGATCTTCTAACTGTGTATGTAGCTTCCTGGTGTCTTCTTGTTGGTGCCATCCAAACCATGTTAGAGTTCCACTAGAGTGTAGCTAGGGTAAGAATTCATGTTAGGATCCATGTTACAATCCATTATTATTACATCAGCATATGTTCCCTGTTGTTTGAAGAACGTAGTTCTTCTTTGGGTTCCATTCAAACCAAGACTTTGAGTAGTACTGATTAGTCCACTTCTATCGGCATCCTTGGGAGTTTGTTATTTTAAGATATTCCCTCTCCATGGATCGAAAAGGTTTAATAAAAAAAAAAAACAAATTTTAGCTCATAGAGCATGGTAAGTAGAACAGATATACAGAAAAGAGATGAATTCTTCTATCTCATGCTATCTTCATCTTGACTTTCGGTTACAATTAAAACATGGCGTCTGGGCTTGGGATCTGAAACGATAGGCTCTACGGCTATAAAGTATTGGTGTATTCCAAGCTATGTGTTTCATGGTCACGTGCTGAGGGTACATTGCTCATACAAGACACACGTGGTTCCTGCCTTGGATGTGGACATATAAACAAGGAAGCTGGATCTTTATTTCTCAGTGATGAAGCAAAAAGCACAATGACAAAAGAAGACAGAGAAAGCTGGACCTCCTCAAAATTGAAAATATCTGCTCTTCAAGAGACACCATCAAGAAAATGAGAGCACAGCTCTCGGACTGAGAGAAAAGATTGCAAAGCCATGTATCCAATAAGGGACTTTATTGAGGATAGGTGAATAACTCAATAACAAAAGAATAAATCATCAAATTAAAAATGCAAATGGAAATTTCTCCCCCAAAAAGATGCGTGGGTGGCCAAGACTTACATGAAAAGATGCTCAATATCATCAGCCTTCAGAGAGATGCAAATCAAAGCCTCAACAAGATACCACGTGGCATCCACTAAGGTGGCTGAAATAGAAACCATGGAGAAAAACAAGTGTGGGTCCAGATGAGGAGACGCTGAGACTCTCATATATTGCTTAGAGACATAAAATGGCACAGCTGCTTTGATGAAACAAGCTGGCAAGTGTTCAAAATGTGAAACCTAGAATTACCATGTGGCTCAACAGTTCCACAGCTGGGTGTCTGCCCAGAAGAAACAGGAAACATTCATCCACAGGACACCTTCTCGTGAATCACAGCCATCATTTACCAGGGCCAAAAGGTAGAAACAATCCGCATGCCCATCAACAAGGTGTGAATACAGACCAAAGTGGTCTGTCTACACACGCAGTGAAGTATTATGCAGTCATGAAAAGAATGAAGAGTGGATATACATCACAAGTTGGGTGAATTTTGAGGGGGAAAAAAAGTAATTAAAAAGCACATATGTAAGGAGAATAGGGAGTTCTTGTCTGGTAGGTAAAGAGTGTTAGTTTTACAAAATGACAATAGTTCTGTGGTTGGGTGGAGAGAATGGGTGTCCAACAGCATGACTGCCCTTAATGCCACCAAACCATACACTTAAAATGGTAAAGTTGGTACATTTTACATTATCCGTATTTTATCACTATTACAACTAAAATACCAGCATGTATATGAAATGCCTAGAAAAGGCAAACCTATAGAGACACAAAATAGTTGGGCGGTTGTCTAGCCCTGGGGACAGGATCAGAGGGCAAGAATGAGGAACGATGGCTCATAAGCATGAGTTTTCCTTCTGCGGTGATGGAAACATTCCAAAATGACATGGGGGCATGGTACAGGGATGACTGCACAACCCTATAATACGTTTAAAGTTATGGAAATGCACACATAAACTAGGTCAGTTGTAGGGTATCAACAAGGCTGTTAAAAAAGGACCATGATATCTAGATTTATTAAACCATAATTGTCAGTCCTTCTCACTGTGCCTTTAGTAGTTCATCCTCGGCTGCCATGTCATGAACAAGAGCCGTCAGCACCACATATAAGGGAAAAGGAAGAGGAAAACTTGAAGACCGGACTGGACCAGTATGGGAAGAACCCAATGGGGCTGGGCCAGATGGCATCATGTCTAAGGAGCTGAGAGTCAAAATCTTTTTTTACTGAGGACCAGGAGCAAAAGTCTCCCAGACCAAGACCAAACCATGATACATCCTAGGACTCAAGGTCCTTAGGGAGTGTTAATTTTGGCTTCAATTAACTGTGGTTTTTTTAAAAAAATATTTTATTTATTTATTTGTCAGAGAGAGAGAGAGAGCACAAGGACGCAGAGTGGCAGGAAGAGGCAGAGAGAGAAGCAGGCTCCCTGCTGAGCTAAGAGCCCGATATGGGACTCGATCCCAGGACCCTGGGATCATGACCTGGGCAGAAGGCAGTGGCTTAACCGACTGAGCCACCCAGGTGTCCCCAATTAACTGTGTTTTAACAAAGATGTTGAGCCTCGAGTTCCAGCCCCTTGAGTTGGACAGTAGAGTTGTTGAGTGTGACTTAAATACTGGCTCCAAAATTCGTGCACCACAGGCATCTGCCATCCCTAATCCCTACACCACATGAGCACACAATAGTGGGGATAGCAAGATGGTGTGTGTGTCTTTGACGTTACCGTAAGAACTCCGTGAACTTACAGAACAATAACCAGCCCCGTATCTCAACACTCTTTTCCTTTTTATTATAAAGATGGACTCACATGGCAAATTTAAGCTGTTCTACATTCGTTAGAACGGTACTTCCGGCCCGAGAAGCCTTTCATGGTGTCCTAGAAACCATCCCATCTTTCTATATTTGCTCAAGGTCAGCGCTGAGGTACCGTGTGTGGGCGAGCGGCAACTTTTGCCGTCTCAGACGCCCGTTGGGTTGTATGTGATATCTGATAGGAGTTCTTTATTTTTGTGTCTGTAATGTGGCCATCATTCATCATGTGTGCAATTACTCTTCTGATTTAGAAAAGCATCTCTTGTTAAATTTGGACAGATCATCGCATGTCCTAAAATTGTCTTAGCATCCTATCAGTCATGATTTTTTTTTATAGGTTGCACACCAGGGTATTTTACTCTCAAATCCTTTTTTGAGTTCTGTGATATTTGCCTTGTACAATTGCATTTAGCAGACGGTGATGCATTTCTCTATACCAATGGGGGGGGGAATCCCCCCCAAAAGAAAATTAGGCATTTTGGGTTACACTCAATTATTTGAGGGGTTATTTGCATAATAACAGGATTTTGTTAAGAGTTCGGTGTGCCTGCTGTTTATTCCCTACTTGAAGTCATAATCCTGTTGGTGACATCCCTATCATCTCCATGGCAACCAATTATGATTCAACAAATTGAACGTTATGATGGGGACCAAAATGAGAATAAATGAATGAGGTACAGGTCGAGGACATAAACTTTCAAAAAAAAAAAAAAAAGAAAGGTTTACAAAAATTTCAGTACTTATTTTTTTTTCCCAAAGATTTTATTTATTTCAGAGACAGAACACAAGTAGGGGGAGAGGCAGAAGGAGAAGCAGGCTTCCCACTGCGCAGAGAGCCCAATGCGGGGCTTGATCCTAGGACCCTGAGATCATGACCTGAGTCGAAGGCAGACACTTAATCGACGGAGCCACCCAGGCGCCCCTCAGCACTTACTTTTTAAGACATAAAGATATCCTGCTGGAAATACCTGTGGAATCATGCTTCTCATCAATCACAAACTTAGTCCTAAGCCGAATTATGGATATAAGTTAACCTGAATTAAACTGACTCACCTAGGGCACCTGGGTGACTCAGTGGGTTAAGTGACTGCCTTTGGGCTCAGGTCATGATCCCAGAGTCCTGGGATTGAGTCCCACATTGGGTTCCCAGCTCCATGGGGAGTCTGCTTCTCCCTCTGACCGTCTCCTCTCATGCTTTCTCACTCTATCTGTCTGTCTGTCTCTCAAATAAATAAATAAGATCTTAAAAAAAACAAAACAAAACAAACTCACCTCTAAGACAGGTAACTGAACTGCCATTTTATTTCTCCAAATATTACCTGTAAAAAATCATAAGTGGTGATCACGTGGCTTCATGTTTCCTAAAACTGGCATTTCCCTATCAAGCTGTTGGCAGAAGGAGGTGTCCGGCCTTCTCTAAGGGCTGGAGGACATTGAAATCTATATTTAGCTCAGTTTCTAATCACAGTGAACAGGTAAGCACTTTCCCCAAAGTCATATCATTGGAAATAACATGGCTCTGATTTTAATTTTGATTCTGTGACTCTGCATGCTAATTATCTTTCCAATGCCCCACGGCAGCTACTAAATTGGGCACAGAAAGCACAGATCCTGAAAGGCGAAGATATCTTTTCTGACCCTTCCTCCAAATGTTGCTTCTGAAACATGGTTAGTTCCTCCCTACCCCTGGTTTTATCATTATGTTTTGGAAAATGAATTTTCCCCATGTCCAGAGTCTTGAGATGCTTTCCCACTCAGTATTCTACAAAAGTGAACCTCGGAGAGAAAACGGTGAGCCAGTCTCGCTGATGGTCACTGACATCCTATACGATCTTCACGGACACATGCGTCCAACCTGATTGAATATTTTCAGAACACTTGGAAGCCAGCGTTAGTCATTACCACACATTCACAGGAATTCAGGCCAATCAATTATTTCTCCAAGCCTGCCATATGCATCAAAAGATCAATATGTGGCCAAAGTCATTTATCAAAACACTCTAAGAACACCAAGTGACAGGCTATATAGAGGAAGGGAGAGGGAATTACACTTTTAGTAAAAGTTATTGTTAGGGCTTGAACTGTATCCCCCACCCCAAATTCATATCTTGGAGCCCTAGTCCCCAGGACCTTGGAAAGGGACTGTATTTGGAGATGGGATCTTTAAAGAGGGGACTGAGATAAAATGAGGTTGTTAGTGTGGAGCTCGATCCAACAGGGCTTGGGTCCTTTTTAGAAGAGATGAGGACACAGACATGCACAGAGCGATGGCCACGTGCAAACCAGGGAGAACATGGTGTCTACAAGCCAAGGAGAAAAGCCTCAGGAGGAACCTGCCTCAGACCCGCCTGGATCTCAGACTCTTAGCCTCCAGGACAGTCAGACGATCAATGTCTGAGACCCTCATATGTGATACTTTCTTACAGCAGCTTTAGGAAACCAACACAGTGGTCAGTGTTATTTTTTAATGACCTGTATAAACTTTTCTGTTCTTTTCTTCATCCCCTATATAGGTATTTTAACTGACGAAAAGCAATCATTGTCCCCTGTGGTCACAACAGGGATTTTGGAAAGACGTGACTAGAAGGGCAAGCAAGTGGGTTAGAGGACATCTTTCTTTCCATGAGGACTCTTTTGAGTGTCTAAAAGGCTAAGCTGTTCACATTGTCTTCTGCCAAAGTCTTCTCATCTGAACTTGTGATCACACTGTCTTGTGTTGAGAAATTGGCTGCTGGCCACCCCACACTTGTCTGAGCAGAGACCACCTGGTCGTGAAAATTTCCGCTATGAAAAGGACACCAGACGCTCTGCTTAAATCCCGAAGAACATTTAAAGTTGACCCTATTTAAAAGCTTTGTTGTCTCCCCAGGAACATTTTATCATTTCAGTACCATGTTTCGAGGGACAGGGATGAGGCAAGCTTGATCAAATGGGGTCTATGTAGGTCATTGGAAACCTTTTAGACTCTATCCGAATGTTAAAAATAAAAGCCATTTTCGAAGGATTTTAACCAGGGTAGCAGCACGCTCAGACTTCCTTAAGGAGAACGCATAGGAGACAGGCACGAGGAAAATTGAGAAACCCATCAGGGGTCTACTGCAAGAGTCCAGGTAGGAGACAGGGGTCTGAAGCTGGCCGGCTGCAGTAGAAATTCAGAAAATTAATATGTATATATTAACTTTATATACATTAATTTTACATACATTATATTATTTTATTATATTTATTTTTATTATATTATTATACATTATTTTATATACATTAATTTTAATATACATATATATTAATTTCCTGAATTATATATATATAAATATATATATATGTGTGTATAGAGAGAGAAAGGAACACACAGAGAAACATAAGCACACACACACACCTCTTTGGATATTAGAATCAACAGTGACTATGTGTGGTCAGTGAGGAAAAGGGAGAGGTGACCTGGTGAGGGGAGTGAATATATGAAGTGTGTAGAACCTCCGAGACACACACACGTGCCACACGTTTGGATGCTAGGGCTGGCACTCTGACAAGCAGCAACGGCCACAACAGCCAAACTGTGGAAGGAGCCGAGATGCCCTTCAACGGATGAATGGATAAGGAAGATGTGGTCCATATACACGATGGAGTATTATGCCTCCATCAGAAAGGATGAATACCCAACTTTTGTAGCAACATGGACGGGACTGGAGGAGATTATGCTGAGCGAAATAAGTCAAGCAGAGAGAGTCAAGTATCATATGGTCTCACTTACTTGTGGAGCATAACAAAGAACATGGAGGACATAGGGAGATGGAGAGGAGAAGGAGTTGAGGGAAACTGGAAGGGGAGATGAACCATGAGAGACTGTGGACTCTGGGAAACAAACTGAGGGTTTTGAAGGGCAGGAAATTGGAGGGCTGGGTGAGCCTGGTGGTGGGTACTAAGGAGGGCACGTATTGCATGGAGCACTGGGTGTTATATGTAAACAATGAATCTTGGAACACAACGTCAAAAACCAATGATGTAGTGTAT
Organism: Meles meles; assembly: GCF_922984935.1. Lineage (NCBI taxonomy): Eukaryota > Metazoa > Chordata > Mammalia > Carnivora > Mustelidae > Meles > Meles meles. The sequence goes on along the minus strand of NC_060088.1, from coordinate 3,990,790 downwards.
GGTGACGAACATAACACAACAGAAAATGAAAAAAATAAATTAAAAAAAAGAGCTGCAAGGCCTTGGAGAAATTCCCAAACCTTTAGAAAATTCAGTAAAATGAGAAAAATAATAAAATACATATGACATAAAAAGAAGGAGGAGGAGGAGGAAAAGGAGAAGTAGAAGAAGAAGGAGGAGAAGGAGAAGGAGAAAATGGAGAAGAAGAAGTGTGAGTTGTAGGCAAGTATTTGGAACCCTCCAGTCTCTAGGCTGAAACGAAGGAAGGGGCCAGGAGTCTCCTTAAAGCAAAGTACTAGAAGGAACAACATGGACATCTCACCTGTGAGCTCAGGAGGTCAGCCTGGACATCCTCCAGGCTGGTGTCGGGCCACATCTGCTGGTGTCTTCTTGATGATGTTGCTACTTTCAACCAGATTTAGATAATCATGATTCTGAGAAATGGGTACCATACAGTATTAACAAATTGAATTAAAGCATGTGACTGAGAAAATTCTAGCTCCAGCCAATCGGACGTTATGCCCCTTGGGCTCTTATAGCTTCATAACATTTTGACAGGAAATGGTTACAGGACTCTTGGGACGAGAAAACAAGTAGCCATCCTTGAAGCATGACAGACTGTCCCAAGTTCACAGTGGAAAATCCTTGCAGGTGTTCAGACCTTCGTGGAAACTTGAGTGAATCCACAGTGGGAATGTGCTTTTGTCCAGAGTTTATGAGGAGGGATTGGGAAACCCCACACAGTTCTTCAAAGTCCACAACTTCAGGAAATTAGGTCATGACAACGCTCCACGGTCTAGGTCAGGTAGGAGCCATCAAAGCTCTATTTTGGTTTCTAAGGGAGCGGCGGTAGGGGGTACGGAGAGATTTCTTTCTGTAACAGCTATTGTCCTGGGTAACTTAGAGCATAATGGATTTTCCACTCTGTCCCTGGCAGATGGAAGCCTTTGGTGAAATAGCAGGTAAATCCATTTTCGCCACCGTGCTTTGCAGAGATGCAAGGGCACGTAGCATTGCTTACATCTACCCAACAATTGGGAAGTGATACAGTAGGAAACAATTCCGATGGATGTTAGGAATAATCACAATGTATTTGCTCCACCACATGCCCAAATTAGAATGAACGTTTCTGGAAATCGAATGAAATTTTTGATTTCATTCTCAGTTGCTTTTGAGGGCAATGCTAACAATCATGAAAACGAGTATTTTATGGAAAATACGTTGTACATGCATGCTTGTGAAGGATCTCGATGATCTCTTTGACAAGGCAATGAACTTATTGGAAATTATTTATTTTAAAATGTCTACCTCTGGGGGCGCCTGGGTGGCTCTGTCGGTTCAGCATCTGCCTTCGGCTCAGGTCATGATGGTAGGGTCCTAGGATGGAGCCCCGCATTGGGTTTCCTGCTCAGCAGGGAGTCTGCTTCTCCCTCTCCTGCTGCCCCTCCCCCTGCTTTTGCTCTCTCTCTCTTCCTCTCATATAAATTAAAAAAAAATTGTTTTAATGTCTGCATCTCCTTTAAAAAATTCAGAAAATACAGAAATAGGAGAAAGGAAGCAACATTGCCCCACTTGGACAGGATACAAGGAGAGAGAGTCTGGATGGCTCATCACAATGTATCCAACTTATGGAAACTTACCAAGATTGACACTTTTTTCTTCCCTGCCTTTTACTACTGCCGGGTAGTATCCACTGTGTGGCAATATGGCAACCTGTTTACTCATCCTCTTCTCAGACATTTAAGTTGTTTCCTGTTTCTCTTCACTATGAATAAACCTGCTAAGAACATTCTTGAATGAGTCCTTTTGGGGCCATGCATTTTCAGGTCTTGTATGTAAATATCCAGCAGAGTATTGCTGGCCCCGAGCACCACAGGACATTTGACCTTCCAAAGTAGCTTTGCTGTTGACTCTCCCACTAGGAATATATTCTGTTTTGTGCTACCTGTTACCCTTTGTGTGCCTTTCTGGGGATTAATTGGATCTTTTTGAGTATTCTGTTGTATCTCCTCTATTGATTAGATAGATAGGTATTTTGTGATTGCTCTGTGGGAAGAATCTAGCTCACCACATGGTTTTGTAGGGTTTACTAGCTAAGAACGCTTCTTCCATTTTTATTGATTGCATGTGAAAAAGTCATCTATGTACCAACATAACATTTTTCATTTCGCCTGTTGGTCAAGAAAACCCAAACTCCATCCCACTAGATCTTTGAAGGAAATGGTTACCCATCTCTATCCTAGACACCCTAGATCCTCACTGTCCAATAGGGTCATCATTTGTCATTTGTAGCTATTGAAATACCTTAAAATTAAATAAAATGTGAAATTCCATTCCTCAGACATACTAGTCCTAGGTCGAGTGCCCTGTGTCCACATGGGGCTCATCCTGGATCCTAGCTTCAAACTTTACCACAGGCCCTTTGCATGTACTCATTTTCTGCTTATTACATTTTCATTGTTCTGCACATCACCTCTACACTGACTATCTAAGAAAATATTCTTATAACTTTTGTTTTAAACAGTGAACACTTGTTAAAAGAAACTTGAACAGATAGATACTAAAAATATATATATTTGAGGGGCACCTAGGTGACTCAGTCAGTTAAGTGTCCAACTCAATCTGGCTCAAGTCTTCATCTCATGGTCATGGAGCATGGAGCATGGAGCCTACTTTAAAAAAATACGTATTTTTAATGTACCCAGATATTTTTAGACTTTAACTTGCCATTCTCTCCTTTTTTGCATACCTGGGTTTTATCTGGGTCTCTTCCACAACATCCCGAAGACCTTCTATTTTTGTATTTTATATTTTTTATACTCTGTACCATGCCTTGTGGAGGAGGCCCCCCGGAAAGGAATCCCTCAGCTTTCACTTATCTGAGAATGTCTTTCTCTCCCTTTGGGTTTTGTAGGAGGTTTCCGTTGGATATGTAATTCTAAGTTGACACGCTTCGTGCATCACCATAAAGACGTCTTTCCTCTCTGCCTTCGGGCCTCTCTTCCCTTCTGGTGGAACATCAGCTCTAATGCCAAATGTCATCTGCAGGACTCCAGCCGGCTTCAGGACTGACTGCTGATCTCGGGTGTTCAGCCCTGGGTCTGTGAAACCCTTTAGCGCCGTTTCCTTTGTGTGGCTCTTATGTGAGCTTCTCCAGACACCATGAATCTGTGCCTGGCCACCTTTTGTGGATTTTAGAAAGCCCCGGATACGATCTCTCTGAATAGTTCCCGTGCCCCAATCTCTGTTCTTTCCTTTCGGACACCAGTGAGAGGTATCCAAACTACGGTTCAAAGAGAGAATGACGGAAACCACGAAACAGACCGCCAGAGGCCCGCAAGACAATACGTTAGCTTTTGTTGGATTAACTTAACTGTGGACCTCAATTTGTTTGAAGATAGGATGATACCTTCATGCTCAGTAGGGCTTGGCAGCCGGGTCTGGTGCAAAGCCAGAACACTGTCTCTGGAGCTCAGGCAGGTGTCGGTTCTCTGAACCAGAAAACTGTTTTCCGACTTAAAACGTTTGTTCTAGGGGCACCTGGGTGGCTCAGTCAGTTAAGCACCTGCCTTTGGCTCAGGTGGTGATCCCAGGGTCCTGGGATCAAGTCCCCCATCAGGCTCTCTGCACACCAGGGAGTCTTCTCCTCCCTCTGTCCCTCCCCTTGCTTATGCCTTCTCGCTTTCTCTCTTGAATAAATAAATAAAATCTTTAAAAAAAAAAAAGAAAGAAACATGTTTCTCTTGCTTTGATTGTCAAATGAGTGTGATATTCTTTCTTGAAGGAGAAGTGTTGGTTCTAGGAAGTCTATTTGATTCTGGGGTTTAATTAGCTGGGAGGTGGATTTCATTCTTCTCCTAAAGACTTTGCCAGAATATTCATTACCTTGCACGAGATGATTTCAAGCACTTGTGCCTTTTCGTACGCTTCTCCACGTGTCTGTTTCGTTTTACTCATTGGTCTCTATATGTTTGTTCTGATATCATGCGGCTCGAATAATTGCAGATTTGTGGTTGCGATAATTCATTCTCTCTCTCGGTGTCCCCTCCTGGCGCCTCTTAAGCAAACTGTCATGACTGTTTTTGTACATTGTTTCTTCCAGATGATCACAGGAAAAATGCTGTGAAGAGCCACATAACAAATCCCATTGTCATTTTCATTAACTTCGCGTCAAACCTAGATTTGCTTAAAAAAAATATTTAAAAAAACATTGACTATATTGAAGTGTCTCATCCAGGAACATGCTGCCTTTCTTCATTAATTTCAGGGTTTTTTTTCTTACATTGTTCAGTAAATTTTGCATTTTTCTCCCTAAAGAATTCTTTAAAAAACAAACAGACAAACAGAACAAGAGAAAACAGAGATGTTATTCCATCAGGACCCAGTCAGACAGGTCTGAATGCCTACGGCAGCCTTGATGAAAAGGACTTCTGGTTTCTGGTCTCAGTTAACTTTAGCGTACTTATTCTAACCTCCTCTTGTGGTCGACCTTCTCATCTGGTTTTCACCTCCCCTTCCAGACCCCATGCCTGTTTCTCGGCCACCTCTCTCTTCCCTGCCCAGACTTCTTTGCCTAGACTAACTGGAATTTCTTTCTTATATTAGCTCTGAATACCTAATCCCACTTGTACATTTTCCAGAAATAGAGAAAAGTTTTTTTTACTCCATTGTACGTTGAATATTAAATATTCTAATATGCATTTTAATAGGAAAATTTCAATGGTCTGGTAATATACAACAGTCGGCATGTTCATGACAAATGAAGGAAAATGGAGATCGGGAGTCACTCCGTGACCTTGTAAAATGTTGAAAGGGTAATTCTCCCCGCGTCCGGTACTAAAGATGATGGTTGTTAAGGTCTGCCAGAATCACTGTTGAAGAATAGTTATTGTGCTATTTTGCATTATTGAAGGGTATGACCATGCACAGAGTGTGAGCCAAAAAGATGCAAAATAATAACAAAAACAAAAAAAGAGATTTACCAAAGTCTGCTGGATTGTTCTCTACCTCCTAGGGTTGGCATAATGCACACTCGAACATGGGTATCAATTAGAAACCGCTGTGTAAATGGGTTCACTAGATCTTAACTAATTAGAGGCACATGAAATCACCAGCATTCACAGGTCTGACCTAGCACAGCTCCTCACACCGTGCATGTCCCAGAAATGTGAGTGTGGACGCCAACAGTCCGTCTGCAGAGAGAGAGGCGGGGCTGGCTTGTGTTGCAACATATAACCATCCTGTACAGGACACGAAATCCTTTTAAAATTAACCCTACATTTAAAAATGTAGGATGAACACCCCCATCGTAGGAGAACACATATCAATATTTTCAGGCAAAAATATATTTCTCTTTAATGCGGAAGTCCCACACGGTGTTATTCGATATGGTTAAGACAGTAACCTTGCCCACCAACGGCAAAGACGTTAGACTTCTTTAGTTCCATATCACAGAGAAGAACGTCGGAGACGAAAATTGCAGTCAGAACACGGGCATCAATCCTAAATCGGTGCGGCCATATCTGAACACACGGAGAACCGCCTTTGTAGCCGTGCAGGTAGGGGTCCTCGAAGCTGGGAGAGACATTTATCTTGTGGAAGGGGATATTTTTTCCCTGAGTATTTTCCTGTCCTTCTTTACAGTAGAATTCCTTTCTTCTGCCCATGCTCATCTGTCTTGCCGTGGTCTTTTCTCTCTCTCTACTCCCGAGCTGCCATCCATGGCTCGAAACTTGTTACCCTTGCGTATTGACACTTGCTGTCTTGCCGTGGTCTTTTCTCTCTCTCTACTCCCGAGCTGCCATCCATGGCTCGAAACTTGTTACCCTTGCGTATTGACACTTGCTGTCACTGAACCCCGTGGGTTCATGAAAATACCCAAGAGCCACATCTCTCTTTGGAGTCCGGAGGTCCAACCTCCAGCTGTCCGCAGGGCCGGGCTCCCTCCGAAGGCTCGAGGGGAGAAGCACCCCTCGCCTCTTCCTACTCCCTCGCTCACGGCCGCATCCCTCCGGTCTCTGCGGAAGACATTAGATGTAATGAGTTGCACATCCCAGAGCGAGATGGGACCTAGACGGTCCCAGACCGTCATCCTAGACCATGAGAAGATGTGCTCCCCTGGAGTGAGCTCCGCACACAGCTGCTGCATAGGGCCTGGGAGTGACTGTTTGAGACTTTTCTGGGTTCAAAGACCCCCAGAATGTGAAATGCACTATTGTAGCATGAACGTAGCCATAGGCAACACACACACACACACACACACACACACACACACACAAACACACGGGCATGGCTCCCATCACCAAAACTCTTTACAAACATGGCGGCATGCTGGAACCACAATTTAGGAACCCGTAGTCTTGAGCGGCAGGAAAGCCCTCCACACTCAGAGGCAATTCGTTGGTGGACGCGTGCATTCCAGGTCATTCCTCAAAACCGCCCGAGGGACGACATTCTGAAGAAGAGGCCAGAGGCACGAGGTACTACAAAAGGATGTTTCCTTCCAGCCCCCAACAAAGCTCAGGGGACGAGAGAATGCAGAACGTCCATTCGTGTTGATCCTATAAAGAAAATCACTGCGCAGGCACCGCCCTTTCCCAGAATCACCGAAATTATCATGTTTTCTTTGGTGTCAGTTTTGAGACAGGCAGGCAAATGCCACGTGGGCCGCACACCTTCATCCACAGGCAGGCCTGGGCGTCCTTCTGGTAGACTTGAATCACTATCCCTTGCACGGGAAGCCGACCGTTCTGTCCCCCAACCCCCTTCTGCAGAGATGGAGCCGCACGCCTCCTCCTCACCCAAGACACACACCGGATCTCTCTCTGCTTTCGTGCCCCTTTGTGGCTCACCGTGTCCTAGAAACATCCCTTTGGCAGAGAACGGTGTCCCCCAAAGCAGAGATAATCGAGTCTGAATGTGAGCCCGGCCCTGGAACGGCCTCCCTGGGTCTGGCAGGCAGCCGCCCAGCCCGTCTTTTGTGCCTGCATGCCTCTGATGGACAGGCGCCCGGACCCCGGGACCCAGCTCCCAGAAAGGAACGCAGTGGGGAAGGGGGACGTTGCTAAGAGTTCTCCCAACCTGGATGTGAAGGACAGGAACGGGGAGCGGGGGGGGGGGGGCGGGGGGGAGGAAGCAAGAGTTCATTAAGTGTGCACGAGACAACAATACCCAATTACAGCAAGAAAGAATCTGCTATTTCGCAGTCATCCTAATTAATCAGAAGCCCAGGAGCCTCAGGGCGGCGGCCCGCGTCCCCCCAGCGTTAACGTTTGTTCTGATTTCTGCGGCGGACACATGCTCCGCACTCTGCCAATCTCAGGGCTCTCTGGGCATGTGATTCAGGTACCGGTCCCCCTATAAATAACGAGCTGTGCCCACAAGAGCAGAGCCTCTCCTCCCTCCCACGGAGGCGACTTCTCGGCGCCTTGGGGGTCAGTCGGTGCAAGGGGAAAGCCAGAGAGAGAGGACCAAGGCAGGGAAACGGCAGGGCCTGTGTGGGTTCCAGAAGGTCCGCCCGCCCCAAACTGATGTCACGAGGCATCTCAGAAGGGGACCTTATTTGGAAATAGGGTGCTTGTCAGTGTAATTCATTAGGGATCTTTTTCGGAAATCACGGCTGGTTTGGGTTGGGTCTAATCTAATGGCTGGTGTCCTTACAAGAGGACACAAAGACACAGAGGAAATACCCATATGAGGACAGAGTGGAGACGGGACACCAAGCGTTGGAACCGGCCCCCGGAAATTAAGAACGGGACAGGGGATCCTTCCCCGGAGCCCTCATAGGGCGCGGACACCTTGATGTTGGACTTCTGGCCTCCGGAGCTGTGTGGGGGGAAGGCGCAGCCTTGGCTGGAGACGTGCAGGCTGCGGTGACTCCCTGAGAGCCCGCGGGAAACTTGCACAGGCCTTCGGGGTTCCACGGTGGACAATGCCAACCCTTCCTCCCTGGTCCTGGCAGCAAGCAGCGTTCCCGGCCCAAGTACTGCAGAGAGGCTCTCCTGTCAACGGAACGTGCTTTCGCTGGAAAAGTCACAAATACGGCTTCTATCCCCCACCCGGACGCTGCAGAAGATCCCTGAGCGCTCCACACCCAGCACCAAGAATGGAAAACCATTTGCCAGCCGTGGGCTGGCAAACCACGAGGGCTGATCGGCTTCTGGCGTGTTTTCTGTCCCTGCGAAAGGAGGAAGATGACGGCGTGCAAGACCCCTTGAGGGAAAACCCTGGGGGACCTTGAAGTCAGCAATGTAAGGAGAAGATTATCATGTATTTGATCTCAAGTCGTTGCTGTTCATACAACTAGATTTTACACGTTTGGGGACACTTACCAGTCTCACCTTGAGTTCCCCAAACTGGGCATCGGAGACAAGCATTTTGGTGGTTTATTGAGGATGTGATCTTAGCAAGCACGGTGGAAAGCATGAGGGAAGGAAAGCCCGTGGCTTCCGCGTGCTCTGCAAGAAATGACGGCAGTTGGAGGAACTCTCTCACGGTTCCTCGGAGTCACATGTCCGGGTTCTCTGTGTGGGGTCTCGTTGTCTGTCAGCAAAGTATTCTCATTTCTAGCTCCGGCGACCGTGGTGGAATTCAGCGCCTTTTAGTTGTGGGATAAAAACCTCAATTTTCCGATCGCCTGGGTGACTCCGTGGATGAAGCGTCTGCCTTTGGCTCAGGTCATGATCTCAGGGTCCTGGGATTGAGCCCCACATCAGGCTCTTGGCTCAGAAGGGAGCCGGCTTCCTCCCCTCTCTGCCTACGTGTGATCTCTGTCTGCCAAATAAATACATAAAATCTTAAAAAAGAAGGAAAGCAAAGAAAACCCCAGTTTTCCTACTCAAGCTTGGCCAGGGACCACTCTCCGGTCCGTGAGACTGCCTGTGGTTTCTTGCCACGTGCCCTGATAAGCAGTTCCCACTGTGCCTGCCTGCTTTCTTCCAAGCCAGACGATGCCTCGCTTTCTGGCTTGATACCTTCTTCTGATTAGGTCAGGCCCACCCAGGGCACCTGATGGACCCAACGGTCATCTGACAAGTCCCCTCTCCAAGGGAGCAGCATCAATCATGGCCACAGGTCCTGCCCACTCTCAAGAAAAGGGGACTTCCTGTGTCAAGGTACACTAACCGAGAGGTATCTTGGGGTCCACCTGAGAACGCAACCTCTCACGCCAACAAAAAATGTTAATGAGGGGTTCCCGCTGCAGGTGGCCTGGGTTTCAGTCAGGCTGGAGATTGCCAGACAGGCTCGGGATGGCCATCTCAGCATGCCCCTCTCCGGGGACAGGAATCTGGAGGACACGTCTGCAAACCCCTTGTTCCTCAGAGAAGGTAGTGGTTGCAGGTGTGTGCATGTGCACAGGACACGGCCCTCCCCTCCCTGCTTGTCTGGTTGGCCAACTAGCCAGCCCCGTAGATGGACTGGCTTCATGGCGCGCCCCGAGGAGCACAAACACGTCCTGGAAGCTCATGTTTTGAGGTCTCATGGACAGAGAGTCAAATGATTTCCACGGATCTTGGTGCTTTCATGCTGAGACAAAATTCAGGCTCTGTGCGGATGAGGGACATGGACATTGTGCATGTATCTGTCCTCATCTCTCTCCATCTCTCTCCTGTTGCACCACGACCTTGACCTTCAAACGAGTGCGTCTCGTTCAGTCTCTGCACCTTCCCCACATGCCACAAATGCACCAACATTCATAGCATTAACTGCCGTCCTCCTGACATCGGCTGTTAAAGTGAAATGGATGATGTCCATGTCCCCCTGATGTTTCCTGGGTGTCATTTGCCCCGAACAGCACGGCCCGAATACGGAACCTTCCCTGCCTCCCCCCAACCCCGTCCCTGCCCTCCCCCAGCCTCTTTGCTCAATGGATATTTGGACATCTCCCCGTGGAGCCTCCCCAGATGGCATCTCTGTGCCACAGTCCATGCTGCTCGCCACGGTGACTCCCCTGCACGCAACACCTAGCATGCCTCAAACCGGGGGGGCCTTGAGGTCAGCTCCCGCCAAACCCTCGCAGGAGTCCCTCTGTTCTCTTCCCGGAATGAGGGCTGTTGGGGCGTCTGGGCTCCAGCTCCCGAAAGAGTTCTGCAGAGCTGCCGTGCCCGAGGACAGCCTGACCCCTCTGACCTTTGCCGGTCTCCATCCTTTTAAAGAGGAATGACAACAGCTTTGAACATTCTATCGAAAAGGTTTCCTTCCATCCCGAGATCAGACAGAAGATGCTGTCTCCCAGGACGGTGTTGCTGGAAGTGACTTATATGTGCCTCACGAGCAAGGATCATTCTCTGAGAAACAACGGGGGTTAAGGCCAGGACGAACCAATCGAGTGGGGAGAGAGTCTGCATGCACTGTAGCAGGCCACATGCCGGCTTCCCCGCGGCAAGAGGAGAATGGAACAGAAGCCATCGCTCTGGGCTTTCTGAGAAACACAGCGACACCTGCCTCCGCCTTCCCACCAATCCAGGAAGCATCGGGGGAAAGTGTTTTCCCACGAAGGAAACCAAGGGCAGGCACACAGATCCCAGGACGGCCCTGCCCCTGAGCCGTGCACACAGACAAGACAGAGTGTGAGCACGTTTCAACACACTGTCTTGCAAAATAAAATTAAAAAAGAAAATCTTTGGGGGGGAATATTTCTCCGTCTTAATATCACCGTCATGATTTGGAGCCACAACTTTTTAAGGGGACAGTGCCCCTTTCTCGAGGCTCATACAGCCTGTTAACACAGGCTGTCTGGACACCCAACCGCTGTTCACCGAAGGCTGTCTCTACAGAAAAGGTAACAAATGGGTTCTGTTTCCAAAAAGTAGAGACCAGGTCCACTTCTTTGTTGCTTTTCTGAATTCAAACCAGCGGGCATTACCGTTCTGGAATGCTGGGGAAATCATTGGGGTTTTTTGGATTGTTTATAATGACGATGCATGATTATAGTATTGTTATAACCATATAAGTTAGATATGGTGATCGTATTCTTTGAATGACCCTGGAAAGCCTCGTTTCCAATCAGCTCCAGGAATAAATACTAGGGATGTGCGTGAAGATGCCTGACCCACGTTCTAGCAGGACCTTGCCCAGTCTCGTTCCTGCTGTCCATGGCCATAAACTGTATCGACATCAGCAGCTGTCAGGTGGACCCAAGTCAGGAACCATCCCCTTTACCTGGAAAAGTGGCACAAAGTAGTAGGACATGAATTCACCTGCTGTGTGACCCGAGTTCCCGATGGCTATTTTTACATCTACGGGTTAGCCTATTACCGGCCATACAATAAGAAGCATGAAAAGACTCAGGACATATTTTCTGTGTTTTACAGGGGAGAAGAGAGCACATTCATAATGATTCGTTACCAGAACAAATAGTTCTCTCTCTGGAAGAGGTTTCATGGAAAATATCATCAGTAGGAAGGAGAGATGCACAAATTCCTGTCCCCAAAACAAAACAAAACAAAACAAAAAACCCCAAACCAAACAACAACAACAACAAAACCCACAAAACAAAAGAAAAAACTCAAAAATAAAACAAAAAACAAAATAAAAAAACCCATTTCGGTTTTGAGATCAAAGGAAACTTCACAGGACAACGTCCCACCGAGAAAACCCTATGACTCGTTTGTTTAAAAAGAAAAAATTACTTAAATAAGATAAGGAGAAAGGCATTAGAGTATTGAAACTTGTATGCTACATACATAAAATCTAAAAGGGGAAAACAGCATAATGATGTTTTTATGTAATCTGACATATGCTTTATTGGGACAGAATCACACTATTTGGTAATTACCAAAATTACTACTTCTCGAATCCGTGTAATTATTTCACGTAAAATATGTCAGTCTGGCCCCATTTTTAAGCAGAGATTTTAAATGTTGTTGTAGCGGAATCGTGCGGAGAGGATCGTGCTTTGCAGAACGTAATTATGTAACATTTTGATTAACAGCCTCCCTCCAGAACGTTCATCCATCTCCCGGGTACGGAGAGAGGTTCTCCGCGGATGTCCACTTCTGGAGCTCTGTCGTGGGCAAGTTGTGCTCTGTGTGTGTGTGTGTGTGTGTGTGTGTGTGTGTGTGTGTGTGTGGCCTCAGGACCCGGCGCTCTCCTGACTCACATTTATGCAGTATTGTCGTCCTCAGACTTTTGCAGAGGGCGTCTACGCATCACGTGGTGGTAAGTGGTAGTTGATTAATGCCCTTGACATGTAGGCTTTATTATCAAATTTCGGCTGTCCCTACAGATAGCTTGTCCTGCTTGAGTAACGATCCCCTCTATCTGGCAAATGCACAGACTCCCTTCCCCAGGATGGCTTTGGTGATATTCTCCGAGTCCCTAGGGTGGTAGGAGATATGGGAGCCGGAGACATGGCTGGTTCCACAAGCTGAGGGACATCAGCTCACGGCTCGGCTGGGATTTGGGATGCAGTCAACCAGATGCAAACCACACATATGTCTCGTGATACCTGCTAGGAGTCCGCCATGACGCCAGGTCCTAGGGACACAATGACGACTGAGTCACGGCCGTTACTTCCCACTGTAAGACTCTAGTTAGTAGGTTCTACGGCTCAGTGAGGGTGTTCAGGACAAGAAGGGACATGGAAGACAAATGATAGGAGACAGGAAATGTTTCCTACGCAAAGAACCAACAGAACTTGCTCAAAACGTGGGTGTTGGGGTTGGCTGGGAGGATCCGAGAAGTGAGGGTCACGTGGACGGTGTGGCGGGCAGCACATGGGAGGAAACGCAGTGACGTGAGAGCCCGTAGTGCATTCAAGAAGGAACTAGAAATAAATGTAGCGTGGCTGGGAGGACGGGCTGAGTGTAGGCAGGGACCACATCCTGAAGGTCATGGCAAGGGAGGCTGGTATTCATCCCAAAAGACCAGGGGAGCTGGCAACCTGATGGTTATTTTCAAACAGTGTCATGACCACGTTCCTGTTTTTGAAGATTTCTCGGACTCTATTTTGGAGAACGTAAGGGAACAGGATATCCGTGGGAGCAGGGCGATCGCTGAAGAGGTTATCAGAACAATTCCAGGGAGACAGGATGGTGACCAATTTGGGAGATGGTACAGGAGACCAGACATCTCTGAAGTCAGTAGAAATGACAACAGCACATAAAGACTCTTGGGAGAACTTGGGTGTTACTTGACATGGATTCAGTCTCTCCAGACAGAGAGAACCATGAATTTCTAATCCTGTCCCTCCCGTTCCTTTCTGCTCATGGCTTCATCCTCCCCATCAAACCAAAAAGCTGACTTCCGTTGTACAGCAAAAACGCATTTCTATTGACCTACGAAAGTCGACTCCACAATTTCTGATTTTAAGGCAAATCATCCAACACCAGTCTTCACACTGAAATTTAATTTAAATCCATATTAGGGGCAGCCTGGGCGGCTCAGTGGGTTAAGCTTCTGCCTTCAGCTCAGGTCATGATCCTGGGGTCCTAGGATCCAGCCCCGCATCGGGCTCCCTGCTCAGTGGGAAGTCTGCTTCTCCCTCTCCCTTTTCCCCCACCCAAGCTCTCTCTCTCAGACACAAATTAATAAAATCTTTCACTTGAATCCCGAGTAAAGCATACCTTTTAAAAAATTGTACAGGTTAGCATTTAGTCTAGTCTTTTTCTGAATATGGCTGTTCTTTTAAGTGACAGAACGAGAAGGCGATCTTTAAGTCCTCGTAAAGTTTATAGTCATCCTGTGTCAGTGAAATTTATACCCATGACGTGAATTACAGGGGAGTACTTGGGGTTTTAATCCTTTCCAGCTGAGAAGGACTCTTATCAGGATGGGTTTTGGTTGAAATGAAGTGAAGCTCATTACGGAGTTTGGTAGAATGAGTATCAGGAAGGTTCATGAAATCCTTGTGGGCTTGAAGGCCAACTTTTGGAATCAGGGCCAGGTTGGGATGGGAGTAGGGAACCAAAAAGCAGCACAGGCCCTGGAAGGCATTTCGGCAGCAGGCTGGTCTGCTTCAACCATCCATCCCGTCCTGGTCACTTACTCAAAAGACAGTGCCCTGAATGGAGGCACGGAGGTCAAACACCCTCCTCTCATGAAGAGGGCACATATACCTCATGGGGCTTCCTAAAAAGGACATAGTGACCTTGACCTACCTTTGCACCAAGTTTACACACAATGGGAGTAAGACAATTCCCCTAAAAGGAAATTTAGAGGCCACTGTGGACTGAATGTTTGTGTCCCCCCAAATTCATATGTTGTAACTCAAACCCCCAGAGTGATGGTCCTTGGAGATGAGCCCCTTGCCCCATAATTAGGTCATGAGGGTAAAGCCCTCAGGACATGATTAGGGCCCTCATAAGGAGAGTTCCCAGACAAGAGGGCTTGCTTCCTCTGTCTGTCCCTCTTTCTCTGCCCTGTGAGGTCACAGTGAGATGGTGGCCATCTATGAACCAGGAAGACGGGCTCACCAGAACTTAGAACCGGATTATACTGTCCCCCTGAACTCCGACTTCCTAGCCCCCAGCGTTAGTAGATCGGAAGCAGCCAAAATATGGCAAATTTCCTCTGCCTGTTGCTTTGCCTGTAAAAAAGCATTAAGAACCATCAGTTAATGGAACATTTAGACTAATTGGTGTAGATATTCCCCTCTTTACGGTACGTGCCTCGAGTAAGGAAAAGCATCTTTGACTCCAGACCCCGTGCACATCGGTCGATAGTTACACTGAATCCATGGCCCTACATGTCTCCTCCTGTCAGGCCAGCAGCCTAAGCAGAGCTCTTTTGGCTGTGATTTGTGGTACCTGATGGTGACTTTGTCCCCACCTGACGCCATCGAGACACAGCTGCCTCTTTGTCCTTTGAGTTGGTCCAGGAGCGCTAATAAGATTTAAAAGATAAAATACAGTTTGCTGATGGGTTAAGTTAGTTATTTTTGTGCCCATTGCTGAAAATCTAAGTAAATTTCCCCTAATCCATTACATGCAATGAATCAGATCACATGTGACACCTTTTCTGTGTGACAAATGGGTTTATAAAGTATTACTCACAAAGCATAATGGTAATCTGTCTGCCCAATGGCCGGAACCCACACACTCCATTTTTCTGTAACGGTCCTAATTCATCATTCCAAAGCGTCATAACACATGTAAATACTTCTTTCTCAACACGAGATAAATAGCGTCTCTGCACAAAAGTCACAGTGTTTCCCCCCAAAGTTGTGATGGGATATGCAAGCATCAGCCGGCATCCGTCAACCTCCCCAAACCTCAGCGGAACTCAGGGATAGCAAAGTGTTCCCAAGAGACTAAGAAACTGGGCATATTCACATCTGCAGATCGAATTATCTCATTTTGAGTGGTCTACTCCCTCGAGACCAAACCAGTGACCGTGTCTCCAACATACTGTACAAAGAATGCAGGAAATGTTTAGTCTCCTCATTTTTCCAATATCTTCCACCTAAATTGCTTTCCATAACGCACCTCATTCTGTTCCTTTTGTACAGCTGATATTTTAATGCAGAGTAGAAGTAGCAGAAGTATTTTCCATCTCAACGTTCTTCTGTTTATTACCGTCCCACTCCCCAGAGCCGTATGCTCTGTAATTCCATTTTTAGACCAACATTTGCAACCACGTCTCTGTAAAGTATGGGCAATTTCATAGATAAGTAGCTTGGCGCTCGGTACAAACTCTTGGAAGATTCTAATACTCCCCCAAAGATGATCTTTCCCTTGACGTTGATGAGATATTGATGTTTTGGGTGTGGACTGAGGAATGCCTTACGTTAAAAGGCTATCTTAGTTGGAAAATCCGAGCACTGGTCAACGAAACCATTATATTCATTCAAACATTAAGAGCACCCCTGAGAAGACAAAGGGTCTCTTTGTTATATAACGGAAGCGGAAGAAGGATTCCTTTTTCTCTGTTGAAATCGTTCTTCCTTCTTGTTTACAAAATTGAAACGTGTGTGGTGAAGGAGCAGAAGAACTCAACCTCCACCTGAAAACTTCTTTACGGATCTAGGATAAACACTTGAAAACAATGCAAGCTCGCCTGGAGAGGAAACTCTTCCTTATGCCCTACCTGGTGATGAACCCAGCGAATTTGTTTCTTTTACGTTCTTGGAGGCACCAGTGTTATGAAGACACATGCTACACAAGTCTTTCTCAAGAGCCCGTTCTTCTGTTTTTGGTGTTACTGAGTAGACTTTTGTTTGCCTGAAGATCTGTATCCACCATCCCTGATGGTGGGAACATAGCTCAAGGGATCATGTAAGGGAATAGAAAGAAGCATCATATTGTAACATCTCATCTCATCCCTGGGCACTACTTGCAACAAGGTTTCTCCTGGCAAAATGTATCCAGACCAAGCATAGACACATTCGTATCTAACAGAATTGTTGGCCATTGACCACCTAGAATATAATTGTTGGTCCATGACCAACAGTTCTGGGAGAATTTCAGACCCAGCTCAAGGTCCTGACTCCTCTTATTTAACCAAGAAATTCCCAAAGAATGGGTGTCACCAAGGAGAAATATCACGTGCAACTTCTGAGAACATGGCTTTGCCTTGAGGTATTTGCCTTGAGGTTCTGTGGTTAAAAAGTTGGAGGTACAGGGCATCTGGGGGGCTCAGTTGGTTAAGTGTCTGCCTTTGGCTCCGATCATGATCCCGGGGTCCCGGGATTGAGTCCCGTGTTGGGCTCCTGGCTCTGAGGTGAGTCCGCTTCTCTTTTTACCTCTGCCTCTCCCCCGGCTCATGCTGTCTCTCTCTGTGAAATAAATAAATAAAATGTTTTTTTTTTTTTTTAAAGCAAGCAAGCAAACTAGAGATAAATCTGCTCAACACTCCCTAAGTTTCCTACTTTACTTAATGGTATTATATCATCGATAATTTCCTGGTCTTGTAATTATACTTGGACGACCCAGATATTAACATTAGAGGACGTGGCGTAAAGGGTTTGCAGAAACGTCTTTCCCATTTCCCCAACTTCTGGAAATCCCCTAATGATCTTAAAACAAAAAGTTAAAAAGCAAATAAAAACTGAAATTAACAGGAAAGAAAAATCCTGCACTCCTCTGGCTATTTTTAAAGTGGGGGAATGTATTCTTGCTTCTTTATGCCTGGGTTTTGTTTTTGGTCATTTCTTTCTTGTAAGGTCCCTGGAGATGGCATATTCTGGTCCTAACCCTTTCTGATTAGGAATGTTCTAGAGGGGGGCACCTGGCTGGCTCCGTCGTTAAGCCTCTGCCTTTGGTTCAGGTCACGATCCCAAGGTCCTGGAATCGAGCCCTGCATTGGACTCCCTGCTCTGCGGGAAGCCTGTTTCTCCCTTTCCCACTTGCCCTGCTTATGTTCCCTCTCTCGCTGTCAAATAAATAAAATCTTAAAAAAAAAACAAAACAAGAATGTTCTAGAGTGCCTGGAGGGGCACCTGGGTGCTTCCATCAGTGAAGCATCTGAGTCTCGATTTCAGCTCAGATCATGGTCGTAGGGTCGGGAGACTGAGCCCCACACTGGGCTCCCTGCTGGGCTTGGAGCCTGCTTTAGAGTCTCTCTCCGTCCTCCCCCACTCGTGCTCTTTCTCTCTCTCTAAAAAAAAGCGGGGTGGGGGGGGGATGTTCTTGAATAATTGGAATAGACCCGTCCTTTCCCCCCATAAGATATAATACACAATCCACTTTCAACACAGGACATCCTGCTTTTCTCCTGACCATTTCTTGTCATCTGGTCAAACCTCCAACCAAATCTATAATTGGACATCGCCCTTCTTATGGGCCAAAGCGTCTCCTTGACTCCAACTGGAAACAAGTCACCGTGGGGCCATTTTCCGTCCCTTCTTGTCACCGTTCCATTTCACACTGTCTTCCCTGCCCACATCACTGCTCTGTGGACTCTGAAGCAGCCACCATATGCTTCAGCCAGGGCAGAATGGCTTCTCTTTCGTGTAGTTTTTTGTTTTAAGGCACTGCGAATTTGGCTGAGCCCAGCTGAGTAAAGGAGCCAAAATTAAACAGAAGTCTGACCTCCATTCTATAGTCCTATCACCCCAAATTAAATTCTTCACCCCATCATGTGGCACACACACAGACACCTGCAGGGACTCGTACGACGAGAGCAATTTCCCTCGGGTTCCTCTTAACCGATGATCAGAATTCTTGCCACCTCCTCTCTACCTGGGCACCTGCTCTGTTTTTAAAGATTTATTTATTTTGAGAGAGAGAGAGAACAAGTGCAGAGGAACGGAGCGAAAGAGAGTCCTACACGGACTCCGTGCTGAGCTCAGAGTGCAGTGTGGGGCTTGAGCTCAGAACCCTGAGATCACAACCTGAGACAAAACCAAGTTTCGGACGATCAACCAACTGAGCCCCCCTCCAGGTGCCCCTGCACCTGCTGTGTTTACTAGGGGGTTAGAGCCCCAGAGCAACCTCCTCCTGATCGTCTCCTTCCGTAGACCCTTTTACTCTCAGAAGGGTCACCAGGTCATCGTCAACATGCCTGGCTAAGGCTGGGGAGAGTCGGACGTGAATGAAATAAAATAAGTGCAGAGGACTTTGAGATGTAATTTCCCACTCTGGCATACGAGCTCGATATCGTCACACCAAGTTCCCTTTGAACTTGGATCTGCCTGTCTGGGATTCTCCAACCTGTGCCCATCTGTCACCTGGCCCATATCGAGTAGCTCTATGTGTCACCATGGGTCTCTACCTCTTGGATCCTCCAGCCCGTGCCCAAAAGTCACCGAGGGCATATAGAGTAGGCTTTAAAGGTTGCATTGGATAGCCACATCTGCAGACCTCCAGCTCATGCCTGGAATTTCACCAAGGACATACTGAGTAGTCATTGAATGCGGATTGGAAATGTTGGTGCACATGTATATTTTCTTCTTCATTTCTTCCCATTCCTTTTCAACCTCTCTCCTTCCCAGATACCAACTTTCTTGCATTTGTTAAAAAAGATTTTATTTATTTATTTGACAGAGAGAGATCACAAGTAGGCAGAGAGGCAGGCAGAGAGACAGAGAGGGAAGTAGACTCCCTGCTGAGCAGAGAGCCCGATGCAGGCCTTGATCCCAGGACCCTGGGATCATGACCCGAGCAGAAGGCAGAGCCTTTAACCCACTGAGCCACCCAGGCGCCCCAACTTTCTTACATTTCCCAGAACACAGTGGCCGTGCCATATTTCCATACCTTTGCACCTGTTTTCTTTTCTGCGTGTCTACACATCTCCAAGGACTCTGAATATCAACTTCTCATTTCTGCTGAAAAAGTTCACCCAACACCCAAAGCTAAAAGACTCATTATTGTCCTATTTCTTACATGGTCTCATGGGTGTTATCTACATTCAGTATTATTTCAGATAAGCTTCTGTAGTCATATACACATACATTTATAGATAAATACATGAATACTATATTATTCAGTGGCTCATCTTTCAAATATTTCCATAATTTGATCGCACGGGACAAATTCTTTGGCTTGCTTTCATTTGTAAGTTTGGCATATGTCTGGCAAATGTATTCAGCTTGAGGTGTATAGCTGTAAATTATTCATTTTGACCAATCCCTTGTACACATCCCTTCTATCAATAGACCATCTAAGTAACTGATCTTAATAAAAAAAAAAAGGCCATTTAAGTAAAAACTGATATGCTTGTCGGCTGTGACCACGTGTGGGCCATGATTGATTTGACCCTAAATACCTTGTCACAGACCCTATTGGAAGATTGCTTCACCATGGTTAAACTTTCTATGATACATATATAATTTGCTTGAATCGCCAGGTTCTACTGTGAACTTCTTCCCCCAAACCCCATACGTGCTGGCATGAAGTGTGCATGAATTCAAAGCGGTCTGGATGTTGGTTTTGAAGTGTTTATTGTCATTTTCAAATTGCATCCCACACTCAGATTTTCCAGTGCACCCATGTGTGCCTCTGTGTGCAATTTTCACTGACGGGTATACTCATAACATTAATGCAATATCAGCAGCCGTATTGAGCTTTTCCTATTATTCAACAGAATTTAACTGAAAAGCATGTGTTGTTGGAGGAATTTTAGCAATCGAGAAAAATCATTCCTACTAGATTTCATCGTACGGCCGTCTTCTACAGCAATGAACTATCATGTCTTGGTTGCCAGCATTCTGAAGTTAATCATCACCCACTCTATGCTCAGGTTAGAAAAATAATACCATTCAACAGTGCATCCAGACGGATAAAATGCAGCTAAATGTAGGAACGTCTTAGCACATGCTAAGGCAAAAAAAAAAAAAAAAAAAAAAAAAAAAAAGGGCAATATAGGACATCTTTCCAACACGGTCATTTTTCATGGCATCCCGGCTTTGAATCCCAGATTTTAATTGAATTAAACACTGAGGTCTAATTCACCACTGAGAGGGGAATTTGCGTTAGAGAACCTTATAGATTCTTTTTTTTTTCCCCACCTGCATTCTGGTTTTCCTCAAAATATATTTCATAGGTGCTGTACTGCCTTTGAATATTTACATCTACTCAGGTTATCCCTAATGACTAATGACGATAGAAAACTGTAAGGCAATACCATATTTTATCGAGGAATGTGAGAGGGACTTAATGAGCCAGTTAAGAGGGAAGAGATGTTTCACTCTCTGAGAATTCAAGACTAGGAAAATGGAAGATCCTTCACAAAAATTCTTAATAGAACGAAGAAGGCGCATGTGTTCATACATCATGTAAATGGCATAGGTAGATTTAAAGTTTTTCGTTTTTTCTGTAGGCTTCTGTAATTCGTTGCAAAGTTTCCAAAGGGAGTCTGCACCTGGGTGCTTTCCGGGCTCCGTGACGTACCACCACAGTGGGATTTCTGCATCCCACTCTCTCTCTCTGATACAACTCCCACTAAAGATCGTATCCTTGGTCCTCTGTTGACCCGAACTCCCGTTGTCCAGATTGTACGCCATGTTGTGATGATCAGTGCCTAAACTTTAGGAAAACAATGATGGTGTCTTGGGATTCTCCTAAGGTGCTTGATTATCTTTCCCCAAATACTTGTTGCTTTACGACATAGGAGCAGTCTTGAGCATCACCGACACGATTGCCAAGTGAGTCCCTCTGAATGTTGACATGAATGACCTGTTCCTAACAGAATTCAAAGCAAATGCCTTCCAACAATCATGGAAACACCAGGAAAAAGGGTTTCTCTGGACCGACAAGACCGAGCACAGAGAATGAACACTTTACGGTACGTCAGAGAGATCCAAGAATGGATATTCTGTTCTTCAACCCTGCCTAAAGTTATGGTGTTAGCTGGGATAGGTAAGAATGTGCCTCAGGGAAACGATAAAACCCAGCCTGGCGTACTATGACATTTTAGTACGTCCTGTGTTCTTCTGGGGTGATGGTCTTATTTTATCCTTATTTTTTAAAAAATGTTAGGCAGATGGAGAAAAATATTGTCACTACCACCATTTGCAGCAGATGAAACTGGAAATCAGGCAAACTGGTAATTTGCCCCCAGTTTTTGTGGCTGATCAATGCTATGAATTCATCATTTCTGTGGAGTCAAGTTTTCTCCATTGGAGTTTTCTCTCTAGTGTAATATATTTTTTTTAAGATTTTATTTATTTATTTGAGGGAGAAAGAGTCAGAAAGAGAGTGACAGGGCACCTGGGTAGACTCAGTGGGGTAAAGCCTCTGCCTTCGGCTCAGGTCATGATCTCAGGGTCCTGGGATCAAGTCCCACGTCTGGCTCTCTGCTCAGTGGGGAGCCTGCTTCCTCCTCTCTCTCTGCCTGCCTCTCTGCCTGCTTGTGATCTCTGTCTGTCTAATAAATAAAATATTGAAAAAAAAAAAAGCGCGAGAGGTCACAAGAAGTGGGGAAAGGAGAGAGGGAGAAACAGAATCCCCGCCGAGCAGGGAACCAGACTTGGGACATGACCACAGGACCCCGAGATCATGACCCGAGCCCAGGGCAGATGCTCAGCCAACTGAGCCAGATCCTGAGCCGACTGAGACCGAGGTGCCCCTATCTCTCCATTGTATACAGGAAGGAAGTTCACTGAAAATTATACAAGGTCATTAGAACCTTACATTAACGTATTCAGTCTTGGGCATGAAGGACTTTCTGATATGCAAAGCAGAATGACTTTATTGAATCTGGAGCCTGAACAAAAATGAAGCTAAACCAATAGCAGTAAAAAAGGAAAATCAGTATATAAAACGAAATCATCAACAAAGCTAAGTAAAGATAATAAACCAACCCTTTATGTGGGAGTTTGAAAGAAAACGCTCAAAGAGATCTCTTGATAAAGACATCTTCTGGCTGAATAGTCACTACTTTGGGCTCAAAATTATTTGACCCAAACCCACTTGTTAAAAACAAAGCAAAATATACCAAGGATGAAGTCGATGAAAGCGACTGTTTTTTAATCAGCTTCATATTTAAAAGAAAGGTCAATTGTGAATCAAGTCTGGATTTCTTGGCATAGTTCTAAGAACACTTAATAGCACGTTAAGAATATTAACTTCTGAGTTAATGAGAGTATTTATAGCATGAATGTTTTTAGAGACTTGTCAGGGGGCGGTGTGTGTTTTAGTGGCCCCTTGGCAAGGGGACAGATGCGGTATTAGGGTTCCTAACTGACTCAGATTCAAGGGTCTTCATGAGATTCCCATGCTTGGAAGGTGTCCATATATTATGGAGAAGAAATTAAAAAAAAAAACACACTCCCCTCCTGCAAATGCAAACAATTCATAAGAATTTCTGTAGGGAAATCTGCAAACAGACCTCTTTTGAGACAAGTTCCTTATAAAGAAGGGCAGCCCATAATTATGGAATTGGTAAAGATGAACGTGATTTCTGGGTCACATCTTTAAACGGAATGGAGACGTATGATATTTGGTGTCAAACACAGAAAAGGCCGGGAAGGAAGGTGTCTGTGGAGGAGAGCATTGCTTGCCAACCTGGTGAGTTGTCTATGAAGCTCATCAGCAAAGGGAACCTTCCGCATCTGAATGCCGAAAGGTCATTCGAACACAGAGACTTACACAAAAATGCAGTAGACTAGTCCTTCCACAAGATAAAATGTCAACATTGTAAAAGCAATCACTAAGCCTGCAAGGGGGTGTTTGAGGTGGTTATGTTAAAGAACTCATCACCTGAAGATCCACGAGGTGGTCCCGAGGCATAGTTCTGTGTGTCTGTGGAGATTTCTGCCCCAGCCTCATCAGGACATGATGACTTGAGAGAGGAAAGAACTTTAACTCACATGGGCAAGACCCTCTCTTTCTGAAGAGCCTACAGAATGAAAGGGGATGCCTGGGTGGCTCGGTCGGCCAACGACTCGACTCTTGATCTCAGCCCAGGTCTTGATCTCAGGGTTGTGCATTCAAGCCCCACATTGACCTCCATGCTCCATGCTTAGGCTGGAGCCTACTCAATTCAGTGTCTACTGCAAGCATTGTTAGAGAGGCACATTCTAGGGTCGTCTACCTAACCTTCTGCGTCAGAACCTCTAGACCTGGGAAACTCTGCTGTGGTTGAGTTTTGCATCTGAAACTATGCCATCCCACAGGATGGAGGTTGACCCATGGGGACCCAAGCTCCTACAGCCTGATCTAAAAGAACTACCTCTTTGGCATCTCTGAAGAGACCAGCTCTCCGTGCTAGGAGGTAATGAGTGTGTTATCAACACTTGGCTCTTCCTATAGGTTTTCGTCCAAATAGTCTGGGTTCCTCGGCCCTGCTGTCTGGGCATGCTGACACCCATCACTAGAATTCTATGCCTAACGGGATGGAGGCTGTGATAACATCATTTCCCTAATGATGCTCTGGAAATGAAATTGCTAAGAAAATTGCCTTCAGGTTCAAAAAAAAAATTAAGAGAAGTAATGAATAACACCTGTACAAGTTAAAGTCTGCCACTTTATTTTTCCTGTTCAACTTAAAAAAAAAAAAACCCAAAAACTATTGAAAGCAATCATGGATGGTATTCATTGTTAGTGAATTTTCCAGGGCAAAGAAATGGAATCTCGGCAGAAGAAAAAAGTTTCCGTCCTCATTAAACTCATTCCCTTCCGTTAGGAACTCGAGAGTGATTGATGGAATCATCCCTTGTTCAGATACCTCCGCAACAGAACAGACGTGAACTCACAAAAGGAAATACTAATACACTGGATGGCCATAAATTATTTCTGTAGAATAAACTGCCTAGTTTCTTGACAAAAATCACCAATATTAACTAAAGAAGCAAGAGAAAACCTAAATAATCAGTTTTGTGGTGCAAATTATGAAAAACTGAATATCCCTCCAAAGTCCATGAAATCTGATTTATTTGAGGTGCAGCTTCTTTTTATTTTAATTTTTTTAAAGATTTATTTTCTTGCTTATTTGACAGAGAGAATGAGCAGGAGGAGGGGCAGAGGGAGAGGGAGAAGCAGACTCCCCGCTGAGTGGGGACCCTGATGGGGCACGGCTCGATCCCGGGACCCCAAGATCATGACCTGAGCCGAAGGCAGATGCTCAACTGACTGAGCCATCCGAGTGCCCCAGGGAAAAAGTTCTTTGAAAATTTCATATTACTCTCCTGTTTTGTAATCTCTATGACTATCTCCTAAAGAATAAGTTTCCCCTCCCTTCTGCCACTCTATTATAATACTGACTTACTGAAAATGCAAGGGAAATAAAATATAGAATAAACTCCCAGTTCCATCAAGTGTACCTCCACGACAAATACAAATAAAGCATTAGCTACTTCAATGTAGTCATTGGAAAATACAACACCATTTCCAAATGGACTTTATTCCAGCCATGTGACGGTGTTCAATATTAGCTGATTTATTAAAATATCATCCTGTTCATGTTGGAAGAGGAAAATAATGCAACCACAGCAGGGCGTATGGGAGAGAAAAGAAGGAACACAAACCCACATCAAAGAAGGAAAAGTACCTTTTGTATAAGACCGTTCCAGCAAACACCATATAATGATACGATATTTTGCTGGCTGAGGGATTTGGGTTAATGAGCTCCTAGACAGGGAAGAAAATGTCTTTTGCTCCTTTCCTGTCTTCAAGTGCCTTCCTTCCTAGAAGTGTCCCAAATTCTCCTACAGCAGTGAGTACAACCTGGACTAACCCAGCCCTAAAAAGTCCATACAGAGCAGGTTCCCTTTATTGCCTCATCATGCTGGTTTGGAAGAAAACCAAAGCATTCCTTGAAAAATCACGGTCTTTGCCAGCATTTTATTTTTGGGGTTTTTAAAATACAGATTTTTTTTTAAGATTTTATTTATTTGACACAGAGAGAGGTATCACAAATAGGCAGAGAGGCAGGCAGAGAAGAGGAAGCAGGCTCCCCGTTGAGCAGAGAGCCCAATGTGGGCCTTGATTCCAGGACCCTGAGACCATGACCTGAGCCCATGGCAGAGGCTTAACCCACCGAGCCACCCACGCACCCCTTTTGCCAGCATTTTGTAAGTTGAGAAGGACCTAGAGAACTGAGCACTGTCTGGGGAAACAGCATGCATTTAAAAAAAAAAAATTATCTGAACAAGATGGTAATAGAAAGCAATTTGATGTGAATGGAGCAAGATTACGTGTTGTTGACATTGCAACAAAGATTGGTTGCAATATATATTTTTCGTATGCCTTGTTTGGGAAGGGGGGTATATTTCAAGAAAATAGGAGGAAAATTTTGAAGACGTAGAAAAGCATTGGGCATTGTTCCATGCGCACAGTCAATGCCTCATGCTATTACTAGGAGGCCTTTCACAGGCTTAGACTCACATACACACATCACACACAAGGGAGCAAGGGCTTTGGGAACAGAAAAGCTTGGGTTGAAAAAGTGGAAACGGCCTTCTTCATCAAGAGACACCAGGGTCTTGGATATGTCGATGCTCCCTATGGACATTTGCGTGGGACGACATTCCGAGAAGGATGTTTTTCAACTTGATTCATCGGCAGAAAACTCATCCTCATACAGTACTTTGGGAAACACGGTTTTCTCCCACAGGTAGTTCCAATTTCACTCGCCTGTATTTAAGTTCTTTTAACCAGTCCTAAACAGAACGTGAAATATATAGCGTAGAAAAAAATGACCCAGTTTAACTCAATATAAGCCAAATAAGTTGAACACTGTGAGAAAAAATACCAAAGCAGATACCTCTTGCTGATTATAAACAGAGACCAAAAAAAAAAATTGAGAGTTGTGATTGACTTACCAAGAATCATACCATTGTAGAAGTTTGTAGCTCAAAAAAAAAAAAAAGTAACAAACTCATATATTGAATAAACCCATTTTTCATCTGCTTTTATTCTTTTTTTTATATTTTATTTTTTAAGTAATCTCTACATTCAATGTGGGTCTCAAACCTACAACCCCAAGACTGAGCCAGCCTGGGGCCTGCCATTCATTCCTTTGGATCCTAAACAAATAGGTTCCATAAACAAAGTCGAAATAGAGAAATATTTTCAATGCCAAAAATACAGCCGTCACACTTATGAGAAAATAATCATATCCACATCTGTACAGTTATTTCCAAAACAAAGAACAAAGCCTCAGAAGACGGGGACCAATGTGATCATCACAGGTCACGACAGTTGAAATATAACTGATCTGAAGGATCCTGGATGACGAAACTTTTGAATATTAGGAAAACCGTGGCACCAAATGAAACACAATTGTAGCAGATATAAAAACAGCTCTTCAACAGTCTGTCATCCTATAAGAGCAATTAGAAATCAAATGGACAGTACATACGACAAAAACAAAACCATGGTCAAGCAACACACATTATAAAAGAAGAAAAAAAAGGCAGATGGTTGTTAAGCATGAGGAACAACTTCCTGCCTTATAGCAAGAAAAAAGAAATGTATTTTTAGCTAACAAATTTTAGCGCCTCTCATATGCTCCTAGAAGGATTGGAAACATGTCGGAATGTTCCTGCAAACCAGATCAGTTATGGGTTTTGAGTCTTTCCAGTGTTCGTCACTTGTAACCACGTAATGTCAATGTCAGGAATACATTGTAAAGGAGCTGTCACATAAGGCAGGGAGAGATTGGTGTCCATGGACAGTCTGTATCATATTGTTTCTACCACCGAAACATGAGAAGCAATCGGAGAGTGTGAGCCTGTGTAGGTTGGCTAATGAGCATCATCCTAGGAATGTAGTGTAGCTACAAAAAGAAACAATGCTTACCATACAATGTCACATTAAAAAGAAACAACACTTACATACAATGTTACATCAAAAAGAAACAATGCTTACCATACCATGTTACATTAAAAAGAAACAATGCTTACCATACAATGTTATATGAAGAAAGCAGAGGGGCCCCTGGGTGGCTCAGTGGGTTAAGCGTCTGCCTTCAGCTCAGGTCAAGATCCCAGGTTTCTGGGATCGAGTCCCATATTAGGCTCCCTGCTCAGCGGGGAGTCTGCTTCACCCTCTCCCACCGCCTCTCCCCCTTCTTGTGCTCCCTCCCTCTCTCTTAAATAAATAAATAAATAAATAACAAAACCACAATGGAGCAGGTATATGAGTAACTAGTCCATCCCAGTACCAAATAACACATGTTAACAATAACATGGGAGCACTGAATCATTTAATCTAATCCCAGAGAGTTGCAGAAGACTTCCTGGAGGAGGAGGAAATGCATAGCCTGGGATCAAACCACCGGCAACATCTACCAAACAACTTTCAGTAGAGAGGCTCGTTAATTGTCCTCGGAGGAAAAGGAAGGTTTCACAGAGGCCAAAATGGGCTGAATCTCAGTGTTTCTTTTCTAACCAAGAAAGGGGCCACAAATTCATAGTCAAATTCTTTGGCAACTGTGAAAAATAAAAGACGTGTTAGCCTTATCAGAAACATGAAGTATTGGCGTGCCTTGGTGGTTCAGTCGTTAAACATCTGCCTTGGGCTCAGGGCCTGATCCCAGCATCCTGGGGTGGAGCCCAACATCAGGCTCCATGCTCAGCAGGACGCCTGTTTTCCCGTTCCCACTCCCCTTGCTTGTGTGTTTCCTTTCTCACTGTCTTTCTCTGTCAAAAAATTAAATCTTTAAAACAAAACAAAACAACAATGTACAGTATTGAGGCACCTGGGCAGCTCAGCTGGTTAAGTGACTGCCTTCAGCTCAGGTCACGATCCTGCGTTCCTGGGATTGAGTCCCGTGTCGGGCTCTGTACTCAGCGAGGGAGTCTGCTTCTCACTCTCCCTCTTCCCCTCTCCCTGCACATGCTCTCTCTCTCAAATAAATAAATAAGGTCCTAGAAAGAAAGAAAGAAAGGGAGGTAGGGAGGGAGGGACAGAGCAGAAGAAAGGAAGGGTGAGGAGAATATGGCAGTGCCTGGCTGGTTCAGTCAGTGCAGAGTGTGACTGATCTCAGGATTGTGGGTTCCAGCCCCACGCTGGGTGTAGACATGACTTAAAAATAAAATCTTAAAAAGGAAAAAGAAAGAAGGCAATATATAAAAACATATATAATGGGATCCCCATTATGTTAAAAATATATTTGGATGTTTCAGGCTAAAAATCTAAAAATCTAAAATAGATTTTTAAATCTAAAAATAGATGTTTCAGGCTAGGATATTAGGATGGGCTTAGATATCTAAGCCCACGAGTCCCCTCACATTCTGCCTACATCGCCAATTAATAATTGAAACTGAATAACTAGTCTCACTCAAAGGGAGGTCTCTATACACGAAAGCTTATTGAAAGAAGCAGAAGTAACTACCTGAAGATTCCTGATGTGTACACACACACACACACACACACACACACACATGTGATTCAAGAGGAAGGTACATCTGTAATTCAGAAAAGGGAAGCCAGGGAGAAACAAACCAAGATAAAAATTGAAAGAATAGAGAAAAAAAACCCACAAAAAATGAAAACAGCGTCGGAGACAATGAACAGGAGAGTGTGCAATAAAGAACACTGCGTTGTTGAAGTCAAAAAGCAGTTGTGAGGAAGGGACTCCAACCCAAGAAAGTGGAAAAATGGATGGATGTGCTGGAAGGGAAGAGAGAGGAAAACAAGGAGGTGGCCGACTCTGAAATCCAGAGGAGGTATAGAGAGAACCTCCAGCTGTTGGTGGGCAAGCAAACTGGGGCTCCCTCTGTGAAGGACACGATGCAGGTTCCTTCAGAAGTTAGAAACAGAAATACCGTAGAATCCAGGAGTCCTGGCTCTTTCCTCAAAGAAAATGAAGACGCTGATTTGGAAAGGTATATGCATCTGTCTGTTCATAGTTTCTAGCTGCGTTATGTACGATAGCCAAGATACAGAAGCATCCCAAGTGTCCATCAGCAGATGAGTGGGTAAAGAAGACATGGTGTGGAGAGAGACCCCAATATATGTGCGTGTGCGTGTGTGCACACCCACAGAGGAATGTTATGCAGCCATAAAAAAGGATGATGTGTTGCCATTTGCAACAACATAGAGGACCTTGACGGTATAATGCTGAGTGCAATAAGTCAGACAGAAAAAGACAGATTCCATATGGTTTCACTCCTCTGTGGACTCCAGAAAAACAAACCCAAGAAACAAATGAATAAATAAACAAACATCATCATAAACAGACCTATAGTGATGGAGAATGCAGTGCTCGATGCCAGAGGGCAGGGTGTTGGGGATGGGGACAGATTGGGAGAAGGGGAGTGGGAGGTACGGGCTTCCCGTTCTGGAACGCATAAGTCGTGGAGGT
The DNA here is from genome assembly GCF_922984935.1 of Meles meles. Classification (NCBI taxonomy): domain Eukaryota; kingdom Metazoa; phylum Chordata; class Mammalia; order Carnivora; family Mustelidae; genus Meles; species Meles meles. The sequence goes on along the minus strand of NC_060088.1, from coordinate 3,961,162 downwards.
AAAAGGCAAGCCACGGTGCATGTAGTCTGTGGTATTGTAAGAGCGTTGTCTGAGGGTAGATGGCAGCTAGCTACGCTTGTGCTGGCAACAGCAGCACGGCCAGAGTCCCACAGAGTCGTAGAATCACCTGAAACTAATGTAACACTCTGAGTCAAGTATCCTCAAATAAAAACAACATTTTTTAATGAAGTACTGGAAAAAAAAACCAAACAAAAAAACAAGAGTAACTCCAAACCAGAATCCATAGAAACACACAAAGGAGAAGGACAATTTACTGAAGTCAGACCTCAAGCTGCAGATGAGAAGGACTTGCCCAGAGCCAAACAAAGTCGCAGAAATCCCTTTGACACCACAGGAAGCATGCAGAGGTGGGCTGTGCGCCGCAGAACGGAACAAAGCAGAAGCGTCTCCAAAAATCAGAGCGGGGGCAGCTGGCTCATGCCTGGACCTGTCCACACAGCCGGGCGGATGTCCTCTAGAGGGCCCGATACTGGCAAGAAAGAACACGCTGTCTGCCCTTCCAGAAGGCAATGTCGTCAAGGACCAAGATCTAAAAAGGAACTCGGGGAAGGAGGTCAGGTGTAAACAGACTGAAGGCAACTTTGCGCGTCAGGGTTCAGTGAGACGCGTGCTGTGAATGTGTGGAAAATGGAGGCAAGTGTTACAAGAATCAGACAAGACACCGTAAACAACGTCAACAGGAACACAATATGGCACCGGGTATTAAAATAAGACACCCAGGGGCGCCTGGGTGGCTCAGTGGGTTAAGCCTCTGCCTTCGGCTCAGGTCATGATCCCAGGATCCTGGGATCGAGCCCCACATGGGCTCTGCTCAGCGGGGAGCCTGCTTCCTCCTCTCTCTCTGCCTCCTCTCTGCCTGCTTGGGATCTCTGTCTGTCAAATAAATAAATAAAATATTTGAAAAAATAAAATAAAATAAGACACCCAGAAGCGAACCCCAGGTATGCACGGGGGGGGGGGGGGTGTCAGTGTGCCCACATTTGTGGCAGTGTAAAATGTCACAGAGACATCTCCAATCCGGGAAGGAGAAAGGAGGGGAAAGACAGATCCCCACTCTGCCCCAAACACCAAATATTTCCAGGGAGGATAAAGATCTTATTTAGGGAGTGAAGAGGTAGGAAGACAATGACAAGAAACTATAAAGGAAGGGTCATCCTAACCTGTGCTCAGAAGGTTTCACACGAACGATCGTTACGCTTCCTGTGTGCTCGGATGCGGCGTGTAAAACTAAGGAAATAAAAAGCAAACTGGAATACACTTACCAGAGAGAAAAGGTTAAAATTCGTAACGTATCCATTGCTCCCGTAAACCAGCCTCAGAAATGCCCGAACAAAAATGATAACAGGATATTTGAAACCTATCCAGAAAGGAGATGAAATAAGTAGAAATAAAGACAGAGGACTTAACCTCACGAGAAGTCCAGGGTAGACAAACGAAAGTGTAATTTTAAATAGCCTGAGCGGATGAAATGGTTACAAATATAAAGTGTCTAATAGCCAATATCTTCGAATCTGGTCTTCCCAGATGCCCACTTTCCTTCCGTAATAGCCAGGACAAACACGGTAAATGACCAAATCCATAACGAAGATAGGGTTCTCCCATCAACGTAACTCACCATCTTGGGGCATAGATGATCAGGACGGAAATTCTCTGTTCTTTGAAGTTTTAATGCCCAGCACATTAGTTTAAGCGGCAGCAGATGATTGGGCGGAGGTAGGGATGATTAGATCAGAACGTAATTCTGGATCCGAGCGCTATCTCGGTGGCTGAATAGCAATACAAGATGTACCGAGATGCCCTCTTGGTTGGGGAGGACACTGCCTTCTCTGAGGTCCTTCTCTGAGGTCCTTTTCAGCTCTTGGTGGCAGAGAGCACTTGCTCCGTATTGAGAATTTCTGTTTTAAAATATGCTTGAGGGCCAGTAGGTGTTGGCGGATTTCCCGTTTCTCTACACTCTATCCACATTTGATATTCCGGACTTTCCAGGATATAGTAATTTAGTCGCTTTGGGATGTGATCATTTTAATTTTCCTGAGACTAACCGATTTGAGCACCTTTATATATATTATATAACACACAGACATGATTGATATATATTATATAACACATATATAACACCTGTAATATATCCTGTGTATATCATATATATCCAAAAACTAACAGGACAGAAACTCACAGCTGAACAAAGAGATACAGAAATGATATGATCATATTATATATTAATAGACATAATATATAGGATGTATGCATGGAAAGCGTATAAATCGACATATTTGCAGAACATAAATATATATTTAAAATAGAAAACTATTACCTATGTGTATATATGCGTGTGTGTGTGTGTCTGTGTGTGTCTTTGGTTGTTTGAATATCCTTTCTCTTTTTGTAGTATCTTAGTTTTTTTTAAGACTTTGTTTTTAAGCATTCTCTAGACCCAACGTAGGGTTTGAAATTACAACCCTCAGATCAAGACTTGTATGCTCTATGGGCTGAACCAGCCAGGTGACCCTCTTAGACTTTTTTTAAAAATATTTTATTTATTTATTTGACAGGCAGAGATCACTAGTAGGCAGAGAGGCAGGCAGAGAGAGAGAGGAGGAAGCAGGCTCTCCGCCAAACAGAGGGCTCGATCTCAGGACCCTGGGATCATGAGCTGAGCCGAAGGCAGAGGCTTTAACCCACTGAGCCACCCAGGCCCCCTCTTAGAATTTTCTAATCGGTAAAGATTCCAAAGTATCAAACATATGCCTTCTTGTTTCTTTTGGCCTTAATTCAAATAGTCTCTGAACCCTAAATATTTTTTAAAGAAACGTTTTAAAAATAAGACTGGAAAACATGTTTAACAAAGAAAATTATTTCCAATTTCCAACACCTACTTTCCTTATCCATAACAAGATCCAATGGGTTGGCGAGAGGGTTGAAAAAGCAGAACCTGTGTTTGGCATAATGGGTATATTTATTTACTGAACGTAACATTTCACAGAGTGGATGTTTTATGACATCTTACCACCCAGACCCTATCCTGGACTCGTATATAAATTTCTTTCATTAAATTTGGGGTTAACAGGGTAGAGGATGCACCTGGAAACTTTCGTCGATGCATATTTAAGTCATTCCTTGTATGTCACCGATTTTGAGGATGAATGTTCGCTACACTAGATAAATAATACTACTCACGATGCCTTGAACACCAAGTTAGGGTTTATCCCATCGGACATGGAGAAAACCCGCAGAAAGAAAGAATAACCTCTGGGAAGATAATGAGGTTCTTTGAATGGCTTGCACCAAAGAACTCAGAAAGTAGACTGAATTCTTCCTGCATGAGTTACAAATGTTTATTAGAAGCGTAGTCGGTCTGATCTCCTAGAGGCGTCACAAGGATACTAGCAACAGTATTGCTAATTACCCAAACATTTTTTCCCTTCATCTGATCCAATTAAAATGAGGTTGGATACGTCTCAGGAGGAGTCATCTCCCTCGTACCCACCTAGGTTTCAAAGTTGATTTAATACAATCCCCTATTTTAGGAAAACCGCAACAAACCCAGTCCCGTTGGAGAAGATTTCTTGATTTCTACATGTGGTGTTTCTGGACAGGCCCCTGGGGGAACCCACAGGTGGCACCATGCAGGTTTGGAACCAGAAGGAACAGGAATGACTCAGTAGGTTGAGTGGAAGGGACTTTTCCAAAGACCCTCCCATCTTGCCTCTATGCCTGCAACATTAGCTTCCTTTGGGGCCCTCGCCGAGTATAATGGCAAATAAAAGTCATAACAATCTGAGACAGAACCTCAGAGGAATTCATCAGAAAAATATATGGCTGGTCTCAAACATATTTCTCAAATAATGGAGTAAAAATAAAGCATGTAGAAATGCTGGTAAAAAGTGTGGGTACCGTTCATTTCCCATTTTCTTCTTAATCTTCTTTCGGCTACTTTCAAATGAAATTTTTATGCCAGAAACCAGTTTACTCTGACAGAAGTGAACTTTTTTGTAGGTAAAAATATCCTGTAATTCCTTTTCAAAAATGATCTTTAAAAGCGAAGGCCAAAGTTACATAAGGGAAACAATCACCTGGTCAAGGTTAACGACGCATCGTAGGGAGGTTTGGGGAAGGATCCCAACATTTACTCCTGTGGTTCCTGTGGTTCCACTCCTGTGAATGTGAAGACCATCTTAATGAAGAAGACTTTCTATGGCATTTCAAGGGCTAAACTAGACCTTCACACTCAGAATGGTTCCATACCGAGCAGAGAAAACATGTTACTACTGGACGTTCTCCAGTTCCTCCTGTGGGCTCTTTCAGGTGCATTTTCCCCTTGTGTGGTCTTGTTTTCCAGAATCAGATCACTTACACACTAAGGAGTGGCCAACGTTGATGAAAGCAGACATCTAGACTTGTGGTTTCTCCATGACATGATGCCAGGTACCAACCAGGCAAACCCTCTGTGGGTTCTCAATCTTTTCTCACCTCCTCCATTAAATATCGGACCACAGGAAGCCCAATGGAGACCTCCAAGATCTCATAGATAAAGGACAAAGTGAACTCCTAGTGCCAATTATGAACTCTGCATAATGCTTCTTGCCACCGATGCTGTCCTTCAGTCTGATGCAACGTAATAAAAGGAAGGTCGGTGTGAATGCGGTCCGGTTCTTCCTCTTCTCCAGACATCAGGGTCATGTTTGGGCAATGGTGATAAGTCCTTAGGGAGACTGTACCGTTGAGTAAAGCTAGGCTGTGTGGACGTGTTGTGTGAACAGGGACACGCTCTACAAACCTTTGTGGCACCATACTTTAGAACCTCAAGTGCTCTCAAGGCATACTCCACGCACCCGTATTTTGCATTCATTACATGGAATCAGAACATTTGAATCTATCCAGTGTTTGGAATAGACACTCAGAGAAAACACGTGTCCCAACCCCATATTTCTGGCATTGGATATGTTTCCTCGCCCTCAATAAGCTACAGTTGAGTAAGCAAAGGAAGGACTGAAGGGCAAATTATTACGTGACCAAATGAGCGAAAAGAGGAATAAACCTTGTCTATTTCATATAAGAATATGCAGCCCAAAGAATACAGTTTTGGGGGATAAGAACAAACATTTCTGCTGTATTGCATTTATGTTCAGTTGCTTCTTATCTGGGCCATTGAACTAAGGCCACAGACGAAAAGTATAATTGAAATTTTACTCTAATTTTTTCATATGATTGCTAAGGAAGGCTGATCTCTGGGTCTAAACTGAAATGCTACGTCTACTTACTTTCCTGAACCACATTTGCCCACACCATGATGGATTATGGATTTGCATGGGTCGTCTTTTAAGGACGGATCTCTCTCCACTGGGTTATAAGTTCAGTGGGAAGATCTGACATGTCCCTACTGTGTTCCCAGGATGTAATATAATATGTGGAACATGGTAGCAGCAATGATCCATTTATAGTTCATATTAGAAAAGTCCATAAAGCATTCTTTTGTTTTTTTGATGCTCAAAGCTCAATGGCTTAAATTTAATATTTCAGAATCTGGTCTCCCTGACACATTAAAGGGAAATACCATCAAATATGGGGTGTGTGGTAGGAATATGAACATAAAATTCCTATTCTCATCACTCTAGGGATTCACTTTTGCTGTGTTTAGATTAACCAAAAGCTAGGATTTTGTCCCCAAACAAGCATAAAAGAAATGCCCAAACTTCTCAAATGAATGTGGTCCAGTTGTGTTTGGAGTCTACCCACCTTTTAAATTCAGATTAAATGTCATTAATTTTATTTGTTTAAATGCCCTCAATTTAAAAAAAAAATGAAAATGACCTTCAAGAGCACGAACAAAGACAAATGAAATGTCTTTATTGACGGAGCAAAGGAAGCCCAATGGAGACGTCAAGTGACAGACAGAAGCTGATCTCTAGGCTCTGGGAGGTGAGAAGCACAGTCTGTCTTGTTCTTTCTGCGCCCCTGTTGTGAGATGTACAAATGCCTAGTGATACCTGATAACGGGAATCTCAGAGCTTCGGCCCAGCTCTGATGCCCGTTGCTGGGCAATAAATGCCATGTAATATTATTGAATCTCAAAATTATTACTAAGTCTCAAAACTGGCTCATCCCATAAAATGCAGGAATGTCTCCGTATCTATTAATGCCACGGGCCGCTATAATAAATCCCTGAGGACATAAGCCTGGCGATCCGTATATGCCCAAACGGATCGGATAGCATTCAACGTCAACTCTGACTAAAATGGGTAATAAAAGGGGACTGATAATTGTATAATGAAAAAAATAGTATTTTCAGCCATGAACCAGCTTTAATTTATATGGAAACATTAGAAAAATTCCTATTACAGTCGGTGTAAGATAAGGATGCCCACTGTCATTGTGATGATTTCACATTGCTCCGAAATTACCAGTCTATTCAGTGAGATGGAAGAGAGTCCATTCAGTTAGATGGAACAAAAATTAAGAAGGGAAGGGACATAAAAATTGGCAGATATGAGTGTGTACCCAGAAAACATTCAGACTGTGATCTGAAAAACTGTTAGAACAAGAAAGGACTCAATAATTATATATGTATGTATATAGAACACAAATTGTGTAATGCCTGGTGTATAGCAGTATATGTTCCTTGCTTTTTGGAAACGTTCTGATAGTTCTCACATTTATTTCCCGATGAACTTTATATATGTGAATCTGTTGCTGCACAATATACACACATATGTATATATATCTATATTTAACATATATTACACACATACATATATAATACATACAGACACATACAGATATCTGTGCACAAGAACGATGCACAAAGGATATGAAAAATATTGTTGGTCTGGGTTATGAGGGGCTTTTATTCTTCATTGCATATCCCTTTTTCTCTTTGAGAACCTCCCCTAAACACATGTGCATCATTTTTACTTTTTAATTTAAATAGTAAAAGTCAAAACAAGTGAAGGCAAAAAGTTAAATAAAAGACATCTAAATCTACTTATTTCATTTCTTTTTTTTTCTTCACATTTTTAACCCAATACCACTCTTTTATTAGAGCCAAACAAAACCTAACAGCCCCTGGGGTTTTTTTTTTCCCCCAAATAAATCCCAATTCATTACTGGGCTACAAACAAAAATTAATCTTACTTTTCCCCTGAATGAATTAAAAATTTAATATTTCTTTGACAACTCAGGAGATGTATTAGGAATTTATAGTATCTTATATTTGTTCTTGTGACTGTCAATTATTGTTGTGCATCAGATGTTCTGATGTCCAAGTTAAAAATTTAACACAGTGTGTCTTTAAAAGAATGCCTATGGAAGTGACACATCCTGATATTATTCTATAGGTTTTTGTATTTCCACTGATGTGATATTTTTGATTTACCTTCCCTATCACACTACCATCCCACTGAGGACAGGGCCATAACTATCTATCATCTATGTATCTATCTAACCTATCATCTCTGTCCATCCAGCCAGGCATCCATCCATCCATCCATCCATCCATCCATCCATCCATCCATCCATCTATCCAACTGTCCATCCTTGTCTGTTATCTATCTATCTATTTATCTATCTATCTATCCATCCATCCATCTCTCATCTATCTAATCTATGATCTTTCTATCCATCCATCCTATCTATCCATCCATCCTGTCTATCTCTCTCTCTATCCATCCATCCTATCATCTATCATCTCTGTAATCCATCCATCCATCTGTCCATCCATCCATCCATCCCTCCATCTATCCTACTGTCCATCTATGTCTGTTGTCTATCTGTCTATCTATCTGTTTATCTGTCTATCTATCTATCTATCTATCTATCATCATCATCATCTCTATCCATCCATCCACCCAGTCAGGCATCCATTCATCCAACCATCTATCCAACTGTCCATCTATGTCTGTTATCTATCTATCTATCTATGTACCCATCTATCATCTATCCATCCATCCTATCTATCTGTCCACCCATCCTGTCTGTCTATCTCTCTATCTATCCATCCATCCGTCCTATCATCTGTCATCTCTGTCATCTGCCCGTCCATCCATTCATCCATCCATCCATCCATCCATCCCTCCATCCATCTGTCCATCCACCCATCCATCCCTCCCTCCAGCTATCCTACTGTCCATCTATGTCTGTTGTCTGTCTGTCTGTCTATCTATCTATCTATCTATCTATCTATCTATCTATCTATCTATCCATCCATCCATCCATCCATCCATCTATCCTGTCTGTCTATGTATCTATTTGTCTCTCTATCCATCTATCTATATCTATCTGTATATAACTACATCCAACACACACCATGAATATTTGGGCAAGTAATATATAATAGACTTCTATCTCGTGATTTTAAAACCACATTGTTGGTCATAATGATTAGCTAAGTAAAGGGAAAGTTTTAGTGCTCATTTGTAGGAATTTACCAAGCCATAAAAAAGGCCACTTTGGACTACTCTGAGCTTTGTGAAGAATGATACTGGAGAAATACAAAATACTACTACAGTTCCTAGAGCATCAAGTTGTCAGTCAGGTGCCTCGACTACACTCACCTTTACAAGCCAGTCATTTGCAAGCATCTGCTTCCTGTCTCCTCTCTGAAAACAGAGCTTTACAATAGAGCATCAGATATCCATGTAGCTGCCTAACAGGACTGGTGAATGCAGAATTAAAGAATTAAACGGCCCCGCATTTCAGTGGCATGAACATCAATTTAATAAACACGTGTGTGACCTTTCAACAACAACGGTACCTGTTAGTTCTGAGGGCTCAGTGACATCTGTCGGTTCTGCTAAGTAAATGACAAATGCAGAGGCTGAGAATGCAGTTGACTAGGGATAGCATTGGATTAGGCTATGTGACAGCTCCATTCAATTTAAGTCACTTGTCACAAGCCTAAATCAGGTCACGTATTTCCCTACTTTTAGAGGATGGAAAACGGACTGCCAGCTCCGCCAGGTGTGGCTGGGCCTGGAGGCTGGGGGAACAGATGTGGACAAAGCTCCGAGGAGAGGGCAGGGTAGCTGGCCGACTACTGGAGACGCAGAGCCATGGGCAGGTGAGGGCGTGGTGACCAGATGGAGCAGGGCTTTAGGCACCAGATTGTGCAGGAATGCCCTGCCTGCCAGGAGTTCAGATTTTTCTTTTGCTCTGCTTGGCTTGGTACCTTCCTTCTCATCCACTCATTTTGCAGGCATGTCTCAGAGTAACCGAAAGATGGTTTTTTTGGACTCTACTCTGGTAGCAGCACACGGTAGCATGGAGCGAGTGGTGTCAATTGCCAAACTCGGGAACGGGGGAAGGAGGGCTGCTCGGTCAGAGCAGCGTCGATGGTGGGGCTGCAAAATTGAAGAAACTCGAGAAAAGAGCCAAGCGTGGCTCAGGGAACCCAAAGATCTTTAACCCATACACAAAGCTGAGCTGGGAATCTCAGGGGAGAGCCTCAATATGCACAGGAGAGCCAACCATTTTCCCCGGTTTGCTCTGTGCTGACATCTGCTTCCTGACTAAATGTCTCTCCACCATGCACCCCCACCCCCAAACCATCAGGGCATCCAAAAGGCAACATGTGCTTCCAAAAACCATCACTATGCTTGTGGGATACAGCCGGAAGACTGTTCGCATCTTACTTTTTTGAAGTTAAAAAAATAAAGCCAATCAGATGTGCATTAACGAGCTATTTACAAGGTATGCAAAGACGCAGAGACGCCAACTCTATTATTGCAAAATAATAAGAGACAAAAAGTCGTGTTTGCTTTGACACTTGTTCTGTCACTGACACCCTTTTTGAAAGTGGTGTCTTCAGACTTGGTGTGAATTTCCCAAAGTGCCAATCATATTTAAAACCATGACAGTAGACCGTAGGTTTAGTTTCCCCATCCTGCTGGGAATGACCTCCAGTTCACTTCAGCCACGCTGGTTTTTTCTTGTCTCCAAAGACACTGGCTCTTTCCTGACCCATGGGGTTTCCGTCTGCTATCCTTCTACCCTCTCTTCTCCTTTTCTGATCAGTAGTCTGTTACACGTCTCTCCGTCAAAGCTACAACCGGTGCAACAACTCTCTGAAGTCCTCTGACCTTCCCCAGGAGGGTTGGTTCCTTGCCCTGGCTTTCCAGAGCCTGGGACCTCCCATTATCCAATCAGACAGTAACGCACTGCATGTGCGTTTACTTCCTCTACCAGGCTTCAAGCATCATGTGACCATCTTACTTACCCTCGTGACTTCAGCTCCTGGCAGAGGATGAAGGCTTCCGAAAGGCTCATTAAAACAAAACAACCAAAACCAACATGAAATCATGTCTATAGAAATACTTGAGACACTCTGGGAATTGTGAGAACCTCAAATTCACATAAGATTTATGGCCAGGGTCTATGTTATATTGGTCCATGGTTACGTGAGTTCTCCTGTGACGCTTCCTCCACCAGGAGGAAGACGGAAGACAGAAGGAGGAAGACGTCAATATGACGGAGACGGGAGTCCAACAGAGTGTCTCAACCTCAATACTGAAGTTGAATTCTTCTTGGTGGTGGGGGCTGACCTGGGCATTGTGGGATGCCAAACAGCATCCCTAGTCTCCACCCACCAGGGGTCAGGAGTAAAACCGTCCCTGTGTTGTGACCATCAAAAATGTCTCCAAACCTGGCCAAGTGTCCCCTGGGTGGACAAACTTCCCTTAAAGTTGAGAATCACCAGACTACCTTATAGGATCATCTTTTAATCTTTTTTTGTTCCTTAAGAGTATCTGAAGAGGACCATTGAGAAGAAGAGAAGTAGCATTTATTGTGGAAACATGAAAGCATCCAGTTTCAAAAGTATCTCCAACCAAATGTCATCTCACTTGAATAGAAGGTATCACTAGCAGACAATGAAAAAATACTTTTCTGAGAAATGAGCACACAAGCCTGCCACTTGAGACCTGGGGCTTGATGGTTCACTACTTTCCTAGCTGCTTAGGTGAGGGCATCGTGAGTAGTGAGCCAGCACCAGGAAAAGGGGAAGCAATGCTGGCATTTTGTCTCCATCTCTACTAAGAGACTACCTTACTATACTTAAATGTTTCAAATTATTTCAGGGGTAAAAAGCAAAGATCGTTGTATTAATCTGGGTTCTACAGAGAAACAGAATACAATACTGATATATGTATACATACAGAGAGGTATATACAGGTATCTGACATCATACATGTATAATATGTGGAGAAGTATATGATGTCGTATTTGTGCATATTCCATAGACGTTCATGGACATGGTGTGGAGACGTGGGAATGTATGATTTCTTCTTTGGTGGCCATTTGATGAATGCTTTTCCACTATGTTCTTTGCTTACCTTGTACTTAACGAAGCCTTCAAAAGTGCTCAAATACACACACACTCACACCCCTGAAACTGAAATACTTGAAATCAAAAGGGTAGTATATAAATTCCCTTAAGATAAACGCAATGTTCTGATTCAACGTGTATTTTTATCCTTTTGAAAAATATTGAGTATAAATAAATGTCCTATACATGAAACACCAAGAAGTATTCGTTATTGATTCCAAGTCAGGCTGTACTCCTGAGGGAACCATAAAATTGAAATATCCATTCATGACGCAGGAGGAATCATCCCACTCCAATGAACTGACATGTGTTTTTATTTTTAATTTTTATTATTCTAAAACATATTCTTCATTTGGGAAATGGAGAAAGAGGGGGAGAGCATGAGTGGGGGGAAGGAGCAGACAGTGAGGGCAAAGCACTCTCCACATTAAGAAGGGAGCCCACTTGGGGCTTGGTCCCAGGACCCTGGTATCAAGACCTGAACTGAAGGCAGACGCTTAACCAACTGAGCCACCCAGGTGCTCTGATATGCATTTTTAATATAAAAAGGAGGATTAATGGGACACCTGGGTGGCTCAGTTGGTTAAGCGTCTATCTTCAGCTCAGATTATCAACCCAGGGTCCTGGGATCCAGCAGCATTGGGCTCCCTGCTCAGCGGGGAGCATGCTTCTCCCTCTGCCTGCTCTGTCTGCTGCTCCCCCTGCTTGTGCTCTCTCTCTGACAAATAAATAAATAAAATCTTTTTTTAAAAGATGGGGCATTAATGTAAATCTGCCTAACAAAATTCCCAAATCCCAATTATTTCCCATTTATGGGATTAGAAAAATTTGTGCCAAAATGTTACTGTCCGTTTGACTCACTGAGAGTGTTTTGAATTAATGGAGGTTTATATGCCAACCTCATTAAATGCTGCCAATTTATCTGAAGAAATGACAGACTCGTGAGGATGTTTGACTCAAACTCTACAAAATATTCAGTTCAATTCATTTGAAAACATCGGGGTGGGGGGAACCTAAGCATTTGAAATATTTCTATCTCTGAGCCATCAGTCTCCTTGGAAGCCAAAATTTGTTATAATTCAGTATTCCTATGAGCAATTACTTTTATTCTTGGATTAGAAACAATTTTAGTTTCAGTGGAGTCTTTGATTTATTTTTCTCTTCTTTAGGGAAATCATTTCTATTGGTGATGGATAGGTTGCTTTCGTGCATTACCTTTTCTTGGATGCATCCGGTTTAAAGTCCTGGCTTCCAAAGGACAATTTCAGGCCATCGGATAACAAAGCATATTTCATGAAGGGGCAGGCTTGTAAGAAGGTAAGTCAGACCAGTTTGCAGGGTGTATCAGAAGGGGGGCAGGGCTGGGGTTTGTCCTCTCCTTCCGCTCTGCCTGAAGAAAGATTGCTTTGGTCACTCAGGGTCTTTGTGGTTCCATATGAATTTTAGGATTGTTTCTTCCTAGTTCTGTAAAAAATGCCTTTGGAATTTGCAATCTGCAGATCACTATGGATTGTATGGATTGTACCCATATTAATTCTTCCAGTTCATGAACATGAATATCTATCTTTCCAGTTATCTGTCATCTTTAATTTCCTTTGTCAATATTTTATAATTTCCAGTGTACAGACTTTCACTTCTTTGGTTAATTTATTCTTAAGTATTTTAGTGTTTTTGTTCCTTTTTGTAATGAGACGGTCTTCTTAATTTCCTTTTTGGAGAGTTTATTCCTTGTACATAGAAATGTCAGGGGATTTTGTGTATGGGTTGTGCAATTCTGTAACTTCACTGGATTCATCAGTTCTAAGTTTTTGTTGTTGTTGTTGAATCTTTAGACTTTTCTACTTATATGATCATGTCATCTGCAAAGAGATGATTCTACTTCTTCCTTTCCAATTTGGATGCTTTTTATTTCTTAAATTTATTTTATTATTTTTTTAAAGATTTTATTTATTTGAGAGAGAGAGGGAGAGTGAGAGGGACAAGCAGGCTCCCCCCTGAATAGAGAGCCCGGCACGGGGCTCGATCCTAGGACCCTGAGACCATGACCTGAGCAGAAGGCAGATGCTTAACCCACTGAGCCACCCAGGACCCAATGCCTTTTATTTCTTTCCCGTCTATAATTGCTCTGACCGGGACTTCCAGCATGATGTGGAGTAGACGTGACTGGAAACGAACCCTTGTCTTATACTGGATCTTACAGGAAAAGCTTTCTGTGTTTTATTGTTGCGGATGACGTTCGCCGTGGGTTTTTCACAGATCACACTTACTGCGGTCACCAAACTCCAGGAGTAGATAACACATTTTTTTCTTACTTATAAAACACATACTGAATTCAAGAGATAGACAGAGCTACAGTGAGAACATGCCACAGCAAACATACAGAGAAGGTCTGAGATCCATTGTGTGCTCTCTGCTGTTCCTCCGTCCATGGACATATGATGGCCCAAAACTGTATGAGCTCCTTCTGACCCAAGGGCAGCTCTAATCACCCCAGAGATACTCCATAGACCGATAACCCCTCTCCGCACCTTTGCCGCAGACCCTGTTAGAGCTCCTCACCCTGAAAGATCCCTCTTAGGGACTGCTTGACTGTGTACATGCATTCTTTTCTCTCTGAATCATGTCTTCTTTCCCTCTGCCTAGAAGTCATGTCCTGGGTGAGGGATGCAGTCACTCTGGCCCAGAACCTATGCTCATTCTTATTGTGTTTTAACATACATTTTAAAATGCTCGCCCACCTCTCACATTGCAGAGCTTTACCTCACTTGGTCTCACTGGAAATATTCTCATTTTGATTGCGTAATTGAAGAGTGTGTATAGAGGTATACATGTAATTTATTTCCAGTTTATATCCTTTTCCAGAATAAGAATGTCAAGAATGGTCAAAATCACATGTGTTACATTATAAATACCTCACTGTTCTCTCTCTCTCTCTCTCTCTCTCTCTGTGTGTGTGTGTGTGTGAGACAGAGAGAGAGAGAGAGAGACGGGTACATTTATATATTATTTAGAGATTGCTGAGGAATATAATTTCATTATTTTCTCAAACTAAATGTCAGTATTCAGACTTTGCAAGGTTCCCCTCATTTTGTCTTACACCATAATAAAGTCAAAGAAAAGAATTCACTTCTGAGTTCCAGTTACCTGAAATTGCCCTGACATTAATCTCAGGGACCTCTCTAATTCCCTCTTATGCTCTGAAAAGTACATCGAACTTCCATTTGCCTGCTGCTCCACGATCATCCCGTCTTCAAAGCACTCCCTCCACGCGCCCGTGCAAATACGCTCTCCGATTTCCACGTGAGCAAAGGCACAGCCCTTTTGGCACAAGCAGCCAAGGAAACAGATTTCATTCTCCGATGGCAACCTGTCCTTATCAGAGAGAGAATTTAATTGTGCGTGTCTGCTCTTGACAGCAGCTAGGCCTGCCCTCGGCAATAAAGCCCATGGGCTTGCGAATGGGGACATGGAGTCTACTGACATCACTCTTTATCATACATCAAGAAAGAACACCCAAGGAACTTCTCAGGGATTCTCTGATGTTCCTGTTCCCTCCGTCATCTAGATATTCAGTCCAGGCTCTGTGGCTCCCAGGATGGGCCTCTTCCTGGAAGCAATTTGGTGTCAAAGTCTGGGAAGAGTGATGACTGGTCCTGGAAAGCAGGGCATGAGCAGTCTGTCAGGGACCTGGCTGTCCCTGTTTCCTTCGGGCTGGGGAAATCTCTCACCTTGCTTCCACATTGTCCACTGGGCAACCTTCCACGAGACCTTCATGCAGCCGCCATGCTCTACCAACCAGAGGCCAAATGAAATGCACCCACTGCCAACCCGCACCGCAAGCCTCCCCTGTTTTCAAGTCAAGGCTTCCTCTGTGCGTCTCCGAAGAAAATGCAGATTTCCAAATTGCCAGTCTCTCTCGTACGCCGTGTGAAGGTTATATGTTGGATTCTTTGAAGAAGCAGAATCGGGTTCTTCTTAGACGATGCTCACATTTTCTGTAAAGTTCCTTGCAGAGAAGAGGACCTGTTTTCCTTTTAGCACGCCCTACCAGAGTCCTTGCAGCATCCCTTAGCAGAGCTGGGCAGGGGCATCCCCAGGAAAGCTTGACAAACATGCATGGCTAGGCCCTGCTCCAAATTCTGTGATGCTGCCGACCTGGGACCTGGCCCCATCTACATTTCTTTTCTTTCTCTCTCTCTCTCTTTCTTTCTTTCTTTCTTTTTTTTTTTCCATCTGCATTTCTAACAAATTCACAGATGGGGCTGACTCTGGTGGCTCCTGGCACCCCACTGAGCGAGAACTGCCCTCCCCCCCTCCACATTTCTCACGTTTTAGCCCAATAATTTACAAATCGAAATTACAAATCAAATCATTGTATACTTTGGGCTCCAGAGCCATCAGGATTCATTCCATTCCGACGTTCTCCCGCTTTATGAAATTTCCGCGGCTTCATGATCCACATCTCGGCTTTTAACAGTGTTTGAGCTCTGGCTCTGATCACTGTAGATTTAAGGAAACAATAAAATCAATGTCGGCATTGTTCCCCATGTTCCTATCACACCCGTTACTTAGTCTTAGAATTGAACACTCCGGTTGATTTCTCCCTTTATTAAAATTAATTTTAAAATCCCTCTGACCTTGTTTGAAAAAGAGCCAGTAATAACTACCAGACACACCTGTAAGGTTTAGTCCCTCTCAAGAGGCTCTCATCAGCTAACACGCCCCTATAGCTCACCTTTGACCTGAGCTTATTAGCCAAGGGGTCAGGCAGGACGGCTCAGGCCTGTCCTCAGTGGTGAAGTTTCAGGTGTGCGGGAGGAGGGCGCCCACTTCCAAACACAATCTCCCCCACGTGCGTGGTGTTTGGGCGTCTCAATTTCCATCCTTCACTAAATAATTAGAACGAAAACTCACAACCTGAGGACGCCTGAAACCGGTGAGATGTTGAGGGAAAGACATTAAATATGTTATAGAATGGTGTCTGTTGCCTAGCTAGGGCCGCTGCGAACTAGGGGCTTACGGCCATGTCTTCTCTCTCAGTTGTGAAAACCATAAGTCTGAGATCCGGACCCCTCTCCCCTCTCCTCTCCTGTCCCCCACTGAAGCCTGCCCCTCCCGGATCTCAGATCCCCACCCCTGCGTCTTTCAGCATCTAGCTCATTCCTGGAGGCGTCCCTTGGCCTGTGGCCCTTTCCCTCCCGTCTCTGCCTCTGAGTTCACGTGGCTTCTCCTCTGTGTCTGGGTTTCTCTTCTTCTGTCTTTCACGAGGACGCTAATTGGATGTGGGGTCCCTCCGAGTCCCTGATCATCTCCCAGATTCCTGGCACCGTGTTCCTGAAACCTTTGGAATTTCTGGCTAGGAGGCTGCCGCAGAACGTCTTTTGTTATTCATAAAAACCCCCTAGCGAGGCACACCTGAGTTCATGCTAATGCGGTGTTTGTCCCAGCACAGATGGAGGGTTTGGGAGGGGAGCTGGTTGCCAGGGAAACCAACCACGTGATCAGGGGCTTGGACCCGGGACCCTACTCCATCCCCGCCAGGAGAGGAAATGGGATGGCGTCCCTCCTGGCTAACCAAACCTCCCTAAAAAGCCCTAAATGATGAAGTGGGGAGAGCCTCCAGGTTGCTGAAGGTATCCACATCCCTGGAGGGTGGGTCACCCCAAACTCCCCAGGGAGAGACGCTCGCCCCTGTGCTCGGGACCCTCTGGGATGGCAGCCCGTGTTATTGCTTCCTCTGGCTTTCAGCTCTATGTTTCCTGATCTGCAGATGGTGGTAAGTGCAGTGTGCTCGTGGGTTTCCCGAGTCCTCGTGGTGAATCGTCAACCTTGAGGGGTCGGTTGTGGGAACCTCAGTGTCTAGCCAAGTCCCACAGACCGTGGGCACCCTGGGGACCCACTATTCGTAACTGGCGTCTGCCCTGGGGGCAGCCTTGTGGGACGCAGCCCTTACCCTGTGAGGTTAGCCATGACCCCTGGCTGGGCCAGGGTCAAAATAAATGCAACAGTACCTCACGGGTGTCTGCAGAGAACTGCAGAATTGCTTGACGTGCAAAAACACACATTTTGTGTCCAAAGTGTTGAGCAGAGAAACACTTTTCCCTCCAAGAATCAAAACTTCTTCTTTTTTCCTCTTTTAGAGCAAACACCTCCTCGAGGCTGAGCTCTCTGTCTCCTGGACTTTTCCCCTGTAAGCCATTCTCCTCTTTATAGTCAGAATTGTCTGAAACACAGATTGGATCATGTCCATGTCCTACTTAAAACCCTTCGTGGTTTTCTGCGGGCAGTTAGAAAAAAGGACAGATGTCTTCACCTGTGCTGCGGACAGAGGAGGGTCCGCAGGCATGAACGGTGGTCATGATAGAATCAATACATTTTAGGGGGGACAAAGATACCTATCCACAAAGCACATCTCGATGTCCTTTATGCTCTGCATTCAATACCTTTGAAAATAATTTCTGATGACTTCTATCAGACGTTTAAGAAAGAATCCTAATTTATAACTAGTCCAAGCTCTCAACACAGAAGACTCGATCCTTTGGCGTTTGCAAGTAGGGCCATCATCGTCTCCTGAAATGAATTTGGTTTTGCCGTCCTATTTCCAAGAGTTGTACCTCTTACGTCTATGCTAGGCTTTTCAGTTCTCCTGCAGAATTTCCAGTAATCCTGTCTATTACAGGTGTCCTTGTTTTGTTCCTGGTTTAAGAAGCCTGCTTCACGTTTGCTGACCCTTGATTGGCCTGGAGGGAGAGATCAATAATCCTCACCATATCCGAGATCTGTGCAAGACGAAACAGAGCTCCAAGTCATCAAAGAACACCCTCTTGGTGAAGTTTACCAGGTGGGTGTGTGGTCATGCTTTGGGGGTTAGACTTGCAGGCAGCTGGAAAATCTGGTTTTGCTCATTCAAATTCTGCTGGACAAATTACTAAAATCTCAGAATGAGATTTACGAGGTGGACGTAGAAACGTGTGGTCATGCTTTGCGGGTTAGGCTTGCAGGCAGCTGGAGAATCTGGTGTTGCTCATTCAAATTCTACTGGACAAATTACTACAATGGGGGAGAATGAGCAGTAATCTTAGACCAGCTCCCTCTAAGTAGAATAGGAATTATTTTAATTTCGATTTTTAACCTCGTTTCTACTTTGGATAAGCTTACCTGAGCTTCTGGGTTGTTACTAACCAAGTTATAATAAGAAAAACAACATCATACTTTCTGAGAACTTTTTTTTTTTTTTTTTGGCCTGTCTTCCATCTTCTGTTTCCTCCTTTCCTGACCATGGGTTCTTCCCAATGTCTGCTACTCCCAGAATAACCCATGCCTGCCCCCAGACATCACCATAATTACAAGATCGTTTGCAAGACTTGCTTGTGACTTGTTACGCATTTGGGAGGATCTGGATCCTTTCTGCAGGCCTTCTCAGAACCTTGAATAAACAGGTGTTCATTGGATGATTGAAAAACAGGTATATCGTATTGAGCTTGATGCCAGATTTTTTGAACGTGGAGGGACTCTAAGGTCTATATGAAGCCAAACCAGTTCTGGAGGGGCCCAGCCGGCTGCAAAAGGTCCAGATTCTCCAGCTCCCTTTGCTTTACCTTCTCCCTGTTTGGAACACTCCCCACT
This sequence comes from Meles meles, assembly GCF_922984935.1. NCBI lineage: Eukaryota > Metazoa > Chordata > Mammalia > Carnivora > Mustelidae > Meles > Meles meles. Next base: position 3,942,198 of record NC_060088.1, on the reverse strand, counting down.
TACATTTGTGTCCTATTACCCTCCCCGACCTCCCCAGCTGGAAGCAATCTCTCCTTCTTCTGAAAGCCTGGAACAGGATTTTTGCCCATTTGGTTATTTGGTGGTTGCCCATGGTTTTTCTTTTTAAACTGTGCAGGTGACAACATATTAGTGTTAGTGTTGGGCGTACAAGTCATGATTCAACAAGTCTATACGTTCTGCTAGGCTCCCCACAAATGCAACTCCTGTCCATCGCCATGTAACGCTAATACCTCTGACTCTATACCCTATGCTCTGGTTTTATTCCTATTAATTGTCCTTGATTTGAACCACCTGCAAGTGGGGGTAAGGACATCAACATGGGACAAGCCAGGGGGCCCTGACCACAGTCCATACCCTTCACATAGGATTATGAATACAGGTCTTTGCTTAGGAAGTCAAAACGGATAGATCTGCACTTAGGAAACTACTGACTTGCATCTGGCTTTAGCCATGAATAACTTGCTTATGTCTTTTGCTCAAACCCAGTGTGCCCAGAGAGCTTGGGACATTTGCATGAGGTCTTTTGTCTGGACAGCAAGCCTAGCTGCTCTCAGGGATGGCTGAAACTGAGACCTAGATCTTGTGTGATTTCCTACGATCTCCTACAGTACCTGGAGTAGGATGGCTACCCCCACATTTTGTGAAATGAATTGAATTTCTCCTTTAGAAACTATTCAAATGGGGGGGTGCCTGGGTGGCTCAGTGGGTTAAAGCCTCTGCCTTCAGCTCAGGTCATGATCCCAGGGTCCTGGGATCGAGCCCCGCAACGGGTTCTCTGCTCTGCAGGGAGCCTGCTTCCCTCCTCTCTCTCTGCCTGCCTCTCTGCCTACTTGTGATCTCTGTCTGTCGAATAAATAAAATATTAAAAAAAAAAAGAAACTATTCAAACGGGACGCCTGGATGGCTCAGTCGGTTAAGCATCTGCCTTTGTCTCAGGTCATGATCCCAGGGTCCTGGGAGTGAGTCCCCCACTGGGCTCCTTGCTCAGCAGGGAGTCTCCTTCCCTCTCTGTCCACCACTCTCCATACTTGTGCTCTCTTTCTCTGTCTGTTTGACAAAATCTTAAAAACAAAAACAAAAACAGCTATTCAAAATACTCATTTCTGTTTTGTTCATCTTCAGGGACACAATTTCCATGTAGGAAACAAGAAAAAAAAAAGGTCCTTATCTGAACAAGCACCTTTGTTTTTAGGGTTTGACCAAGATCTAGATATTCTTTCGAATACCCAGGGGTACATCTCAGAGAAACGTTGGTCTGCATTGCTTGCCAAGTGTCCAGATCTTCCGTTTCGACCAGTCTGGGTCACTTCTTCTTGTGATGCTGGAAGGTCTCTTAGCATCTCCCCAAAGCCAGAGCTCGAATGGAAAGAGCATGGGTAGATTGTTGGGCCTCTGTGCATGTGGCTTACACTGTTTTGTCTGTAGTTATTTAAGTTTTGTGCCGACCACAATTTCAGCACCGTGATGGATAGGTACTGTCTCTAGTCGGCTAGGACACAACGTCCTCCTTTAGTTTCTTTCCGGTAGCCTGCCAATGCCTAGTGCGGATGAGCGTACCAACTCTGTCCGGTTTTCATTCACGAGAAGCCCTGCCTCATGGCGTTCTTCAAGTGAGAGAATTGGTTGACTGTGAGGCCACTGAGAACCCAAGTGTTCTCCTTCTTCTGATGATTCAGTCTTTGCCGTTACTGGTGTTGGGCTGGGTGGCAACATTTCTGTGCAGCCCCACGTGTGACATCAGGATGAAGAGATGGAACATGGGAGCCAAGAGCCTATTTCTTCTTGTGGGTCCCTCTTAGTTAGGAGGACTCTTCTCACAAGAACCTTGCAGAAAACATCTCCCATCGTATTAGCAGGGAGGGCATTACCTGCCTAATTCCTCAGCAGGACCCTAGGGAGATGGCAGGCATTGCCTCTAGTTCAATCAGATACTCCAAGGACCTGAGGATGGTCTCAGCTTCTCCAGGACCACCAGGCTGCACGTTGGTGCAGTGGCAGGAGGGGAGGTTGGTAGCAGGTGTTAAACACAGTCAAAGCCACACTCCTAATTGGCAGTATAAACGGGGAAGTGCATCCAGAGGGGCGACTAGCTGCTGGTGTCCCAAGGCAGATGTCTGCAAGGCTCTGTTTGCTTTTGCTCTTGCTGTTGATAGAATAAAAGTTCTGATGGTAAAAGACGGTGAATGCCCACCTTTGTTCACATCACACTGAGAAGAAGTCAGAACCACCAGGAAGAAAAAAAAAAAAGCACGATCAAGCTTATGCATTCTTTGAATTTTATTTTCATTGCCGAACCATGAGGAATTGACAAACAAAGGTGCTTTTCATTCGGCAAAGTCCTCCTCGGAGGAAGAATGGAAATAAGAAAGTGGAACTAACAGTGATGACTTCCCGTCCTGAAAATGCACGGGACGTGGTCATTATCTCCTAAGAGACAGGGACTCCAGACTGGAGAAGGTCTTCTCGCAGCATCCTCAGTGGTGCAGAACTTGTGAAAGCCAGCCCGTTGGACTTGAGGCACGGTAAAAGAAAGCATTAGGAATTCAAGCAAAAACTTCTCAGGGCATTCCTGGTCTCCCCCATCCAAACCTACGAGCGTTGATAACGTAAGCTTGGGAGCTTGGATTCCATTTGCCGTGCAGGTCTAGGAAGGACCCCACACTTGCCTTGCCCATCACCCAAATGAAACACCTTAGCTTATGACACAGGGTCGAGCTCTCCCCGTAGATCTCAGGCATAATTTTCTATCTCTCGCACTGTACAGGGCGATTCTGAACGAATCATCCGGGCCCATGTAAATCTGGGTTTCAAGAACCTTTTTTCCCCCAATCAATACCTCTGGCTTTGCCCACCCACAGACAAAGATCCTCCTTTTGGCAAATGAGTGAGTTAAGTTCCTGCAATTCATTAGGAGGGACAGAACTTGGAAGACAATCTTCTCGGAAAGTTTCCACAGAATGAGCAAGAGTGTTATTCTTATTCCCATATTACGTACATGTCACATTCCCTATACAAACTGCACAATACCTCCTCAGTCCATTCTTCTTCCAATTTCTTCAATTCCCATCTGCCCTGCCGAGACCCAGCACTTGACTGACAACGGAATTCTGACCTGTCCTGGAATTACGGTGCCCTCTCCATGGAGATGTCTTGTACTGCTTTCGGAAGCCTCGATCGTGAAGTCCATATAACATTTCCTTGAATCTGAGCACACTTTTTCCACAGCGGCTTTCGCGTCTTCTGACACTGATAGAATCTTCCAGGTCATAAGCCTGTTGCTGATCTCCCCTCTGTTGCTTTGTGGTCACTATTCATATGGAAATCTACCTCCTCAAGTGTGCCTAGGTCCTGCATACACAGCTCGGATAATCACAAATGGGGCTCCTTGCGACTGCGTCGTCTTGAGCAAAATGTTGACCATTGCAAGTAGGTTCTCCCCACCGTGACTTTCCACCCCACGGATGAGTTGAGGTGCCTTGGGATATTTATAAAAATAGAATCCTAGAACCCTTTTTTGCATCTGGCATCTTCTGCTTCATGTCTGTTGCCTTCTTGAAATTCAATAGTGCTGTCACGAGCAACAGAGGTCAGTTCACGTTCATGGCTATGGGGTGTTCCATTGTGTGAGAATACTATCATTTATTGATGGATTTTACTATTGTGGGACCTTTGATGTGTTTCCTATTCTTGGCTGTTTTACATAATGCCAGTGAGTACGATTTTGGGCAGATACCTAAAAGTTAAATGGTTGGATCTTTGGGTATATGTATGTTAAACTGTAGCGCACGGTACCATACACTTCCCAAAGAGCTGGTCTTAGTTGAATATGGTAGCCTCCAGTCACCTGTGGTCACTTACATTTAAGGACAATGAAATAAAGACAAACATTTAGTTTCTCCGTTCTACTGCTGAATTTCAGTGGCCTCATTGCGGCCAGTGGCTACCATATTGGATGTCACAGAATAGAACCTTTTCACGAGCCTGACAAGTTCCATTGGCTAGCACCGTTCCATACCCTTATAACTCTGTATTGTGAGTCTCTCTCTCTGAATTTAGGAATCCAGGTGAGTGTGACTGATATCACTTTGTGGTTTTAACCTGCCTTCACTTGGTTGCTGATATCTTTGGATAACTTGCCATGTTTCCTGACCGTTTAGAAATTCTTTTCCAAAGTGCCTATTAATGTCCCTCGCTTGTATTTTGATATGGTTGTCTGTGTCTGTCTATATATTTTTTCTGATGGATTTGAAGCAGCCCATTACATTTTCTGCTCTAACAAGCTTTTGTGTGCATGTTGGAAATATCTGCTCCCACACATGGTCTTTCTTTTCACTCATTTAACAGTGACCGCTGTTGAATGGTGGTGGTTTGTTTTAAGACAGCAAATTTTATAATCTTTCAGGTTCATGCTTCTCGGGCACTGTTTATAAAATTAAGGTGTTTGTTTCTTGAGATGGCTACGTTATCGGGTACTGTTCAAAAAGCAATGCTATTAGCTATTCCATGAAAATAAGGCAGAAAAAGGTGCACCTCTGCCAAAAGGATGTCAGATCACAGGTCACTTTAGGGGACACTGAATCCTTCCAAAACATTCTAGGAAGAGTATAATCATACAAATACTTAATTTCTATTCTAATCCTATATTTAACATGAATACCCATGGCATCTGTTAAAGTCTGGGTGTCATTCTATGCTATTTCTTTGTATTTTTTTTAAAGTTAATTTACTTATTTATTTAATCTCTACACCCATTGTGGGACTTGAACACCTAACACCAAGATCAAGACTCCCATGGTCCTCCAACCGAGCCACCCAGGTACCCTAGACCTCTGCATTGTTACCGTGAAAATTATAGACATTTGCTTGTAAGTCAATTCTAGTTTCCTTGAAATTATTCAAGTGCACTTGAGACAAAAATGGTTTTCAGAAGCTATTATCATGCTGTATTTTAATATCAACAAGCAAGTTAAACATTTGGTGGGGAAGTATCAACATTAGCACAGACGGCCAGTGGCCAACTACATCCCTACCTCACACCAAATAAAGATACCCCATCCCTACCTCACACCAAATAAACACACCACATCCCTACCTCACACCAAATAAAGACACCACCAAATAAATTTCGGACTGATGAAATACATAACTTAAAAGGAAAAATGTCATGTAAAATATAGACAAAGAGTGGTTGAACTTTGGGTTGTAGAAAGACTTTGTAAGCTTGACTCTAAATATAGAAGTCACGAGGGGCACCTGGCTGGCTCAGACAGTGGAGTGTGTAACTCTTGATCTGAGGGTTTTGAGTTCAAACTTCATGTTGGGGCATAATTTTGTATATATAAATATGTGTATATGTAAGTATGTATATACTAAGCAGCCATCAAAAGAAATGAAATCTTGCCATTTGCGACAACGTGGGTGGAACTAGAGGGTATCATGCTTAGTGAAATAAGTCAATCGGAGAAAGACAACTATCATATGATCTCCCTGATATGAGGACATGGAGAAGCAAATGGGGGGTTAGGGGGATAGGAGAAGAATAAATGAAACAAGATGGGATTGGGAGGGATACAAACCATAAATGACTCTTAATCTCACAAAACAAACTGGGGGTTCTGGGGGGAGGTGGGGTTGGGAGAGGGGGAGGGGGTTATGGACATTGGGGAGGGTATGTGCTATGGTGAGTGCTGTGAAGTGTGTAAACCTGGTGATTCACAGACCTGTACCCCTGGGGATAAAAATACATTATATATTTATAAAAAAAAAAATTGGAAGGGGAGGCGAACCATAAGAGACTATGGACTCTGAAAAACAACCTGAGGGTTTTGAAGGGTCAGGGGTGGGAGGTTGGGGGAACAGGTGGTGGGTAATAGGGAGGGCACGTATTGCATGGAGCACTGGGTGTTGTGCAAAAACAATGAATACTGTTACACTGAAAAAATAAATAAATTAAAAAAATGTTATATATAGAATTATATTGTATATAGTATAAGTCATAACACCTTACATATAGAATATATGTTATATAGACAATATAGAGTATATCACATTCTCTATATAGCACACATTATATAATATGTAATAATATATAGAACTTACACATAATTGCATGTACATAATTACATATCTTTGAATATGTATCTGTATCTCTATATATGTATCTGTGGAATGATACATATGTAGAGATACAGTTTATGTATGTCTTGGAAGCCAAAAATATAATATGAAAATCTTGCTTTGAAAGATAGGGTTATGGAGAATCAGTCTTAAATTTTTTTCTTTTTTTTTTTATATAACTGGTAGGCATTGAAAAATACTTGTAGATTGTTCTGTTTCTACCCTCTTTGTTTACTGGTTCAGAGAAATGAACAGAAATAAGAGTTGTTCAAATCACAGAAATAACTGTATTTCTAGTTAATTTTCTCAGTGAATTGAATGAATCTCATAATGAGATAATATATGTGAAATGGTTTTGAGAATTGTAAACAATAGGAAAAAATGGGAGTGTTTACTTAGAGTGATTTTGTCCTGGCAAATATGTTCATGCTATTTTCCATACATCCACAAAATCCACTTCACTGGAAATCATTCCAAATAACTTTGAGAAATTGAAACACTTCTTCTACTGCATTAGGAGAAAATAGAAATAGGGAAATTATTTCCCTAAGCACACATGCAGAGTGCCAGAACTGATTAATAATGGAGCCCAGAACCAGCAAAATGAGCAGCCTTGTGGGATGAGAGAATCAGAGCTTACGAGTATTAAAGATTTGATTAAATGAAATACTTTGAGACCACTGAGCAACCCTCAACTTTCTTTTCATTTTCAACACCCATTTTTTTAATGTGTTCTAAAATACTTTTATTTTTCATGAATGCCAGTGAAGTCTTGTGTACATCGTGGAATATGAACTCAGAGTGAATTTAGTTAAATTCAGAATTGATTTTTTTTTTTAGACCCAAATCTACTTGTCGGTAAAATGAAACTCTTGAAAGCACAATGAATTATGTCATGGACTTTTTGGGTAAAAATAGTTTATCAACAGTAATAACTAGGAGACCTTCCCTGTCTCCCCCCTTTCTTTATCTACAGACCTCTAAAAAGTCCTAAACATCTGTTGGGTCTGCATCAAACCTCATTTGGGAGAATGTATAGGACTGGAAACAAATATAAAACTCCCCTCCATTCCCCATGAATTGATATCTTAAACAATCAAGATGCTGTTTGTAATAAACACCTCAAAAATAACTTATTACTTTTTATTCAGCTATGTTGTGCCGTATTTTCTTAATCAAAATCCATTTTGATTTTCTTAATCAAAATCCAAAAGCCCTGAGGTTCTTCCAGAATATCCCATTGTCTTGTTGGCTCATCCCTTAATTTATGGGTTCCCTAACTCCCCATGATCCATAAATTGAAGTCTATGTCAGAGAATTTCATGGGAAATGTGCCAAATATTCCTTTATGGTTTTTGATTCCTCAACATCCTTAACTATTATGTTACAAATGCTGTACTGTAGGAGGTAACCCAGCCCAATACATGGTCCTTGCTCCTCCCGTGTGCCCAAAGGCGGCCTCCATTTCTCCTAAATCAAACTGAAGCACACAGAAGACAACTTTCCCATTGAAGACTAGAGCCTTGACCAAGGAAATTGGACCCTGTTTCTCTCCTCTGAGCTCTGTCCTCCGTTTGCTGGCTTTCTCCTGAGCTAAGGCTGCTTTCCAAGGAGAAGGCATGAAGCAATCTAAGTAAAAGACACAATAATAATTACTTTCCAGATGAGAGATATATATTAAAAGAAAAAAAAAAAACAGCCCCTCAAAGTCTTCCAAACTTCACCTTGTGAAACTGTCTCTGACAAACCGGGTAGGTATAGGTTTTTGCATAGTCCCATTTGTCACCAAATTTCGTATCCCTATTAACCACCCAAATTTCGATCATCCTAAGTGTAATGATACAGGCACTTTGCACCAGATAGATGTGGGATAATAAGAGGACAGAAAAACATAAGGGGAACAGAAGCATCTGTTCTGCTTTTGACACTAGGAAGGGGCCTCACTCTATAATCTCTGCTAGTTTTTTGTTTCTTTTTCTCATGACTTACCTTTTTTCCCATTGGGCACTCTGCCATTTTCCTAATGGTCTGGGGCATTCTTCTCTATATCTTCTTCCTTTTCATTCATTGATGACCATGAGAAGAGTTCTCCCTCTTGGGGCGCTAGCCTCTGGGGTGAGCAGCAGAAAAATCATGCTAAAAAACAACCTAATTACAACACCACCAAGAGTGCAATGCTACAACCGTGCTTTAAATGCACAAGGCAGAGCGGGCCTATCAAAGTGTGGAACCAAAACTTGTCAGCATTGGTACCAGAATGCCCACAACCACAGCGTCCTGAGCAGCATGGTGGATTTGGGGGAACGGGAATAATTTGGAGAAGCCTAGAGCATATACTGAACATTGGGCAGCCAGCTGTGAAAGGTGTGTGGGGCAGTGGGCACACTGAGACGTGTGAACTTTGATGCCTCAGTCAGTTGAGCATCCAACTAGTGATTTTGGCTCATGTCATGGTCTTGTGGGTTGTGCGATTGAGCCCCATGTGGTGGGGAGTCTGCTTGAGATTCTCTCCCTCTATCCCTCCCCCCATCATTCTCTCTCTCTCTCTCTCAAAAATAAATCAATGTTTTTAAAACTATGCACTTTATCCTGAAGGTACTGTGGAGTCACCACGACATTAGGAGTGATCCTAGGAAGAACTTCATACAATTTTACTCAACTGCTCAAAATGGCCGGAGGCTTCCCAGCCTTTGCAGCTGCCATATTTTCTTGATCACTAGGTGATTCTGTCTCTTCATGGGCTCTTCCTCTCTTCTGTCTTTCCCAGTTTTATTATGGATCTTTTTTCCAAAGTTGCCTTTTCCATGAAACCTCCGAGCCTTGTACCCTGCATGCCCCCCACCAAACACATCATGCTCATTTTCTGGGCTCTATTTTGGTTTATCCTTAGGACTTTTTTTTTTTCTTTCTAACATGCCCCGAAATACTCTGTTGTGCATGTATTTCTTTTTTCCTTGCTGGTCCATCTCCCTAAACAGGGTGGGTGAGATGAGATAACGCACAGTGGATGGACCAGCTCAAAGCTGGTCAACCGTGTTTGTAGAAGCTGCTCCCTTAGACTCGGTAAAATGGTACTGCGTACGTTTTGTCATATGGATCATTCTTGTTTTCCATTTAAAAAAGTAATAGTTTGACTGCAAATACTTTAAAAATTATTATTTATTTATTATTTTTTATTACATTACCCATCATACAGTTGTACGTCATTAGTTTTTGATGTTGTGTTGCATGATTCATTGTTTGCATATAACACCCAGTGCTCCATGCAATCCGTGCCCTCCTTAGTACCTATCACCGGACTCACACATCCCCCTACCCTCCACCCCAAAACCCTCAGTTTGTTTCCCAGAGTCCACAGTCTCTCATGGTTCATCTCCCCCTCTGATTCCCCCCCTTCATTTTTCCCTCCCTTCTCCTAATGTCCTCCATACAATTCCTTATGCTCCACATGTAAGTGAAACCATATAATTGACTCTCTCTGCTTGACTTATTTCACTCAGCATAATCTCCTCCAGTCCCATCCATGTTGATGCAGAAGTTGGGTATTCATCCTTTCTGATGGCTGAGTAATATTCCATTGTATATACAGACCACATCTTCTTTATCCATTCGTCTGTTGAAGGGCATCTTGGCTCCTTCCACAGTTTGGTTTTTGTGGACATTGCTGCTATCAATATTCTTTGAAAACTATAGAAAAGTTTAAAAAAGATGAATGTAGGCTTTGATATTCCTGTTTCCCGAAGATGAACACTGTCCATTTTTTGGCAAATGTTTAAATTATTTATTTTTTAAAAAAGATTTTATTTATTTGAAACAGAGGGAGAGAATGTGGGCAGTAGGGAGGGGCAGAGGAAGAGGGAGAAGCCGATTCCCTGCTGAGCTGGGAGCCCTACTTAGGACTCAATCCCAGGATTCTGAGATCATACCCCGAGCCAAAGACAGACACTTACCTGACTGAGCATCCCTGGGGGCTCTTCAATGATATATAAGGCACATTTTATACATAGTATGTGATATGTTTTATGAAATGTTTATAAATTTAGGATCCTACTGTACATATAATTGTGCATTCTGCTTTAAAAAGCCTTTTTTAAAGATTTTATTTATTTATTTGACAGACAGAGATCACAAGTAGGCAGAGAGGCAGGCAGAGAGAGAGAGGGAAGCAAGCTGCCCGCCAAGCAGAGAGCCCAATGTGGGGCTCGATCCCAGGACCCTAAGACCATGACCTGAGCCAAAGTCAGGGGCTTAACCCACTGAGCCACCCAGGCGCCCCTAAAAAGGCTTTTCCTTTAAGCATTTCCAATGTGATATATATTTTAATCTGAATTTTAATGACTGAATAGTACCATAAAATCTATTCAACTTACTTAATTTTGTTGAACATTTGCACTTTTTCATGATATTTTTTAGTACTACCAATAAAATTGTAGTGAACATCCTTGTTATGTCTCTCTATAAATATGATTAATTCTTTAGGATACATTCCAAATGCTGGAGTTGTGGTAGTTTTTAAATTGGACTGTTTCTCCCCACCCCCCACCCCCCCGAATCTATGTGAGACTCAACTCAGCCCTAATAATAACATGCTATTTCATTTTCTCAGTATTTTTAGATCTGCCTGAGGAATTGAGAGAAAAACTAGTCATTTTCTTTAGTTTGGATATTTTCTTTCATTTTAAAAACTCAAACTCAACATTTATTTAGTTTCCCACACAATGCGATGCATTTATATCTGCATTATTTAAGCGTCATTTATGAGTAGATAAGACTCCAGTTTAAATTATTAGGCACATGGATGAAATATTTAGAACTCCTCTTGGAAGGATACATTTGTATTTTCATAATGATTAATAGTCACCTTAATTGCTTAATTTTCTAACCAAAATCATTGGTGCTTACATGACTGTGAGGTAACTCAAATCAATCTTACTTTATTCTAGACCAATAGTGTTGGTTGTTAGGACCTTAAATAGAAAAGCTTGTGCTTGGAAGGTGACTCTCTCCTTCTTGCAAATTGGACGTCAAGACCCCCTCCTGTCAAACTATATAACGTCCAACCACTTATTGAGTATCTGACGCCCTTCGAGCTCTGTATAATATGCCAAGCATACTTAACGCTAACATACGTTCTAAATATTCATAAAAAAAAACCACGGGAGAAATATAAATGTACCCCATTCGATGGAATAAAGTATGTAAGGAAGTGATTTGGAAATTTTATACGTCAGATGTGAAATGAGAAAGGACGGTTACTTGGAAATGAGTCTGAATTGGACTGGAGAAGAGATGAGGACATTGAATGTAGCGGGCGTCTCTCAAATACAGATTTGCTTATTTAACTTCAAGGAAGACTCAATTCTGTTTCAAATGAAGAAAGAGATTTTGTGCCCGGAATGCCAAATGGGCTTATAAAGCGAATTCTGCTAGAAACAAAGGATATTGGAATTTGCTGGGAAGATGCTGTTCGAATGAAGATTGTGAGCTCTAAAAGGTAGTGTGACCAGGCTCCTTCATTCATCGATAGCTACTCAGGACAGTCGCTGCTTCCGTTCGACATTTGCAAACATTTCTGGTATAAATATTTGAACCACTTAAAAATGATCCCCAGAGGCAAAAAGTGAAGGCTTCACAGAACGTCTTAGAAGGTGAATACTATAACTAAATACCCAGGATTTCTGTTAAATATGATAAGACATTCTTGACTTCAGTCCTTTAGAGAGTAAAAGGAAGGAAACATTATGTTCAATGAAGGCAGGAAATGGTGACCACTCCTGACTACCAACTTAACAGCTTCCTGATACCTGAAGTCTCCCCATGGACGGGGACAGATGAACAGCCTGTCCCCCATCACACTAAACAGTGTCAGATCTGAAAAGGCATATCCAGTACTTAGAAAGAAATGCAGTCTGGCAGATGTCAATCCTTTCTCTTAAGAAAGCCTATCTATCAAGATAATATTGCTTGCTTCCAGATCCTATTTTCAAAGTTGAAATTTGACTATAATTGTCTCTCCACTCCCCATAACGGAGAGTTGCTTAGGGCTGGCTTAGGATACCATCATGGCGATGGGAATTAAAAAGAGAAAAGCATTTGAAGTTTTGTTTAAGCTGTCCCCTCGCACTGTGTTATCCATAACTTGGCTTCCTATCTCCATGAAACTGCCTGAGATAAAGCAAATTCAACAACGATAGGAATGCAATCATCTCACAATTTTGACCATAGGCGCAGAGAATCTTGGGGATAAGGGGTTTTGCTATAATCTCTACCAACTCCCTGAACTCTAGAATCTAAGAGAATTGTTCTCCAGGGCAAAGAGTAACTGACTGGACGAGACCTGGTGTGTCTATTTGTTCATTTTTGAGAGAGAGCATGAATGCATGTGAGCACAGAGGGGAAGGGCAGAGGGAGGGGGAGAGAGAATCCTGAGCAGACTCCACACTCAGCACAGGGACAGAGGTGGGGCTCGATCTCACAACCCTGAGATGACCTTAGCCAAAAATCAAGAGTGGGAAGTTCAAGCAACTCAGCCAGCCAGGCACCCCACGATGCAGTTTAATAAAAAAGTGAATCAAAGCTAGAGACAGATCAGTTGCGTTTCAGTCATGGCCTATTGCCAATGGTCTACTCTACGATAACCAAAAATCAGAAGAGAACCAACAGAACACTGTTGCCTTATTTGCAAAGAAAGCAGGTGAGGTGGAATGGGAAACATCAGCAAAAAGAAAACATGATACACTTCAGAAAGGAAACAGCAGTCTCAGCTAATTTTTCATAGTCTACAAATAACTTTTAATACAGGATTTCTCAAAAGGAGTTAAAAGAAATAAAATGTCTCCAGATACTACAAAACAACAGAGGAATATGGAAATTAGATTGGGAAAGCTAGTGGAAAGAAATGAAAGACCAAAATAAGAATTGGAAAGGTTTGGAGGGACATAAAATAGCCTCCAAAAGACGAAAATAGTGCCAGAAGCATAGGGGATAGGTTTAGGGAAATCATTCAAAATAAAACAAAAGGACAAACACGTTTAAAATGAGAAAAATGATGGCAGTGAGAGACGAGGATAAAGTGTTTACATCGTCGGTGTTCCTGGAGAGCAGAATGGAAGGAAAATCATTTCAAAATGTGACAAAAGAGACATTTCTTGAGATTAAGCAACAATGGAATGTAGCGCTCAAAACTTGGTTCTAGGAAAAGCTGCTACACCATGAATCTCCTCAAAACCTAGCCTACTGATGTTACCAAATGGGAAAAATCAAGAGATAATTACAGAGGTATTCAGGGAGAAAACCCCATCCAAAAGAACACAGAGAAAAGACGTTTTCAACACTTTTGATGCTTTCCTAGAGACATTCAGTGTCAGAACGTGACAGAAAGATGACTAAAGTTTGAAAGAATGGGTTCTTCAAAACCATCCTTGGATGGTAAGGACATCCCACAGCAACTGCAACTGTAGCTCCTGGAGAACCATCAACTCTGGGATGAAACCATTCAAGCAGTGGGACTGTAATTCTGAAGTTGAGAAGTCTTGATCAGAAGGAGGGCTGCTCTGCGAGGAATCCACCCCAAGATAGTTCCAAGAGAAAATGGTGGACGGAGTTTTGGAAACTCCACGGAGCTGAATCGTGACAAAACTCTCCCTTCCCATGATGACAATAGGACTAAGCAAACTGGAAAGTCAAGGAGACACAGAGCGCCAGGAGGGTATTTGTAGAAGGTCCTTCATCTTTCATAGAAGGGAGTTGATGGATGGTCTAACAAAAACGGAATAGCTCCAACCTTCTTAAAGACTTTTCTTTTTTAATTTGAGGACTTTTTACGAAGTTCCATCTTCTCGAATATCAGTTATATTTCCAGCTTAATTCCACTTCTGTTTTGACCTAAATCATAGCTTTAAGATTATGATACTTCAATTTAAACAAAAAATGAATTCCATGCATTTAGTGATGACATTTGCTTGTGTAAATGTTTGTAGAGATGCCAGAGATGTATGGACTAAACACAAACCCTGACCTTGCCGACCTGAATATCATGAATGGGAATCTAGGGGATGAATAGGGATTTGCTCAAGCACATTGGTCACCTGTGTAGACATTCCCAAACCCACCTTCTTCTTCACTTTGATGGAAAGAAGCTGTTTAATTTCTCCCCCACTCTCTCCTCCCTTGCAGAATCAGGGACTGTAAAATCATATGTTCAGTCCAGGACATGAAACTGAATCCTTCCCTTTGCCCCCTTCCTTCATCTCAGAAGAAAAACGGGTACAAATTAAACATGAATAAATTCGTGTTCTCTAAGCTTCTCCTCGTTTCAAAGCTCCAGATACGATGTGTTCATCCAACAGAGATAACGCTGCTTTTAAAAATCCCCAAGTGTTGACCTGCTTACAGACCTCCTTGGCTCCATCACATTGAGGTCTATCTCTCTGTGGGATCCCTGACATCATTTTGACAATGTCTGTCTTTATTAAATAAAAACCAAAGTAGTCCATCTTAATTGTCGTGGTTGCCGACGGAGAACTATATGGCCTACCTCCCAGAAAACAAAGGCAGCTTTTGAGAGCATCTGGTTAATGAGAGTTGAATTTTAATCTCGGAGACCATTCTGACCAAAGAGGTCACTGGTATGTAACGTGACGCAGGTGCTAATTATTGCTACCATAGCCATTGTTCTGCAGTATATAAACACACCAAATTAACATGTTATATACCTCACATTCGCACGTCAAATACATTTCAGTTTAAAAAGGTTGGGAGAGGAGTCTGAAGATCTAAGTAAATAAGAGAAAGCCCTTGGGTCCATGAAGTTGAGTATTCTTGCCAGGAACCACTCAACCAACACATCTAGGGTCAGAACCCAACTCTTTCTACCAACCTACCCTTTGAGAATTAACATGTTCTCTATATTGCTTTCCATTACTCAGCTCTGGAGGGTACCATAATGGCAAGAAAAAGGAATACCCTTTCAAAACCAAGCAGATCTGAGTAGGAATCCCCTTCTCTTTCCAAGTATGATTATAGCTTCTTAGGAATAGCAACTTGTATTTTTCTTCCTATTTTTTTTTCTCCCATCCTTTCCTATGCCCACCCCATTACAAGAGGATATCACATATTTTAGTGTGTGGATCCTTTAAATTCACTTGGCTTGCCTTTTCATTGACAGGGAAAATTAACCTGGAATTTACATATATAAGTATTCAGTCCACCTATATGGGTGTTCATCAAGGTAAAAATGAATGCTCTATAAATTAATTGAATCCAAGCCAGAGCTGTGTGTTTTGCTTTGACATGGGCATTTTAAGGGGCTGTGATTGATACATCATTAAAAGGATTAGGCTCGAGGTTAAATTAGTTATTGAAGTACGTCTCCATTGTGTGTGAGATTGGACCGGCTGACCTACCCTTCTGCATAAATCGGGCTATCACACCAGGGCTGTTCAACTTCCAGCCGCTAGAGAATGGTAGTCCTGGAAAGAGACCACACTGTAGATAAAAATGTGACTTTTTATAAAATAGTAATTAATTTTCACCCCAGAAGAAATTGCTTGAGCAGCTTTCATTCTGGATGGCCCCCCATAACTGCACACCCGAGAAGCAGAATGGTGAGTTTCGCCCCTTCAGCGCTCCCATCGCTGTGGTATGAGGCCATCTTGGATTGGTGTCCCCGATGGAGGTTCCAAGAACACCCTCTTACTAGAAAGTCTTATTTTAAGGAGGGCTGTGCCCCATTTTTAAGAAGCCAATCGTGAAATGCAATTTAATTCAGGGTCACTATTGCAACTTCGATCCAAAGTACTTCTTAATAAATGGAGCTTCAGTACGAGAAGGCTTCGAAGGGAGAGCCTGCTTAATAAGAACACGGAAGGATCAAATACCGCTTTCCCGACGTTAGGAATCAGTGGTGCCTCCGTAACATTCGAGTCATTTATCGGTATTTTTTAAAAAAGATTTTATTTATTTATTTAACAGAGAGAGAGAGGCAGTGAGAGGGTGGGAGAGGGAGAAGCAGACATCCCATGAAGCAAGGAGCCCAATGTGAGTCTTGATTCCAAGACCCTGGGATCATGACCTGAGCCGAAGACTGATGCTTAACAACTGAGCCCCCCAGGCACCCCTATTTATCAGTCCTATCTTACATATTAGAGATGGTCTAGGCGAAAGAAAATACTTCAATGCATGCCTCTTAGATTGTAGACATCACTCTAAGTGATACTAAGGAAATAGTTGGGGTCTCCACATCTGTGGATTTTATATTCGTGTGTGTGCAAAACGTTCTAGCAAGAGACGAGCAAACAAATCAAGGAACAAGGCTCTTCTAGGTATGCTAAGTGTGGTTAAAATTAAAATGGGTGTGGGGCTTAATTTAGATCAACAGCTCACTGAAGGTTGTACCAGACACCCGGTGCTAAGCAAGAGGCATGACGGGATGATGTGAGAGCTGAGACCTCCAGCCAGTGGACAGAGCCATTGGGAGGCCCATCTGTCTTGCACTTTCAACCAGTGAGGTTGAAAAATAGCCCTTACACTTGTCCCAGATATGGATCCTCATTTGCTTGTACCGGGAAATACCATCTTCATGCTCCAAACTGACTGAATTAGGAAAGGAATATAGTTAGGTCATAGTCAAAAGAACCAAAGGAAATATTTTCTGGGGCTTTTCTCTTTCTTGTCCTTGAGAATAGGCTGTGAGTTTGTAAGGCTGGAAATGGTGAATGATTTTTCTACCAGCTTAATGTACAAACAGCAGTGTAAAGAGAAAAATATATATATTGGATGCTTGATGACTTTATTGGGTGCACTTTCAAGCTAGTCCCAAATCTGGATGCTTAATAAATTGTCTTTATTCAGACCAGTCTGAAGGGAGTTTTCTGCCCCTTGAGTAATAGGGTACCCTTTCTTTGGTCTCTCATGGTCTCCTTTCCCAGATTTTAATCATAGTCTCCTAATTGACCTGCTGCTTGTCCTTCTCCTGAATCCATTTTCCTAACTGTAGCCAAAGGATATCTTTAAGTCATAAATACAATCATGGCACGTCTTTGCTTAAACCTTAATGGCTCACTCTTGCCCTCAACAAAGTTCTAAATATCTTTTTTGAGAGATTTATATACTTATTTTGCAGAGAGAGAGAGAGCAGAGAGAGAGGGAGGAAGAAACTGAAGCGGACTTTATGCTGAGCTCGGAGCCCAATGTTGGGCTTGAACTCATGACCGTGAGATCACGACCCTGAGATCATGACCAGAGCCCAAATCAAGAGTCACGCTTAACCAACTGTGCCACCCAGGCACACCCAAATTTCCAAATATCTTGCCATGAGTGTGTTATCACACAATCTGCCTTTTAGTTGTCGTGTTACCTTAGGTAAATCCTTCAATTGCTCTGTCCTCATCTATTGAATAAAAGGAATAGGTCCGATCCGATGAGCACTGACATGAGTTAAAATATGTTCAGTGCCTTGAGCAGAGTGGCGAGGGGCACAGTGCCCATTAACTCTGGGTTGCCCACATTTCTCAGCCTCCCTTGCAGTTGGCAGTGCTCGTGCGAACTAGGTCTCTCTAATGAGCTGTGGGAGAAAAGTTACCTGAGTTGGGATCAGAGCAAGGCACTTGAGAGCAGAAGGGAACTTCTGCCGTCTCTCTCCTTCCAACTACGTTGACTCAGGCAGCCACCAAGGTTTTCCCCATAAGAAGGCAGCATTGAGTCACTATTACAGAGCTACCTGGTCTTCAATGCACTTTCAAAGCAGAAAACAACCCATATATATATAAAGCCCCTTAAGATGTAAGGGGATACTTGTTACTACATTATTACCTGGCTTAGCCTGACTCCAACCAAAAATCCCTAGCACATGGCAAACTCTTAATCTAAGGGCTGGTAATTCTCTCTGGCCGTTGCTGGCTTTCCTCTTGCAGGGACAAGCCTCAGGACCTCAGGAAAGCCTGAAGCCTAGATCTGCAAAGATCTGTGGCTTGGGTCATGAGTTTGGTATGCACAGTCTTAGAGGACACATCAGGAAAGTTCACTGCTGTTCTGTACCAGTTGCTTTGACCTCATGTCCTACCTGATCGATAGGGAAGCCACCAGACAGAGTCCCCACTCACTCAGCCTGAGTGTTAGCTCAGTAGGAACTCTTGAACCCAATGCCCTATGAGCTCCCTTGAAAGATCCCATATGGTGATGCCTTTGACTTTACATGGCTACTCTGAACAGTTGTATTTCCATTTGCTTTCTCATGAGTGTAAGTTGATGCTCTCAGACACGTCAGTGTGGGGTTGGAAGGGAAGAAAGACTTTTTCTGTATCCTCCTTGGTTCCACAGCTGAGTCTTCAAACAAAACAAATATGGACAGGCAGGTTAACAGGAGAGAAGGCATACGTGTATATTAATGTTGAATGTTGTGTGCTCTGAGACTTCTTGGGGGGAAAGGTGAATTCCCTATGCATCAGTGAGATTTGAGAGCTTATCCGCCATCTTTATAAGGGAAGGGGGATGGGTGTGGGCCTGTGTGGGGAGTAAATGATTTTAGGAAAGAGGACTGGGTCCTTAAACAGATGGAGGTATGACAGTTTGTGACAGAGTCTGAGTGTGCGGTCGATGTCCAGTCTCCTCTCCTGTGACAAGACTCAGTCCTTTCCCATGATGACCCTCGTAGGGAGGGCCCTGATGAGCTGCATTCCTTTTGGAGGATGTGTCTTGAGGCAGATGGGAGAAATTCACAGAAAGCCTTCCCCTGCATTTGCTGTGTTTCAAATGCCTATAGTTCATCAAGAACATCCCAGTACAATTCATGTGGGGGTGTCGTGTCCTGAACGCCTTCGGTGTCAATCTGTCCATCCCACTCATCCCATCCCTGTGCTCCTGTGATCATCATAACCCCATTCTGCCCCATCTTCCTCCTTCCCCAAACACCATGTTTCCAAGTGGAGTGAACTTTACTCATGGCTTCATATATGCTCTTCCCTTGGACAGCTGTGTGTCTGCCAATACCAGACCTCCTGTTCCCCTGTTTCTTCCTGATGGTCCTGTTCCCCCTGTAGTCATGCCTTAAATGTCCCTTTCTTGCCTGTCATTAGTGTGTGTGCTCCTCTGTGTGCACGGACAGAAAGCTGCATGTTGGTACCTGTTGTACCAAACCCATTTTATTGTAGCTGGTAGATCACTTCTCTCTGCCGCCTACTGGCCTGTGGAGTCCCCAGGACCCCCCTCAAGGACTGACTCATAATCATTATCTCGCTGCCTGACGTTCTACAACTGTTTGCATAAATGAAGATCTCCTATGCCTGACCTTGAAGAACCACAATACTTATTTCACCCAGGGAACTCCTGTTCTAGTTGTTTTTGGTATTTCTTGCACTCTGTTGACCTGCCTAAAAAATAAGTGTAAGAAAGCAGGAAAAGGTAAAAGAAATATTGGAACTTAGCTGTCCTTTGTTTCCCTTTCATTATAGCATCTTTAACAACTGGACGCCTTAGAAAGGTCCAAAGAACAGAAAAACAATTAGCAAGTTCATTACCTGTTTGTTTATGGTTTCAGTCTTACGGATAATTAGTTGTCTTCTACTTGGATTAATGCCTTGTGCGTGGAAGCAGCCTATATTTCATGAGTATTTTTGCAGAATAGAACAGGGTGGCAAGCCTTGCGCATGCATGAATGCTATGACATTGTGCATCAAGGAGAGTCTCTATTGATACGGCTCAATTGGGGGGTGTGCGGGCAGAAAGAGACAAGCAGTGGTTTGCTAGTGTTTGAGTTTCTGCAGAGTTCATCCAAAGTGTCAAGTTTCATCATGGGAGGGAGACAGCCTGCATAATCATAGCAGAAACCCTTGGTCATGTAGACATGTTCCATTATTTATGTGGCCTGATACTGTTTGAGAAAGTTAGTGAAAATTACTACGCTGATCCAGATTTGTATTTGAAGACCCATTGAGGCAAATTATTAATTCATTCAGCAGCTGTCTGACTTTATGTGTGTTCCGTGCGGGACCCTATCCTAGGAGCTTTGGAGTGAAAACCGGAATGCGACGGGATACTTCCCGTGAAAAAGCAAACACAGAAAATAAATATAATTCGAGGTACACGATGAAGCACGGATTTAGGAGAAATAGTAAGACGCTGGGTTTTAGAGTAAAAGGGTTGCTTCCAGGTGGGAAAATCACGGGCATCTTTGTAAATGGGGTGACATTTCACTCGATGTCTGCAAAATAGAGGGATATTCGGATACAGAAACAATCTCGTTTGGAGGGGAACGGAAATCAGTCTGGTCGATTCCCAAGCTGAAATTATTTCTAAAGAAGCCCCTGGAAATAAGAAAGCAGGGGGGGCTTTCCCTCATTAACTATAATTCCTTAAACACCCACATTCTCTGGTTGACCAGGGAGCATCAGTTTTAACACCCGGGCTGGGTTCCTTGGGAGATTGTTGTTTTTCTCCACAATGACTGTGCTCTGAGTTTGTCTCAGCACCGTAAGATTTTCCTTCAAATAAAATCATTTAGCAATGGCAGGTGTCACTGCTCTTCGATCAACTTCCCAGGACATACAGCTTAGCTGCAAGGTATGACTTTGATACTCCAGAGCGACGTGAGAAATAAGCCTTTGGGATCACAAAATGCTAAACAGCTTCAACCCGGGAAGGATCTAGGCCTGGTGATGGTGCTCTCCGTTCTTGTAACATCTAGGATGAAAATGCAGCTTTTTGCATGTAAACTCGGGTTACTCATTTGGAACAGAGGCTTTAAATACCTTTGGGATTGACCAGCGATCCGTATCAGCACTATTAGCCAAGCCTCCTTAATCTGATGTGACTACAAACAGGCAAGTTGTGTTGTAGTGTCTGCCTGAATCCTATGCAATGGCAGTGTTTTGTGGGAAGGGGGCATCTTACCCTTTGTCCGTTAGGGCCCTTTGATGAAGGGCATAAATGTCATTAAATGTCATCTTAGAGTCTAGGGAGTCAGTGACCTTACATGATGACACCAAGTTATACTAACAGCTAATTACGTAATGAGTTCCTGTTTTTTTGAACTGTCCAGAACAGGACACGATGGGGCAGAAAAACCCACATTCTGAAGCGCGTGGAACATGGTGTATTTATCTAGCCAATATCCTATACCAGCCAGGGCAAGGTGTCTCAGAGGAGAGCAAGTCTATTATTACAGTGGGAATTAAGGGGGAGCAAAATGTACTCACGATGGCATACCAATAGCATCTGAGCCAAAGGACAATAGAGAAAATACAACTTTTCATTAAACCGAAAAGCACAGGTTGACAAAGTCCCAAGTTCTACAATTGCATCGATTCCTCTTATCTCTTTTATGGACTTGAGTCTTCCCGGTTGAGCTGGGGAATGAGATCCCTGTGATTTCAATATTACGCAATGCCTCCTCTTCCGTGATGACCGGTACAGTGTATTATCCCCCTGTGTGGCAGGCCATGCTGAATCTCAAAGGCAAATTAATCTTTTGTTTCCTTATTACCTGGGTTGCCCCCAGGATGGTCAACACTGACATCCAAAACCAACAGTTGCCTATTTTAATGATCTCTTCATTAAACGACTTGTCTTCCTCCCGTTTCATTCAAGAAGGACCCAGGAAAGAGAGCATGCATGTAAATAATTAGGTGGAAAACGTCATTTCGCTGTATGACTGTATGGTCTGTCAAATTCACAAAGATCAGAAGACATTGCTAGGTTTTAAGAAAACGTTCAAAAGTGATAATTTGCTTGGTACTCTAGTCTTCTCATTTGAGGAAATGCAACATGGTTTCCAAAGACAGTAATTTTTCTCGTGGTCTGATTGATTTAGGAACCAGTCAAGTGTTTTTAGAACCAGGAGGAGATTATTACTTCTTTGTTGTCCGATGCCAGATATTCTAATATTCCATGCCCTTCATCTTCTGTAAAGTGGTGCACAAGAAATAAGTGTCTTATTTACTTAATGACATTTTTGTGCAACGATTAAATAACAAAATTATGAAATCACTTCCCAGCTAGTTAAGATAGAAATTTTATACACAAAATTTCAATCACTTGGCATCCTCCTGCCTGGAACTTTTTGAACGGGAAATCAATGATCATTGTTAATTGTTAACGATTTGCAGAATGTGAAATTTCTGAATGCAAACATGGAGTCTGAAGGAAAAGCGATTTCTCGTGTGAGCATATGAAAAGGCCCCTAGAAGGCATCCAGTTCTAAGGCAGCCATACAGCAGATCATACAAAGAAAATGTTCCCGCTCACTTCATAATACTAGTGGGGCTTGGATACAAAATGAGTCCATGGATATTTTGCGTGTCTGAAAATTTCTTCATATTTGGGATGAACATCTTGTAAAATTCCAGTGCAGCACATTAGTACTCTGTGTTCCCATCTTCAGGAGAAAACTTCATAGCTATATGACCATAGCATGGACTCATCAAGATTTATGGGTGTCAATAAAAGAACAGAAGAGAGGAGATAAGGATGATTCTTGCATAAATTGTAGCCTGGGGTAGATAGGAAATTTGGCTTTTTCAGGATATTTTTAATTCTATTTCAACAGCATAATGGATAACTTTATCTCTTGCTTATAGCCCTGACTGAGAACTTCAGGGAGTAGCTAATGCACTTCAACATCCTGAATTTTTCCTTCTGGCTGCTCTAAGCCATGACGGGCACAGAGTCTAAGTCCCTAGAAATAACTGGTGGGGATTGAACTAGTATTTCAAAACTCCCTGTTAATGCCAACCACCTTCCCAGACGTGGGTAGAGTTCTCCTTTCTCCCATCTTTGTCATTGGCTCAGCACACCCAACATTTTAGATGTGTTTGAACACCAACTCTTTGGACATTATTCTTTGAATAGACAATTTTGGACGGCAAGATAAATTTAGGGCTTTCCAAAGAATGATGTATATTGGTGTTTATAACTTACATTCAGGGGCAGGGCAGTTTTCAGAGCTGGCTTAACTGAAAACTCCTGTTCCTTTTTTTGTAGCGATTACTTTGGCTTTTGACTTTCTCTGAAGGTTGGCTTCATATTCAGGTGGTTGCCCTTATGGTGCCAAAATGGCTGCAGCATTCCAGCCATCACATCAAACACCACTCTGTGTCCATAAGAAAGAGGATGTTCTCCTGCTGAACCATGATAAGGTAGAGTCCCAAGATTAGCTCTGATTGGACCATTTGTGCAACATGTCTCCCATACACAGATGAATCCAAGCTGACACACAGCCCAGCAGCAGCAGGAGTGAGTTCATGGTCTATCTGGATCTGTGAGCTCTGTCCGTAAGAGATGGGTTCTGAAATGATAATATGGGTGACATTCACAAGAAGGATCAAATGGATCAAATGGATCAAATGGATCAAATGGATCGAACCTGTATGCCCTCTACAGTCATTTTGCTAATATTTATTAATCATACACATGGGCTCTCTGGCTGCTTCTGTTTTTAAACAATCACATGTGCATGTAACTATTTATTTACCAAGATGCTTTAGGCATTTTGGTAGACAGCATCATGATATTCAGACCCTCTTGTCCCTCCCTTCAGTGTGGGCTGAATCAACTACTACCAATAAACACAATACAGCAAAATAACAGGCATCACTTCCGGGACTAGCATGCCATCTGGGCGTCATCCTCCTCTTGCTCTGAGGAAGCCAGCTGTGATCCTTGGAGCTGTCCTATGGAGAAAAATCTCATGTAAATGAAATGCCACCTCTAGCCAACAGCCAGTGAGGACCTAACGCCTGCTTGGAAATGGGTCTTTCCACAGTCCAATCTTTAGGTACGATCCCAGCCCCAGCTGACATTCGATTGTAACCTTGTAGAAATTCCTCAGTCAGGGGACCCAGAGACGCTACATCTAGATTCCTGACCCACAGAATTTGAGATACATTATTGCTTATTTTAAGTTGCTAAATTTTCAGTCCCTTTTCATGCACCATTAGACAACTACTACAATGTATAATGTCTCAAAATTTGCAACTAAGTTTTCGACACCAGGGGCTTGGCTAACCAAATGATAGTATCCCACATTGAGGAGGCAGAGTTAGACCACCTAAGAATACCACTCACCTCCTTGTTACTGCATCGACACCTGTGGCCAAGAACCATAACCCTCTCTCTGATCCCCGGTTCTCTGTAAATCATAGTATCTCATCAGCTTATCAGGGATGCTAAAGGACATAATCCATCACTCAGCAAAGTGCCTGGCAAGAAGCAAACCATCAAAAAGCATCAAGGGGAGAAGTTTTTGTTTTGTTTTCTTAAGTGGTTGTGTACCTGTTATAAAGCATCAGCCTGAGGAGTATTTTTGGATATGGGAAATGTTCAGAATACACAAAGTGCAAATTCAGGTTATAAAAACAAGATAATGCATAGACGCCAATCCAAGGGTTGTATGTTAAAATGTAAATTGACTAAAATTGATCATGATGATAATGGCTAACTCTGTGAACACTCTAAAAACTGGCAAAAGTACACTCTCTGGGTGAATCGTATGGTATGTGAATTGTAGCTCAGTAAAGCAACTAAAGATGTAAACGGTGGTTTTCTTTATGTTGTAGACCTGCTTGCCTCATTAAACACTTCAATGTTCTCTACTATGATCATTTTTTAAAATAATCAGAAGTCTTATTAAAAATCTAGTAACGACTCTAGTTTAAAAATACTTGCAGGAAATAGCTATATGGTACGTATGCCTACCAAAATTCCATTATTGGCATTTATCTCTAAGTATACACAGTTTAATGGGGATTTATCATTCTTGTGAGCTAAACAAAGAACTTTTTTTTTTTTTTGCTTCATTTCTTTTATCCTATCAAGGGTGAAAATTTGTAGATGGGTGTAAGCGAATCTGATTGTCATGGTGAGTATTTGATCATTTGAGAGGACAAACCAAGCATTGGAAATAATCCCCCCAAATATTTTCTTGAAACTTTGTTTACAACCCAGCCTGAAACACTGAGATAAATGAAATAAAAATTTTAAAAAATGTAAAGCTCCAAGACCAGCATACAGTATTGCTTGACTGACTCTTAACCTATCCAACACTGTGCTAAGTATTGTGCATTGAGTATCTCTTGGAATGCCGTGTCCATCCTTGAGAGGTAGGTCTTGCAGATGGTCCTGTTTGTTAATGGCTCCCAAGGATCCCCACCTCCTGACTCCTCATGCTTTTTTGTGACTCCCTCCCCTTGTGTGTGTGCAGGAGACCCAAGGACTTATTTCTAATGCATAGAATCCTGCAGAGTGATAAGCTATCACATCTGTGATTAGGTCATAAACCCGTGATGTCCATCTTGGTAGTATACTACTTCTGTTGCGTTCTTGACTTGAGAACTTTGATGACGCAGGTGGATATGTTTGAGAAGCCCATGAAGGAAGGAACCAAAGGAAACCTCTAACCACCACTGACAAAGTTTGAAGAACTGAATCCTACCAGTGACCACATGCCCTGGGAAATTGGTCCTTCTTTGGCTGAGCCTTCGGATGATTACGGTCAGAAGACCCATCTAGGCTGTGCCAAGATTCCAGACCGAAGAAACAGCAAGACAACATACGTGAGTTGTTTTAAGCCTCTACATTTGGGGATGATTTTTCATAAAATGATAGATCAATAATAGCATTCCATGGTTGTATTTTCAAAGTGGGAAATGAATGATGTTGGGACAACAACAACAACAAAAAGGTCTCTGTGTTCAGAGAAGTAGGTGATACTATGGAATTCCTCCCATTAGAAAGTATTCCGACCAGGCAGAAAACAGATGTCAACCAATTTTAATAACTTGGTAAATTTGTCATGGATAGTGTAATTCATAAATGTGTGGTTGATAGGAACTGAGTTTCAGGTTCTGTCTTACCCTTTGGAGAGCAAACTCACTTTCTCACAGAACACGTCAAGGCACGTTTGTGTGATGGAAATCTCGCCCTAGCATGCCTTCCCCTTCACAGCCAACCCCATGTTATATTAGGGAGAACAGTCTATGATTCTTGGTTTCTTGGTTTCCCTAGTGTTAGCTTTGTACTCTGCAATGCTAGCCACGTCTTCCCGACTTCTCGGAAATCCTGGAGGTAATTCAAAGCTCGAATATAGACTCATTTCTATACACACTGTACGACAAGAGTATTTTTGCTCTCTGAGTGGATCCCTCGTACGGTGTCAGTAATGATGCCTTCTTATGGGGACTAGCGAGATTATATGGGTGCATTTCCCCTCATGCTCGGAGGTGAACTGCCAACTCCCGTAAGGGGCTCACTGCATAGAGCTGGGTGACTACATGCTCTCATGCCGCATCGCCGATGGCAGCCCCCAGTGTAGACATATGGAATGTTTTCTGGGAAAATTTTGAGACGCGTCCTTAATTCCTCAAAGAGTAAAGTTGGACCTGAACTTTGCTCTGAGTCCAAGAACCACAGGCATTTCAGCCCTGTTTTTATTCTCGAAAAGTCTGATTCTTCCTGCTCACTCCACTGTTCATGTAGGTTCTGGGGTATGAGATGATAGACGATATCATCATGAGATGATAGAGAAATGATGCCCTACATGTTACAAAAGACGAAATGATACTTCTGGGTCCTCACGGAGCTGGTCAGTGTCACTCACGTGGATGTAGAGAAGAAGCCGTGGGATTTGAGGGAGGTATCGTGACATTACACTGCTGTTCTTCCCGTGATACGACACCACGGTTGCTGTCTGGATGAGATATTATGTAATAAAGCAATGATCCTAAGCAGAAAGAGTAAATGGGTGTCATTCAGGGAACCCTTCAGTTCCTTAGAACCACACCTCCTGGCAATGCCTGTCTCAATGTCTGAGCCACAGAAATTTCTACAAACCTGTTTTTTGTTGTTTTGTTTTGTTTGTTTGGTTGCACCGTACTTTTCATGCCAGTTAACAAGTGTGGGGTCTCACTGGTGTACCAAGGGATGTGTATTGACGTTATCTATCATCTCAAAACTCTTGCTAATGTTGAGTAAACTGAGAATGTGACTCTCTTGGTTCTGGGTAAAAACAGCAGGTAATATTTTGAAAACATCTTGTTTAAGATATTTCCATTATTTTTCTCAGAGTTCTTTTCTCCCTCAAGAACTCTGTAACTCTAAACCTTAAGAAATATTTTCATGTCAAAAGTGCAACAGTTTAGCTGATTTTCAAGGTGATTTTCAATCCTAAATCCCATTCAGAATGCTACCTCTGTCTTTTTCGGTTATCAAAGAGGTGAAGTTTTCAGATAAATGTTTTCTTTAGATAAATTTAAATAAAGGCAATAAAAAGTATATGTACATCCCACTTCTCAATACACATAACTTTTAAAGAATAGTTAAACATATGAACACTGTGCATTGCTACAGAATCGTTCAATGAAGTGTCCAATGCACAGTTTATGTTGATTTAATTTAATAAAAATGTCTATCAGAATGCCATAACTAGAAAATATAAAAATTGCTATAGAATATTATATATATATATTTTTTAACAGTCACATTAACATTATATACCTATGAGAAGAAAGTGAGGTTGTCTCGTGTGGACCATACTGTCAATCATGACTAGTTAGGAGATGAATTAAAAGTTATAATATGTTCAATTTTCTCTTACACATAAATCCACATTCAAGCTCCAGTCTAAGGCGTGCTGTTGAGTTGCCATGGACACAAAGAGATTTTTATAATAAAGATAAAACCTACACCATGGCTTCATAATGTTTGGAGAATGTTTTGAATATTACTGAACTATTCGCTCTTTTAAAACAGTGAAGTTATTAAGTAAAGATGGTAAATTAAGGAAGGATTAGTGGAGTTCAAAAGGAAGCTTTATTTGGATTAATGAAGATGGGGGAAATCTCATTTTCTAGAAATTACGGCTTATCTGAAGCTTGAGTGAGTTGATCTATAAATTTTCATTAAAATACATACCCCAAGCTTTGCAAGTGTAAATTCCAAAAAAATAACCAATAGAAGCAGAATATTTTGAATAGAAATGAAGAGAGCAAACTCCAAATTTCCACAATTCATTTGGGAATCTTTCCTGAATTATTGAGATATGTACAGTGGATGTCAGAAAGCTGTGTCCATAAGGGGTATAGCTTTTATTTCTCCCCCCAATAATCTAAATATCCTTGTTGGTAAAAATAGCTTCATTTATTAATCAAAATATTGGAGGCTCATGGCGTGAGGGACACTGTATTTGGGAGGGTGAGTGGGAAACTATTACGGAATATAGATGTCAAATACCAAATCTAGCAGCACCTGGCAGGCTCATGGGAGACACATGTGACTCTTGATCTCAGGGTTGTAAGTTCAAGCCCCACATTGGGTGTAGAGATTACTTAAAATCATACTATCCGGAGAGAAATAGGGGGTGTGTTGGTATTTCCTAGAGACTGTGTGTGTGTGTGTGTGTGTGTGTGTAACATCAGAAAGTAGCATAGCTAAGCTCAGTTTCCTGCAATCAGAACTAATTGGAGTCATTAGGGAATATATACACCCTAAAATCCATTCTTGCTGAGAGGGCAGAAGGCCCTTCAGAGCTTAGTTAGGACTTGGTGTCTGGTTGTATCCAGGTATGGGAGAATATTGGAAATGCTGTTAGAGTGAGTGTGTTCAAGCTACTCTATCAGAATACCACAGACTGGGCAGTATATGAACACACACATATTTGTTTCTCTCGGTTTGGGGGCTGGAAGTCCAAAATCAAGGTGCCAACAGATTCCGTATCTGGTAAGGACCCACTTCCTGGTTCGTAGGAGGCCATCTTGTCACTATGTCCTCCAATGGTGGAAAGGTCTCTAGAGGAGGTCTCTGGAGCCTCTCTATCAGGTCCCTAATCCCATTCATGGGGATTCTACCCTTCTGACCTGATCACATTCTCAAGGTCTCACCAGCTAATACCATTCCACTGGGGGTTAAGGCTTCAATATATGAGTTTGGGGGGACACCCACAAATTCAGCCCATAGTAGACCTGGAGACTGGAACCCACCTTTCAGTGTGTGGAGAAAGCAGACAGGACACCATACACACATGCGATACAGCTGCCATTCAACAATCAGCTGACTCAAACATGGGTCTTCTCCAGAAAGATGAGGGTCTGAGAGCAAGCATCTCCAACACAACAAGGCAAAGCTGCTTGCTTAGGCTGTAGGCAATCAGAGTCCAAAAAGTCAGTAAACTTGGAGATGGAGTGTCCATCCCTCAAATAAAAGGATAGTGTAAGTATTCCCTTCCAAGAGCCATTGCAACCATGAAAAAGCTGTAGAAAAATGTAAAGGACAGCTCAGAAAATATCATGCTTTCAGCTTTTGACTGAAAGGCACTTTTTGGTTGTTCCTAATTATGGGCTCTGGATTTTTTTCCTTCTTCGTTTATAAATTGTGGACTTACCAAAATGTCCCTAAGATATGATCAGCAGTATTGGCTGTCCTCCATTAATAATGTAAATAATACTCCAAGGAAATCAGTATTTGATGTCTGACAAAGAAATATTGCAATGGCAAAAGGTTGACGTTTCAACTATACCAATCATTTCGGAAATAATTTGTTGAAATATGAAATGACAAAAAATAATCTGGTGTCTTTTCAAAGATCAAGCCTCATAAATGTAATTCACAATGAGAAGTAACATAATGTGATGTATCACAACATCTTTTCAGGGTTTTTAATATTAAACTCCAAGGTGTGAATGGTGTTGCAAAGGTTGTCTAAGATCACTAAAAAAGAAATGACAAAAAATAAAGCCTCAGGAAAAACGTTCTTGCCTATTGTGAATGAATACAGAAATATAAACCAGTATGTACAATTTCCAGGACAAAAATGAAGCACAAGGACTTAGAACTCTTTACTGAGTATTGGCCTTATAAATATCCTCCTGGCCTTTGTGTTTGCCATTAAAATTGTCAATCATGATTCCTAATTCTGCCTGGGACCATATGCATAAGACCCTCTCCTTTTGTGGGGTCGTACGCATGTGACCACAGAAGACCATTCCATTGACAATGATCTCAGTGAATCAGGAAAATATTGTCATCGAAGCATACAGCTTGGTTCTGAGTTTACGGAAAAGCTGGAAGCATCTGAATTTCAGCGAGATGCGTAGATTTAACTTAACACAATTGGGAACTTCTCCTCTGTCTCTACTCATCCCAAAGTTTCAGGGGCCGCACAGTCCCGGTGAAACCGGCTTGAATATTTACAATGCTTCACGGTTTCCCATGCAACAAGATTTACTTTTAGTCTCCAATCCTGGGTTTGTTAATTAAAAAAAAAAGTATGGCTTTAACAAATGTTTTAACTCGCCTCCAACCCTAAGGGTCTTGTAGAAACGGTTATGGTATTTTCAAATGAACTGTGTGTTCTCCACTCAAATTATGAATTGGGACTAGTAATGATTGTCCAGTTCTAGGGTAGGATAAGTGCAGTGTTATTATGAGTGCACGTTGATAGAGTCAAAGGGATACTGGAGGGTAGGTGCTAGAAAGTGACAGGGAAGTTCTTTTTGTCTTTTAAGAACAGAGACACCCTTAGAAAGATGCCCAACAATGCATTAGCAAGTACTATGCGTGGTCCTGGGGTATGGAGTGAGGGCCTGTGACAGTATCTGAGAGCAGTCAGCAGAATTTTGAAGGAAGGCTTCAAACAGGAAGTACAATTCGAGCTTACTCCCCCAATCTCACATTTTATTCTGTTTCTTCTGGCCAGAACACCTGTGGGTTTTGTTTTATTGTGTTTTTGTTTTTATCCGTGTATATACTTATTTATTATTAGTTTCAGGGGTCAAATTTAGTGATTCATTGGTTTCAGATAACATACAGAAACATACATTTCATTTCATGAAAGTCCCTCGTTAATGTCCATCACCCAATTATCCCTTCCTCCCCACCCACGTCCCCTCCAGCAACCCTATACTTGTCCTCTATATTTAGTAAGAATCTTTTATGGTTTGCCTCTCTCTGAATTTTCATCTTACTTTATTTTCCTTTCCTTCTTCTATGTTCCTTTGTTTTGTTTCTTAAATCCACACAAGAGTGAAATCATATGGTATCTGTCTCTCTCTGACTGTGGGTTTTTTATTAGAGTCTTAGCTGGAGTGACAAGTCTGACATGCTCTTGGGCTGAAATATGTAAGAACAGAAAATGCAGACTTGTGGTTCCCTTGATCCAAGTACAGCACTTCTCCAGTCAGCCTGTTTCCATTTCTCTTCCTCTGACTTGTGGTGGTTGACTCGTGTACGCTGTTTTGAACTTACTCTTGGCATGTGGACATTTGTTGGTTCAGTAGGATCTCCGGTGGCCACACAGAAGGACAGTTCTTGAGCTTTTAAGGAGGTTGAGACTTCAATACAAGAAAAGTAGAAGGTGAGGTCTTACAGGCAAGAGAAATATATCTCCTAGAGATTATGGGGAGGAGGGTGCTCCACAGGCCATGAAACCAATATGGTGGTCTACTTTGGTTGAATGGAAGTGGGAAGGAGGGTGTGAAGATTGGAAATAGAGCATGCTGTTAAGAAGTCCGTTGTGAGTGGCTGGGTTGGGTTGGGTCTGGTCCCACGTTTGTCATAGCCACCTGCCATGGTCTTGGGGGACAAACCCCAGGAATGTACCAGAGGGGAGGGGGTCATGGGAACTCAGACACAGAAGTATGATGGGAGCGATTTTTCCTTTTACAAACAAGACATTGTATGTTGAAATGCACACGTAACATGGAGAGAAAGACCATCAGTGGATAAATGGATAAACAAAGTATGGGAGCTGTCCACACTGGAGAATTCGTTGGCAATAAAGAGGAAAGACATACCAGTGCATGCGACATTGAACACAAAGCTTCAAATGTTATGCTACGTGGAGAAGTAGTCACAAACTGCCCTGTATCGTGTGAGTCCCATTACACACAATGGGCAGAAAAGGCATATAGTTCCATCCCTGTTTCTTTTTTCCCTACACAGGCATTTGGCCTATAAAATCTTCACGTCTCTACTTTAGCCTTGGTTTGCTTCTCAGAGGACATGGGGTCACACAAGCTTCCACTCAAGCATCCTGAGTTTGCATTCTGGCTACATCATGGCGGACTCTCCTTCCTCGTGCCCTGTACCATACCATCGTCTTTCATTGACCTGCCTTTCCTGGTAGATTGTAAGATCCTTGAAAGCCTAGGACTCTCTATGGCACAGGGGTGATTCTCAGTCATTGTTGCATAAATAAATTTAAATGACCCTGTCGACTTTAGAGTCCATGCCAATAATGGCTAATTAATTTCAGAGCTTCCCGTCCACCCACCCAGAGCAATCATGGTGATCACCCCACCAACCGAGTCGGAAGATGATTCCCTTTCTGTCTGTCATTTCTGGAATTCTCAGTGGATGGCATCTGTGCCTGGTGCCACGATTCTCAGCACCATGCCGTTTGGTATGTGTGGCTATTTAAGCCCCTAATGACCTTTTTTGTGTGTGCGCCTTGGGAGTGAAAAATGATGTCTCTCCTCAACTTCTCTCATGTAGGGAATCGTTTAATAAAATAAGCCATCCGTTCTGAGCGGGTGATATGTTTAGGAATGCCGCAAATGTAGTACAAGAGAAATTTAGGAACTTAGCTGCTATTGTAATTCTAGTCAGGATTCTCCAAATTTTACTGCGCATATGGTCTCCTCGGATATCTAAGTTAAGAGAAATAATAGCTCAAATACTAGCCACAGCCTTGGTAATCGGTGACATGAACACTTAGGCTTTCTTCTTGATGAAGACTCTTTCATAATGTAGGGTAGATAATCCATGAGTAACCTGAAGGAAATGGTGTATCCATTGACAATATGAGCTCACATCCCAGTAGCTCATCCATTGCTGTTGCTTGGATTCAAGAGAACTCTGGCTTCCGATGATTATCCCCGACAAGGGTAGCACCATATTTCCGTCCTCTTTTATGAGATAAACCACTGTGTACCAACACACGTCATGACTCTGATGTCTGGCTGGACGTTTGCAGTGACCGTCATTGGGGGAAGCATGGCGCATTTCAAACAGCATTAGGCTCTCCAACAAATGTGCGTGTGCGTGATAGCTTAAGGAAAGAATTTTGCGTCTAGTTACCTCAATCTGACTGACAAGGTCATAGCAGTTTTACAAATCATAATGAGAGAAATCTCCATCCAGGCTTGTATTTGCAAAGTGTCAGATTATAGACAATGGCGCCCACGGTGAGACCATTTATCTTAAAGACCAGCATTATTTGCTCTGTGAATACAGGTATTATGGGCAGGCAATTTTTTCTGGGTTTTGTTTATTAATATCTTTAATATCTGATGGTCTCTTAGCGGAAAGACTCCAAAATTAACTTTTACGCCGCAGACTCATTTTCTCCTCTAGAACCAGAAATTTAACAGCAACAAAAAGACAGTTATTTACTTATTTATTTTGGGGGGGAGAAAGTTCACACTAAAAGCAATTTGTATGACAACAGTTTTCCACCGAAGAACTAAGGGGCCACGCCATGAGGTCAAGCATGTGTGTTTTTTTTTTTTTCAAGTTTTTTTTTAAATTTTCATTTTATTTATTTTTTTCGTGTAACAGTATTCATTCTTTTTGCACAACACCCAGTGCTCCATGCAAAACGTGCCCTCCCCATTACCCACCACCTGTTCCCCCAACCTCCCACCCCTGACCCTTCAAAACCCTCAGGTTGCCCCAACCTCCCACCCCTGACCCTTCAAAACCCTCAGGTTGTTTTTCAGAGTCCATAGTCTCTTATGGTTCGCCTCCCCTCCCCAATGTCCATAGCCCGCTCCCCCTCTCCCAATCCCACCTCCCCCCAGCAACCCCCAGGGGGATAGGAGAAGAGTAAATGAAACAAGATGGGATTGGGAGGGAGACAAACCATAAATGACTCTTAATCTCACAAAAGCATGTGTTTGCTGTTAGACAAGAGGCTCTTTTTCCTTCCAAGGCATTTCGTCGGGTGACCTGTCAAGGTCTCCTGAGAAACATTGCTATTACTTGATCGGATCAACATAGATGTTAGATAACAATCAAGATTTTGCCAAAACAAGCTCAAATCTCATGTATTTTAAAAGTTTATAAATTCAAGGACTCTTGGGTGGCTCAATCGGTTAGCATCTGCCTTCGGCTCAGGTCATGATCCCGGGAGTCCTGGGATCGAGTCTCATGTCAGGCTCCCTGATTAGTGGGAGCCTGCTTCTCCCTCTGCCGGCTGCTCCCCCTGCTTCTGCTTTCTCTCTCTCCTTCTCTTCCTGTGTCTCAGGAAGAAATGAGACCTTGGGGATAAATCAAGCCAGGGTTTCAGTGACAGAAATAATGATCATCACAGAGCAAAAGTAGGAAGACAAGTCCTAAAAATAGAACACAAATAATGTATTTTATTTGCAGAGTATTTTTGCTGAATCGCTAATAATTATACTGTTTCCATAATTCATACCCAAACTTGCGGTTTTTTAATTTTATTAGTTATTTATCTACCCTTTTTATTTTCTTACCTTGTGGTCTCCTAAAATAAATTTTTTACCTTCCATAAATCTCTGATAGTACCCCCTATACTGGTCACCTACCGTTACTCATGGCAACTCATATCTCCACGTTACTGTCCCAGGGAGAAAATAACACGGCAAATTTTTCTGTAAAATTATTCCATTGAGGATTTTGAATCTAGCAACGTTTGCTTCTAATAACATTCAAACTAACCTACTTTTGACCTATTATTGCATTCTTCATTGGCTATCTACCCTCAAGATTTCTTCCTTTAATTCTATGCTTAAAAAAATAAAATTGAGACCATGGGGTGGAGATTCTCTGTTGTGTCCTCATCGAAGCTCTGTAGACTGATTAATGATTAAATATGTAGCTACAAGATTTAGTGACCGATGAGGGGCAACACGTCCACCTAAATTACAATGTCCAGACTTTAGTACAATCACGGCAGGTCCACTCAACTGTCGCTAACCCAGTTCATGGCTAACGAACTGGGCAGGGCTAATGAAAGTATCATTTATAAGTATTTAACACTATGGATTCCACCAAAACAAGAAGACCTTTTTGTGGCTGCTTGGTCATCCTCATATGACGGTCCCCATCATCATCGTTGTTACCATTTATGTAGCTTTCTACTACATATGACCCACTTGCCTATGTCCTCTTGACGTGAATGTCATGAGTTGTCGGTAAAATTGACAAGCAATGAACAGGAATCACCTGATTGAGTAACTACGGTATATTAAGATTCAGGATGGTGTAGACACAGTGCTTGAGTGCTGCAGCAAATCCCGAGAAATCACAAGGGAACTTTTTGGAGAAGTAGGACCCCAAAATGTGTTCCTTGGTCCAGAAAACATTTATAGACCCCTTCTTTTATTCCCAGTTGTATGTTGGAGGTGAAGGGATTATGAATTAAAAGCTACTCACTGTGATGGTTGATTTTGGGTCTCAGTTTGTCTATAATTACCAAATTATTCTTACAAACTCTACCTGTGACTTTTTTGCAACCTGTCACTGTAGGGGGAAGATATAATTTCCATATGGATATTGATAAAACTGGGACCAAGTAATACTTTTAGTATTTTAGATATGTTTCCCTATCTCCCGACTCTTGGTCCTATGTTCTTGTAGACAGTAAAATATCCATTAGTGGACTTGATTGGCAGCTGCGAAAAACTTCACAGAAATGCCCAAAGCAGATATTTGCCAATCTTGGAGACTTCTATAGAATAGTTTTAATCCCTTCAATTTGTAAAGAAGAAGAAGAAAAAAATTCAGATCTTAATATGAGAGCCAGGAATTGTAAGTTGGGATATAAAGGACTCATCAATGATAAAATCAAGGAGCCCTTTAAAATTCAGCTTCCAAGTCAATGAAATAGAACTCTACAAATTTAATTGATATGGTCATGATGGAATTATTGTTCTCATTGAAAACACACAAACAAAATAGGGGCACCTGGGTGACTCAGTTGGTGAAGCAGCTGTCTCCTGTGCATGTCATGATCCCCAGTCCTGGGATCGAGGTCTGCATCGGGCCCTCTGCTCAATAAGGAGCCTGTTTCTCTCTCTCCCTCTGCCTGCCTCTCTGCCTACGTGTGCTGTCTGTCAAATAAAGAAATAAAATAAATCACACAAACAAAATAGTTAAAAGCAATCCTCCGAGAACGTAGTCGCCTGGTTAAATGATATATTTTCTTTTTATTTACTAAGATAGTGTTCTATAATAATTTCTCTCTCCCGTGCTTCATGAGCTTTTCAAAGGGACTGTGTTTTGCCCACGTCTGTACAACTTCTCATAGTACTGTTTTTGTACACAGCAGGTGCTTACTAAATGTTTGCTATAATTATTTTTACTGAGTCCCTGATATCATCCTAGGGATTTGTGACTAGTCTCCCTCCCTGAGGAAGGGAGGATCCTCTCCACGTGGATGTGTGGGCATGAGCTCTCATGCCCCAGGGGCACATGGATACTAATCCATCCCCTTCCCTGACACGTGCTTTGATTTTAACATCGTGGGTCCCTTGCAGAGCAGGGATCATTGTCACAACCCACTGACAGGATGGTTGTAAGGGTGGTTTGCCTATACAATTCTAAAAAGGATCTAGTTATCATGGTCCTTATACTAAATTCATTTAAGCCTTCCAGTATTTGGGGGGAGGGCTCTATGTAATCTTTTTCCCCCCTACTTTATTATATTTTTTTTATTTTTCTATGTCCTTTGTAATGCCATCGGATATAGGACCAGAATTAGGCTACTTATCCCCAATCTATTTACTTTAATAACCAAGGTGGTGAATACCGATGTTTCAAGAGAACCGACTTATGGCTTTGCCACCCTACAGAGAAAGTCGAGTGGAATATTTTTCTGTTGTTCATCCCATAAGGAAAAAAATGTTCCTTTGGTTGCAACCATCACTTTAAATATTCATGCAACCCCGATTTAAATATCGTTAAAGAGACATTACCTCTCCAGCAAACAGAACATAAATTCCAAAGAACGCGATCGGCACGTTCGCTGTAGGAACGTGTGCCTTCATAAGTGGATATTTTCATAGTATTCTAATTCCCTCTCTATGGCACACAGACTATAAAATATTCCAAGGTGCTATTAATGAAAACCTTTTATCTTTGAATATTGCATTGAAAATATAATAAGTGCCTCTAGGCGCTGATTCACAGGTAACTACATCTCTGGTTTACAGAGTAGATTACTAGTGTGTTTTGTTTTGTGTGGGTTTTTTTTGGCATAAAAGGTGGCCCTGTTGCATCTCAGTGCAGCAGAATTTAGTCCCATTTAATGGCCCATGATTAACTGCCGACGTCCTATTTGGAATAACTCATCTTTAATGAACATTGCCGACAAATCTTCGATTAAAAAGGAGGCAGGATCCCAATACCTTCTTGGAGCTGAGGTTCTGTGCGCGTCATTATTTCATTGCAAAAGTCATGTTGTAAAATATTTGGTAGTTGCAGGGGAAGTTTGTCCAAGTTATATAAAGGATGGAGCATTGATTTCAATGCTGGAAGTGAACGAGCCTAAAATCGACTGACTGAACACCATAACTCTCCCAGAAAACAAGGATACCGTTTGGATCCCAACACTCCCACACATCCCAAGGAATATGCTTGACACGCTTGTTCAGATGCTTCAAGAGTCTTCTCCCCATGTCCCCCACCCCCAACAAATTGAATCATTCAGAGAAGCATGACCTGTCACTTTGGGAAAATAGCTAAATGAGTTAGACCCATTCAGAGATCCGTTTGGCATACCAAATTGAAGACATGTTATGGTCTTTTTCAAAAGGGTGCTTGGTCTTGACAAGAAATTATCTAGGCTGTTTCCTGAGTCCATCTTTATCTGATTAAGGATCTAATTGCTTTACCCACCAACCCGGGGTAAACCGCTTGTGTGCCTGCTGAATAAATTAATGAGCGTGTGCACCCATGAGAGCTGCAGAAGCCCATAAGGCATCTGGGGATGTGATGGATAGGAGAGCCTGAAGAGTTCCTAGAGGGAAGGAAAGAGAAGAAGCACCATGTGAGAATCCCACTTCTCCACCTACCTCTGCAGCCCTCCCTGTTTCGGGGAGCTCACAGTAGACTGCCGGTGGCACGAAGACACTCAGGACCCGCTTTTGCCTTTGTCATTAAAAAAAAAATACACTAACCAGGTTCAAATCTTGACCTTTGCTTGGCTGGCTCAGGAAGGGAGATAAGAGACAGAGCTTTTGTTGTGTGGAGATAACAGCATTGCGTTTGGGGAAGCAATCACACAGCGAAGATATAAAGTTCACCGGGTCTTTATAAGAATAGAGGGATCTGGGAGGAACCAGAATTCTTTCTTTCCTTTGCACAAAGCGTTGGCTTCCGGCTTCCGGGCTATTCCTTGCTTTCCCTTCCCAACATGCAGCTCTAACTACCTACCAACATTGCACTCTGATTAAGGATGTGTCTGCTTGGGACAGACCATCATCCTGGAAGCAAGGATACCGGTGTTTCTCAGGAGTCGGCATCACCCCTTCCTCTGTAAAACACATCTGTGTCAGTGTGCCCTGTTTCGTTGACCTCCGCCAAGCTCACTTCCTCAACGGAATCATTTTTCTCAGTCGCTGCTTGCTGTGGTTTATGAATACCAGAGTACACATATTTTTTTTTTTTTTGGCCAGAGTCCCAGAAAAAAAAAAATTCCTGCTTTCTTTACACCTGCTAGCCTCTTACCACAGAGCCATGGAGCGTCACACCCCCAGACAGGGACACAGGGAGAGAGCTCAGCCTTGCTCCCCAAGGCTTATGTTGGAAAGAGCCAGCATGGCATGGCACATTTCAAACCTGTACATTTCCTGTTCCTTGACGTGGCCCATTTGTCATCCAGAAAGGAATCTAGCCACCTCTGAGCACGCATAAGGGAAAGACACTGAGGGCCCAATCCTCAGGGCTTGATTACTTGGCTACCCATCAGCAACTCCTTCCATGTACTTAAGCCATCATGACTCCTCTTGGGGAACACGATGGAGAATCCATGAACCCATCACTCATGGTTCCTATCTCCTTTCTACATGAGACCAGGGAGAAATCCAACATTTCTCTGGTATGGGGTTGTAACTTTTGGTCATGCTTTGTGAGTAAGGAGGTTGTGTCCCGCTTGTTATCTTGGTTGGGTGCCTTTTCAGTCCTGATACCGCAGAGAAAGTGGACATGTCTAAACATGTTCATTACCTTTTGGTAGGAGGAAATTTGTTTTGTTTCAAGTCTTTTGAGAGAAACTTCCCTAATGTGCATGCGTGTGTGTCTGTCTATCAATCAATCGATCACAAGGACAATGACTTGTACGTGGGCACTTGTATTGTAGATGGGACAGACACACGTCTACAGGTCCATCATAGCGTGTCTGAAGGAGAACGCCAAAGATGATGATCAGGGGACAACAGAACTCATGAAATTTTGACTTTCACGTGCCATTTGCTATACCACCTTGACCGTGGCATTCCCTTTCTTCTTCTTGGATTTTACATTTCCTTCCTACATTGATGTCCTACTCCAGCCCCAGAAACCGAAGCTCTACCTTGGGTAGGGAAGCAAGCAAGCTGTATGTCTTTGTCAGGGTCATAGGAACGAAAGTCTTTTTTATCTGTCTAGATTTCTGTCCTGTTCCCATCACCTTTTATGGGTTGGTCATCCAGTGAGGCACAATATCTCAAAAACCGAGAACTAATCTTTTTTTTTTTTTTAATTGAACCCCAGTAGAGACACAGTGTTATATTAACTTTACACGTAGAACACAATGATTCGATAATCCTGTATGTTCTACTATGCTCACCACAAGGGTAGCTACCGTCTGTCCCCATACAATGCTTTTACGACACCGTGGACTCTCTTCTATGTATTAGACCTTGAATCCCATGACTTATTCCAAAACCCGCTCCCCTTCACCCATTTTGCCCGTCTGCCAACCTCCCCCGCTTTTGACAACCACCAGTTTCTTTTTTGTATTTACATGTCTGTTTCTGTTTTTTATTGTGTATTTATACGTTTTGTCTTTAAATTCCACATATAAGCAAAGTCATGGTATTTATCTTTAACTTTTTTCACTTAGTCTTATACCTTCTAGGTCTATGCATGTCCTTGCAAAACGCAAGATCTCACTCTCTTTTATGGTTGAGATACACACAGATACGCACATACACACACCACATCTTTTAATCCAGTCATCCATGGATGGACGTTTGGGTTGCTTTGATATCCTGCCTACTGTAAATAACGCTGCAATAACCATAACAGTGCACACACCTTTTTGATTTAGTGTTTTGAGGGTTTCTTTTGGTAAATAGCTATGACTGAAATTACTACATCCTACAGTATTTCTAGTTTTCACGTTCTGAGGAAGCTCCATATTGTTTTCCACAGTAGCTGCACCAGCTGGCGTTCCCACCAATAGTGCGTAAGAGTTTCCTTCTTTCCCCCAACCAACACTTGTTTCTTATCTTTTTGATACTATGCCATTCTGACAGGTGGAACGTGATATATCTCCTTGTGGTTTTGATTTGCTTTTCCCTGATGATGAGTGACGTTCAGCAGCCTTTCCTGCGTCTGTTGGCCATCTGCACCTCTTCTTTGGAAAAATGCTTATTCAGGTTCTCAGCCTGTTTTAATAGGATTATTTGTGGGTTTTGGGTATGGAGTTGTATATAAGTTCTTTATATTTTGGGAGATATTACCCCCTTATGGGATATATCATTTGCAAATAACCTTTTCCATTTAGTAATTTGCCTTTTCGTTTTGTTGACTGTTTCTTTTGCTGTGCAGAAGCTTTTTATCTTGATGAAGTCCCAGTAGTTCATTTTTGCTCTTGTTCCTGTTGCTACAGGAGACACACCTAGAAAAACATTGCAAAGGCTGATGTCAAAGAGGTTACTGCCTGGGGTGCCTGGGTGGCTCAGTGGGGTAAGCCTCTGCCTTCGGCTCAGGTCATGATCTCAGGCTCCTGGGATCGAGCCCCACATTGGGCCCTCTGCTCAGCAGGGAGCCTGCTTCTCCCTTTCTCTCTGCCTGCTTCTCTGCCTACTTGTAATCTCTGTCAAATAAATAAATAAAATCTTAAAAAAAAAAGAGGTTACTGCCTGTGCTGTCTTCTAGGATTTTTATGGTTTCAGGTCTCACATTTAGGAGTTTATATTTGTGGTGTAAGGAAGTGGTCCAGTTTCATTCTTCTGCGTGTGGCTGTCCCAGTTATCCCAAAACCGTTTGTTGAAGAGATAGGCTTTTCCCCCTTTGTATCTACTTGCCTCCTTTGTCGTATGTTCATTGACCATATAATCATGGGTTTCTTTCTGGGCTCTCTGTTCTGTTCCATTGATCTCTTGCCAATTTTTGTGCCAGAACCATACTGTTGTGATTACTGCATGTTTGTAGTACATCTTGAAATCTGGAATTTCAAGCTCTGTTCTTTCTCAAGAGTGCTTTAGCTATCTCAAGTCTTTCATGGTTCTGTACATAATTTAACATTATTTGCTCTAGTTCTGT
Source organism: Meles meles (assembly GCF_922984935.1). NCBI lineage: Eukaryota > Metazoa > Chordata > Mammalia > Carnivora > Mustelidae > Meles > Meles meles. Next base: position 3,900,582 of record NC_060088.1, on the reverse strand, counting down.
GAAAAACACTGTTGGTATTTTGATAGGGGTTGCATTGAATCTGTAAATTGCTTTGGGTAATATGGACATTGTAGCAGTATTAATTCTTCTAGTCCATGAACATGGACTATCTTTCCATTTCTTTGTTTCATCTCTAATTTGTTTCATCGGTGTTTTACAGTTTTCCGACCACAGGACTTTCATCTCTCTGGTTAAGTTTATTCCTAGCTATTTTACTCTTTTTGGAGCAATTGTAAATAGATTTCTTTCTCTCTTTTTTAAAAGATTTATTTATTTACTTATTTGAGAGCGAGAGAGATGGCCCACAAGCCAGTAGGGGGGGGCAAAGGGTGGGCAGATGGAGAGAGAATTCCAAGCAGATGCTGTGCTAAGCACAGAGACCAACACGAGGCTTGATCTCATGACCTTGAGATCACAACCTGAGCCAAAAATGAAGAGTTCGTTGCTTAACCAACTCTGCTACCCAGGTGCCCCATTGGATTGTTTCTTGATTTCTCTTTTTGGTACTTCATTATGAGTATAGAAACACAACCCATTTCTGGGTATTAATTTTGTATTTTGCAACTTTACTGAATTCATTTATTACTTGCAATAGTTTTTCATTGGAGTCATTAAGATTTTTTATGTATGTATCCTCTCATCTGCCAATAGTTATAGATTAACTTCTTCCTTACCCATTTGAATGCCCTTCTTTCCTTCCTTCCTTCCTTTCAGTTGCTGTGGCCAAGACTTCCCACACTATGTTGAATAAAAGTGTCAAGAGCAGACATCCTTCCATGAGTAATTTAATGTCAGATAAAGTCTTCAAACTATGTCTCTTTCTTGGAAAAATTAAATACTATATATATATATATATATATATATAGTATATTTATATTTATATATTAAATACTATATATATATATATATGCACATATATGGCCCTAGGTAGCCCAATGAAAATCGTAAACTATATTTGTTAATTAAAGCAATAACAATTACAAATGTCAAAACTTAGCCGTAGAGGTGAGGTTCTCTTTTCAGTATCAATGTAAGAAATGATTGTCTTATGTCAGTTTTTTTGTGATTCCCACTTCTGACACCCCAGGGGTGATGCCTGCCTATGTCAGCAAATGCCACAGAATGCAAAACAAATATAGAAAGACAAGAAAAAGGCCCTTAAAGCCTTAATCCCACCCTATTCTTCAAGATCCATCCCAAACATCTCCCTCAATATCTCAGGGAAACATATCTGATTACTTCTGCCTTTCACCATGATGGATTAGTCTAAAGTAGGGGTCACCACACTTTTCTCAGAAAGGCCCAGTTGTACAGATTTTCAACTTTACATGCCATGTGGCCTCTGTCTCAAACACTTCATTCTGCTACTTTAGCACAAAAAGCAGCCACAGGCAATATATAGCTGAAATACTATCACTGGATTCCAATTAAAGTTGTTTCACAGACACTGACTTTTGTGTTTCCTACAGTTTTTAACAGACTACATTTTGAGCATTTTAGGTTAACAGAAACATTGAACAAAAGGTATGGAAAGTTCCCCATGCCCCCAATCCTCCCAATGTATACAGCCTCCCTCATTATCAATACCCTCCTCTTAAGATTTCCCCCACCCCAGAGGGTACATTTATTCAAAGCAATGAAGTTATATTGATGTATCAGGTCACCCACTGTCCATAATTCAGAAAAGAATTCACTGTTGGTGTTGTTTTGTGGTTCGTACAGACGTATGACATGCATCTATTATAGTACCACACAGAGCATTTTCACTGCCCGAAAAACCCACTGTGCTCTGCGGAGTCATTTCTCTCCCCTTCATCCCCTGGCAACCATGGATCTTTTTACTGTCTCCTCAGTTTTTCCTCTTCCAGCATGACACAGAGTTGGAATCATACAAGATGTACCTTTCTTTTAGATTGGCTTCTTTCACTTAATAATAGGCATTTAAGGATACCCATATCTTTCTATGACTTGAAATCTAATTTTTTCTTAGTGCTGAATGATATTTCATTGTCTGGATGGTCTCGTTTATCCATTCACTCGCTGAAGGGCATCTTGGTCGCTTCCAAGTTTTGTCAGTTATGAATGAGGCTTCTGTACCCATTCATGTGCAGGCTTTTCTGAGGATGTCAGTTTTTGACTGATGTGACACCATCACACCAATGATGATACCACTGGGACAGTATGGTAATAGTAGACTTTCATATAATTTTCACATGTCGCAAAATGCTCTTCTTCCTTTTTTTCCCCCAACTATTAAAAATATTTTAAAAATTACTCATAGGCCATGCACAAACTAGGTAGTTGGCTAAACATAGCCTGTGGGCTATCGTTTCTAGATCCTTGGTCTGGACCATGCTATTGTGTCAGTATCTAAGTGTGTGTGTGTGTGTGTGTGTGTGTGTGTGTGTGTGTGTTTTCCTGGAAGTCTTTAAGCCTCTTTAGGGTAGTAAGGGCTAGCTCACATTCATATTCAGATCCCAAGCATTTATGATAGTGCCAGGCATAATTATTAGTAGAAAGAATAAAATTTGGAACAAAAATCTGTATTCCCATCAGTGATACCCCCCAAATAACCTTGAATATCCACACACTTCTCCAACAACAAAGTTGAGAAGAGATTTCTGCAACCATAAACCAAAGGCATCGACAATGCAATGTAAATAGCTTACAGGCATATTCAATATTGAAATTTAGACCCCTCGCAGGGATAAATAAAATTTCCCAAAACGTGTCTCAATAATGCATTAAAAATAGTGGTGCATCAAAAGATTGGGTAGCCATTGCCAAGCTGATGCTGTCTAGCCGATTCGAAGCGAGGTGGGGCTTCCTGTCCTACTTTGCCTTCTCTGTCACAGACTTGTTTGTGGAAATGCATATTAGTTTAGAAAGAAGCACTTTGGGTTCAGAGGCCTGATGCAAATTAATTAATTAATTCAGCCTACAGCAAAACATCTATATCAAACGACTGCAGGAGTGCCGAAGCCGCCGATGTTTAAAACATGAGTTTCCATTTCATTTTATTTTTAGAGCATCGCTTTCAAGAATGTATTCAATGCCCTCATCCCCCATGCTGATCGGCAGGTTGACTTTAGGATCTTGGAATTTAAGAGCCCAAGCTGAGAGAGGGGTCATGGTCTTCTGACCCCTTCACAGGATGTTGAGAAAACCCCCGAACAGCCTTGTCCAGGGACGTGTGGTGATCAAAGGAAGACTTACCGAACCCCGTGTGTCCCTGATGTTTCCAACACCCCAACCTTGCCTTTGGCTGCCCTTCAGACTTGAGCTTACCTGTCCTCCTGTCCCCACCCATTGTGTCCTTCCTCATTTTCCACTTTACACAGAAGGACTTAAAACACTCATCAACACTCTGACTCAGTCTTGTCACCCTTTCTGACTTTTGATCCCATCTGATCACTGGTTTTTGGTTGAAGACCCCACCCTGACTTATGCTCCAAGCCTGCAGATCACTGTCTTTACCCAAGCCCTGTGTCCTTCTTTGCCTGATAACCCATCCCCATAAAGCAGGAGTCTTGCTTGATCTTCCCCTTTCATGACAACTGAGTTTGGTTCTTGGACATGGCCCATTGCATATGGCACTGATAATTCCTGACATACTTTGTATTCATTGGCTGTCCTCTTGGTTTATGAAGGGGAGTCATTGCAGGGTCCTCCAACCCACACTCCTCCCATCCTTCAGAACTGGAATCTTTGCAGGCTGTGGATACCGATGAACCCTTCTCTGCTCCAGGCCTGTTATCTCCTCTCTGCCAGCCAACTGGGTCTGCACTTGCCTGGCCCTCCACTGTGGGGAGGGTCTAACTCCGTGTCTTAACTGTCACTATATTCCTTGGTCAATAGCCAAAACCCAGACCTTCCAGTCCCAAGGTGTGAAGATGATTACCTGTGATAAACTGGGGTCTGGGATTTTGGATTTAGGGTACATGTTTACACCATCCATGTTTTATGAAAACATTGTCTCAGTTGGTGATGACTAGGTATAATTAGTTGATCGGGTCTTCCAGATACTCAAGTCCTAACCTCTGGCATATGTCCTTTTTTAGAAGTAAGATCTTTGCAGATGTAGTTAAGATGAAATCATACTGGGTCACGGTGGGTCCTTAGTCCAATGACTGGTGACTTCACCAGAGAAGTTAGAAGGAGATTTGGATATAGGAAACATCACGTGAAAACGGAAACAGAGGCTGGAGTGACAGACCTGTGGGCAGAGAGCTTCAAATATTGGCAGGAGCCATCAGCATCTGGGAAGGAGGCCTGAAACAGATTCTCCATCGTAGAACTCAGGAGGAACCAACCCTCCCCACGTCTTGATTTGGTCATTTGTGACAACTTCTGGAAATGACTACACTTGTGCAAAGGACCATGGTTCACAGACATTACATGGGGTAGCTCTGGAGTCAGAAAGATCATGTCATTACGTCTCAGTCTATTCAGTTGGAAAAAAATCTTGCTTCTGAGATGCCAAGCAATATGGTTGAAGCCTCAAGTTTCTCCTTTTCACCAATCCTATAATTTTTTTTTAACAAATGGAGAAACTACTTGTATCTTTGCCCAAGGAATTATCACCCAGACTAATGGCTTTCAATAATATCTCTCTATACTGACATCTAAATCTTTGTCTCTAGGACTTGCCTCTCACCAAGCTGGAGACACACATATCCAACTGCCTTTTAATAGCCAGTATTTATACACCCTGACCATGTGCAGTGATTTTTGTGATTTAAGTGGTTCACCTCTGCCTGGGGAGGAACATCCTATTTTGCTTCTACTTGCCAGGTCAAGAACTAAGGACATAGACTAGTTAGGTTCTTGTCTAAGCTCCTACAGCAGTGAGAAAAGGTTCAAGAAATACATTTCATGAGAAGGTGACAATGGTCCATAGATCTACACCGTAATGTGCCTTGTGGTATTAGCCTGTGGTGACTAACCAGCAGGGTCATGTCCTCACTTCAGCATGTGGGCGTGTGACTCAGCCACCCACCATGGCCACAGGTGGCCTCTCTCTGCTTAAGAGGAAAGTGAAAGCGCTCTCTACATCCCAATTTTTGCACCTGTGAAATGGATGTACCTTATCTATCCCATAATGCCAAAAAGAAGATGGACCATCTGGCAGGTACCAAGAGCGTCATGAGCGTTATCACGGTTGTTCATATCACTATCATCCTTGGGAGGGTAGTAGTGCAAATCCTGATCATACTTACCGCGGAGTGGCTTTCTTAGTATGGTGGTGCGTACAGTGAACGTACGTCATCCGTGGGAGGCAAGAACACTCCAGGATTTAGTCTTGGTCCAGAATGATAATCACAGAGCTCATGGCTTAGGAGAACTTGCAGCTTTGGTTCTATTGTCCTCTAACAAATGGAGTTATGGCACATTACCAGGGAAACAGGACTTCCCATGCAAATGGAGCAGAAGATCCTTCCACACCACATAGGTCTGTCCATGAAGGCTAAGTGCTCCCCAAGAAATAGCTACATGTCTACACGCATACTGACCACTCACCTGAAGTGCACCTGTACATTTGAAAAGCACCCATGCTTTATAATACCAACAATGCAAAACCTGGTATGCAGACAGGTATTGGGTCTATGAGCTGACGGCACCATACAGGTCCATAGGAACAGATTGTCCTCCAGAGGGCTGATCCTCTGTTTCTGTTCAAGGAATGACAATTTCTGGATGTTCACGGCAAATCCTTATCAAGGTAAATTATTACTGGGAGTTACACAAAAATGCCATCCATTTCAAAGAGCTGTCCCACATTAAAAATTGTTCTTAGACCTCTGCAGGGTAGGTAGATTCAACCCAAATGTATTTAATCCTTTACTAGTGTCTACAAAGAAATGAAAAGAGAGAACATTCATGGCAGTTTGCCTCTCTTAGCAATCTGGTAAATACATAAAAGTCTAAGACTTACTAGTAATGAACTCTGAGTGAAAATTTTTCTCTTCATTGAAAGTAGTGACCGTGTCTGTAACCGCAGGTAATGTTCAGCTTCCAACACTGACTTGGATTTTGTTTCAAAGAAAGATCAGTCCTGAAAACGATCAACTAGAAACAAAGAATCTTGGAGACTACTGGGTGTCATCCATCACGAACCATGGAAATCTGTCAGGACCTCAAACAAGGCAGACAGTTACATCTTCCGGCAATTACATTTTCTTTTTGGTTGACATCCTTGGTATAAATGGTGGTCTTCATTCCTTTAGTCCTGTATTTAGTACATAATGACTCCTTTCTAGAAATGAATCACCTGTGTTTTGACAAAATAAGAAATCAACATCTAGATTGTAATGCCCTTAATCAGCTTACACAGCCACGAGGGAATCACATCATGAAAAAGAAAATCCGAATATTGCGGTCTAGACCAGTGCTGTCCAACACAACTTTCTAGGTTGATGAGGTCATCCATATCTGTGCCTCCCGGAATCAAAGCCGCTAACCATTAGTGTCTATGGAGCTCTTGGTAGGTAGCCAGTATGTTGGAAGAACTGAGTTTTAAAGGGTTTCTTGAATGGCAGTATCGTTGAAATACAATATTTCATTAGTTTCAGGTATACAACATAGTGATTCAACAAGTCTGTGTCCATTACGCTACGTTCATCATGCTTGTAGCTACCATCTGTCACCATATGCTATTGTAACACTATTTCGCTATCATAGCCTATATTCCTGAGGATGTGCCTTTTATCCCTATGACTTACCCCATAACTGGAACCCTGTGCCTCCCACCCCCCTTCTCCTGCTTCATCCATCTCCCATCCCCCATACCTCTGGCAACCATCAGTTTGTCCTCCGTATTTAAGGACCTGTGTCTGCTTTTTGGGGTTCATTCCTTTTGCTGTTTCAGATTCCACATATAAGCAAAATCGTATGGTAATTGTCTTCCTCTGACTGACTTACGTCACTCAGCATAATACTCTTTTGATCTATTCATGCCGTTGCAAATGGCAAGACTTTATTCTTTTTTATGGCTAATATTTCATTGTATATAAACATACATGCACATACATACATTGTATATAAAACATACATTTTTCTGGATCCATCCATTCATCTGTCTTTGGACATGGAGGTTACTCCATATCTGGGCTACTGTACCCAATGCTGCAGTAAACAGAGAAGTCCATATATCTTTTTGAATTAGTGGTTTTATCTTCTCTGGGTAAACACTCAGTAGTGGAATTACTAGATCAAGTGGTGTAGATATCTTTAATTTTTTTTGAGGAGCCTCCATACTGTTTTCTACAGTGGCTGCACCACCGCGTTCCCACCAACAGGGCATGAGGGTTCCTTTTTCTCCACATCTTCATCCATACTTATTATTTCTTACCTTTGGGATACTCACCATTCTGACAGGAGTAAGGTGATATATTTCCTTGTGGTTTGATTTGCATTTTCCCTAATGACAGTGATGTTGAACAGCTTTCCATGAGTCTGGCCATCTGCATGTCTTTGGAGAAATGTCTGTTTAGGTCCTCTCTCCATTTTTCATTGGATAATTTGTGGGCTTTTTGGTATTGAGTTGTATAAGTTCTTTATATATTTTGGATACTAATCCCTTATTAGATACATCATTTGCAAATATCTTCTCCAGTTCCATATGTTGCCTTTTAGTTTTGTTGATGGTCTCCTTTGCTGTTTAAAAGCTTTTTGTCTTTTTTTTGGTTGTTTGTTTATTTATTTATTTATTTATTTATTTTTAAGATTTATTTGACAGAGATTACAAATAGGCAGAGAGGCAGGCAGACAGAGAGAGGAGGAAGCAGGCTCCCTGCTGAGCAAAGAACCTGATGTGGGGCTCGATCCCAGGACCCTGGGATCATGACCTGAGCTGAAGGCAGAGGCTTTAACCCACTGAGCCACCCAGGCGCCCCTAAAAGCTTTTTGTCTTGATGAAGTCTCTATACTTTATTTTTGCTTTTGTTTCCCTTGCCTCAGGAGACGTACTTACAACAATGTTGCTAAGGCCAATGTCAAAGTGATTGCTACTTGTGATTTTTCCTAGGATTTCTATGGTTTCAGGTATCACGTTTAGGTCTTTTATCTGTTCTGAGTTTACTTTTGTGTAGGGTGTAAGAAACTGGTCTACTGTCACTCTTCTGCAGGTGGCTGTCCAGTTTTCCCAATACCATTTGTTGAAGAGACTATCTTTCTCCTATTGTGTATACTTGCCTCATTTGTCAGACACTAATTGTCCATATAATTGGACCATTATATGTGCCCATATAATTGACACTAATATATGTATGTATGTATGTGTGTGTGTATATGTGTGTGTGTGTGTGTGTGTGTGTGTGTGTGTGTATATAAAACTATATATAGATTTGTTTATATTCTGGGCTCTGTATTCTGTTACATTGATCTATGTATCTATTTTTGGGCCAATACCATGCTGTTTTGATGACTACAGCTTTGTAGTGTATCTTGAAATGTGGGATTATAAAGCCTCCATTTTTGTTCTTCTTTTTCAAAGCTGCTTGGGCTATTTAGGGTCTTTTAGATCCATATAAATGTTAGAATTATTTGTTCTAGTTCTGTGAATAATGCTGTTGATATTTTGATAGGGATTACACTGAACCTGTTGATTGCTTTGCATCGTATGGCCATTTTACCGATATTGATTCCACTAACCCATGATCATGGAATATTTTTCCATGTGTGTTATCTTTGCCTTCTTTCATCAGTGTTTTGTAATTGTAGTCGATGCCAGTTGTAGCTTATATTGTCACATGTAGCCAGCGATGCTATCCTAGAAACATGGCTCTCTTTACCACATGGTATTAATCTGAATCATTAAGTGAAACTTAGATTATTTAAGACGGACATAATACTAAAAATCCAGAGTGAGTTGTATATATGCCAAGATATATGAGGTCAGTATGGTTGCATTCTGAGCCATTCCTAAATTTGCACGTTAGACCACATGAATGTGGGAGCTCCCTTCCATTGTGAGGTTCTAGACACAAGATTATGGCATGTGTCATAACGGTGTCCACGAAAATTTCAACATTGCTTTATAGCACTGTGAGGGAGGAATTCTTGGATTTTACCTCTTGCTATCAATCTAGTCATTTGCATGTTTTTAAGAGTTCAACTTTGGTTGGGTGAATAACACCCACTATCCCTGCTAATGTCCATGTCTTAATCTATGGAACCTTCGGATAAGTTATTTTTACATGACCCTTATGGGCTAAATTGCTCCCCTCCATTCATATGTTGAAGTCCTTACTCCTGCTCTCTCAGAACATGACTGTATTTGGGGGTACCTGGGTAGCTCAGTTGGCTAAGTATCTGCCTTCAGCTCAGGTCATGATCCCAGGATCCTGGGACCAAGCCCTGCATCAGGCTCCCTGCTCAGCAGGGAGTCTGCTTCTCCCTCTACCTGCTCCCCCCGCTTTTGCTCTCTTTCTGCCAAATAAATAAAAATCTTCAAAAGAAAGAAAGAACATGACTATATTTAGAGATGGGATCTTTAAAGAGGGTATTAAAGTAAAATGAGGGCATCCTTAGAAGAAGAGTAGATGAGGACATAGACATGCACAGAGTAATGACCATGTGAGGACACAGGGAGAAGACAGAGTCTACACACCAAGGAAAGGCCTTGGAAGAAACCAGACCTGCTCCCAGCTAGATCTCAGATTTCCACCGTCTAGAACAGGGAGCAAATACATTTCTTATCATCAAGCCCCTCAGCGTGTCCTGTTTTGTTATGCATACTCTCATGCAGTGGGAAAGGAGCTTAATAGATGAGGTTTAGCCTATGGATCTTGAGATGGTGAGATTCACCTGGATCGTGTGAGTGGGCTCAATCTAATAAGAACCATCCCCGGTTGTGTTCAGGGAAACATGGCACAACAAGAGACAGGAGACAGTCAACACATAAGAAGGACTGGGCCATCTGGGACTGGCTTTGGAGGTAGAGAATGTGGGGTATGAGCCAAGGAATGTGGGGGACATCCAAAGTCAGAGAACAACTTGCAGCCAAGAGCCAGCAAGAAAAGGAGGAGCTCTGTTTTCCACAAGGACATGTATTTTGCCAAGAGCCTGGCTGAGCTTGTAAATGAATTTCCCTGCAGAACCTCCAGATAGGAGGCCACTGGGGCTAACACCTTGATTTCAGCCTTATCTGTGAGATGGAAACTGGGATTTGCATTGAGCCACTAAGTGTGCTGGTAATTTGTCACAGGACCCACAGAAAATAAACACACACCTGTACAATCGTTATCATTCAATATTAGTAATACCTGGTATTCAGAGTTTATGGAGCCCTTTAACTAGAGAACTCTTGAGGGAAGCAAGATTCTTCTTCGGTGCTGAAATCATTGGTGTTTCCTCCAGGAAACTCATCCATAAACAGAGAGGTGACCAAAGGCCAACGTACTTAGAATGGTTTTGTACAGCGGGAAGCACCTCTTCTGGGTAAAACACTCCTTCTGTCAAGGACCCAATTTAAAACCACCTAGGGTAACTACAGAGAGAGTTCCCAGGTTTCCTTCTGAGGAAACCCATCTATGAACAGAAAGGTGACCGAAGGCCAACATACAGAGTAGATGCAAAGGTACTTAAAATGCTTTTGTGTGGCCACAAGCACCTCTTCTGGGTAAAATACTACTTTTGTCAAGGACCTGTCTTAAAACCACCTAGGGTAACTACGGAGAGTTTCCAAAACCTGATTTACTCACACAGCCTTCATGGTGGAGTGAGTTATAAATCCCTTCAAGGTGTAGGACTCCACTGGCAACATTCTTGTTCTCAGCATCGTCAGTATAAGTCATTGTTTTACTTATAGCAAATTAGCTGCAACTCTGCAGACCATGGGTTGATTTTTATTCCCCCCTGGGGTCGACTTGTGGCTTTCTTGGGCATTCCTCTTCCCCTTGCTTGGGCTTAGCACGCTAACATACCATAAATATTTAAATTTCATTGTGGTTTTTTCCCCTGTGATTGTTACCAACCAAATCATTTTTCCCTGAATAAATGCGTTAAGCTTTCGGTTCACTATGAAACTGCTAAAGGTACAACATAATGATTATATGCGCTCTTCACGACCAACATTCAGCAGCACGATTTATTAACCACCTGCTCCTTAATTTATTGTCATAACACTTCATTCTACCAGTATTGATTTCGTGCCTACCACATCTCAGGAACCTTTCAAAGGGCTGTGTGGAAATCGTGGGAATAGACTTCCAGCATAGTAGGGAATAGGCATGCGTAAAGGGACAGTGCCTGCTCCACGGAAAACAAGTGGACAGCCCCCAAAATGGTGATGTTGCAGAGGATGAGGAGAATCTTCCCAGGAAAGACCAGCAAAGGTATCCTGTCTTTGAAAAAAATGGATGCATACTTGCTCTTCAAGAGGGAACTGGACATCCCCAGGACCATCCCAGGAGGAAGAACAGCCCTGGTGGAGAAAGGAGCAAAGGAAAAAACTGGGAGGTATCCAAGAACCTATTGCAGTGCCTGACATTTGATACAGCTGCTGCAGAGTTGGACAGTGGGGAAACGTAGCCACTTTCTGTATTCCTCCATCTGACTCTTAAGAGAGGACCATGGATCTGCCCTTCTTCCTCTTAATCTGAGGGTCTCACAGCTACGCTTCTATCATCGACTTACCTCATCTCATCGGTTCTGGCTTGTGGTACCCAATGCTGATGGCTTGATTCTGGCTTTAGGGAGTTCTTGGATGTGATTTCATGTTGCCTATCTCTGCAACTTTCAAAAAATATCTCTTCAAGAGTCTTGTCCCCTATTTATTCAGTCACATGTGAATCCAGGTTCTCCTGCAAAGGGGATAGATAGATAGATAGATAGATAGATAGATAGATAGAGTTAAGGTCTTATCAACAGACCTTAAAATAAAATGTCTTGGACCATGCAGGTGAGCACAATATAATTGTGTGAGTCCTTAAAAGTAGGGGGGAAAAAGCACTCAGGAAGCATGTGGGAGAGGGAGTCAGAGGAAGGAAGAGATAGATTCAAAGTGGGAGGAGGACTTGACCCTTCACGGGTGGCATCAGAGGACCCAAAGGCCAAGGAATAGGAGGGACAGACTCCAGAAGCTGACAACATTATAAGGAAACCGGGACCTCAGTCCTCCAACCCTATTCTTCCAACCATAGGAACGTGTCTGCAAATGAATTCTTTTCACAAGCTTCCAGATGAGAACACAGCCCTCTCTATACATTTTATTCTCCTGAACGCGGTACCAGGAAATCTCATCTACAGAAACCTCCAGCTTATACATGGGTGTCATATTAACTTTGTATTACTTTGTTACAGAGGCATAGAGAAAGAACTCCCCATGGTTGGAGATCCCTGGTGACATTGAATGGACGCGGTTTCCTGTCTCAACATAGCACTGGGTGGAAAAATGCCCTGCAGATTCAAACTTTTGACACTCGACCTCCTTTTGTAACATGAGGAATTTCAGAGGAGTTACAGCTCCCTGAATGGGATACTAACCTCATGCCTAAACTTGCCTTGTCCTTCCATTGCAACAACACCAAAACAGCATGAGAGTCTCCACTTACTCAGCTCTGGGATAGTTCTGGGATCACCACCATAATGCTGACAGGTGCAGACCGAGGACCTGCTCTATATGAGAACAATTAAGATATTGTGAGCAGCTCAATGGGGCTCAGAAGGATAAAAATGTAACCAGGCAAGACTAGGGAAATACGTGGAGATAAAGAATGAGAAACTGAAGGGCTTTCAGCCAACAAGTGATTCAATGAAATATATGCTTCCCAAGAAATCCTGTGTGTGGCCGTGGAACATAGAATGATGTCTGCCAGGCATCACTGAATGCTCACAACAATTTAGGGGTCATGCACTCCCTTCAGGTTGACTCTGTAGTGGCATGCATTATTTCAAGGTATCTGCATGGAAAAGGCAAGATTCAGAGATTTCGCAAAACTCTGACCAGTGAGAAAAGTTGCCCATAAACGTCGTTGGTATACAGAGAGATTGAGGGGGTGGGTAATTCGTGGTGGTCGGATTAAGCATGGCTGGGTGGTTCCTTTTAATTTTGTGTGACTTGGTCCAATTTTCTCAAGCAAAATTCTATGGCTAAAATGAAAAAGAGTACAATTCCTCATGGCAAAGAATTGTGTATTGTGAGATTGTCTGTTATCATACGTTTCATGGTCAAGGGATACATTGGTAAGAGATGAAATTAAATGTATTACATATATGTATTATATATATATTATGTATATGCGTATTATGTATATATTATGTATATATGTATATATTACATTTATGTATTATGTATATATATGTATATTATGTATATAAATGTATACATACATATATCTAAATATAATACATGTGTGTAGTCACATTTCATCTCTCAGCAATGCACCCTTTGGCCATATAGTACACAGAGACCTGGAATCTTAAAATCCGGTCAGCACAGAAGAAGCAGATTCATTTTAAAAACAGGAAAACAATTTGAGTTACTCCACACATAAATGGCAAATGGGCCCCTTAGAAGAGTGTCCTTCGAGTTCGTTCCCAGGGACTCTTGTCTTACTCAAGTATTTCGCATGTCCTGCAAGCATTTGATTCAAATTTGTGAAAACAAATCTTGAAATTAGATTGCACCTGTCACCCATTCTTCAAACTTCTAATTTCATTGACTGATCTTACAAAGCAACCATTATAAATTTAACCTTTAAAAAAAAGTGAACTCACAAAATATCCCGTTTACTCTTTTATATTTTGAGCATAGGCAAATGGATTCATTTGGCAGCTTGTGAAGAATCCAGGAGGACACACACCATCCAGGGTACACAGCTTTCTCAGGGCAGTAATGTTCCCGGTTCCTGTGTAGAGTCATTCAAGACCATAAACTAGAATGTTCAGCTCTGCTTGGGATAGTATTTACACTGTGGACCGCCCTGAGTCCCCGCAGAGCCCTGGGCATTTATGCCATGCCATAAACATCTTCGATAAACCTGGCAGGTGTATGTCTTGCAGGTGTTAACACACCAAGTCATTGGCTGCATAAAAAAGAAATAAAAATCAGGGACTGAGAATCGTCACCAATTTCTGCTTGCCATGCTCTGCTGATGTTGTCTCAAAGCCTGCCTTCCACCATGTTGTTTTCGGTATCTGCTTTATTGCAATCAAATTCACAAAACATACATTCCATCCTTCAAAGTATAAAATCGAATGGTTTTCAGAATATGTATACAGCCTTGTGTGACTACCATCGCAACCATTGATACAACATGTGCATCACCTTCTTCCAAAACACTCTGTCTCCCTCAGTACTCCCATGCACTCCAGACCCAAGGCAATGACTAAGTGACTTTCTTTGCCTCTGTGGATTTTTTTTTTAATTTATTTCACACACAGAGAGAGATCACAAGTAGGCAGAGAGGCAGGCAGAAAGAGAGGGGGAAGCAGGCTCCCTGCTGAGCAGAGGGCCCAATGCGGGGCTCGATCCCAGGACCCTGGAATCATGACCTGAGCCGAAGGCAGAGGCTTTAACCCACTGAGCCACCCAGGCGCCCCTGCCTCTGTGGATTTTCTTGTTCTGCACATTTCCTATAAATGTAGTCACATAAGACTGTCATTACAGGCTTGCTTTCACTGAGAATAATGTTTCCAACAACAAGTGTGGGTGAGGATGTGGAGAAAAAGCATGTCTCTTGCGCTGCTGGTGGGAAAGCAAACTGGTGCAGCCAGTCTGGAAAACAGTATGAGGGTTCCCCAGAATGTTAAAAGGACAAGTACCACATGTTCCAATAATCCCACTACTGGGTATTTACCCAAGGAGTACAATAAACGTGAATTCAAAAGCTATGTGGACCCCATATTTTTTGCAATATTATTTACAATAGCCAAATTATGAAAGCATCCTAAGCATGCATCGAAAGATGAGCCGATAAAGAAGATACAGGGCATGCATGGGTAAAAGGGGAAAGAGAAGGAAGAGCTCCCTTATCACGACGAGCACTGAGTCACGTACAGAACTGTCGAATCACTGTATTAGACACCTGAAGCTAATACAACACTGTACGTTAATTATACTGGTATTAAAAAAAATATATTTCCCAAGCCTGCACATGTTGTAGGATCCATCAGTCCTTCATTCCTTTTTATGGCCAGACACGACTCCATTGTATGGATACATGTATGATTTAGTCATTAATTCATAAGGTTCCCATGACTCGAGTCTAGAGGTATTCTTCGTGGCTATGGCCAAAACAAACAAATAATAATAATAAAAAAAAAGCCCTCAAAAAAGCCACTTGTAAATGAATATAAACATTGTATTATCACCCTATCCCTCAGAGTCCTTAGCTGGATCGCCTGCCAGTTCCCCCAAATAGTTGCCATGGACAAATGGTCTGTTGCAAATCCCATCCTCTGCCCAAATCCATCCACGGAAAATGGCATTTTTATTCCACCCGTACTGAATCCGTATTTGCTCTGATGCAGTTTTACCCCACTCCACTCCACAAATATCTTACTTCTCAGCAACTTCTAGAAAATCGCCTGAAGCTTTTATCACTTGTGAACCTAAGTGCGTTTGCACATACAAATGGAGGTCTACCCAGACGTGTGATGGATTGCATAAAGCAGCCCTTTTAAAGTAATGCACCAAACCTGCGATCCAAGTGCTGTTTGTCTGTGTGGCTTTCTGCCATTTTTTAAATTCCTTTGGTATAAATTGTTTCAGAAAGACAACATATCCCATAGTAAAAAACAAAACAAAACAGTTTTTTTGCTTCAAAAATCTATTAATTTTCAGAAAGACAATACATTGCTGTTTGCTAAAATTAGTCATACTTAATCATTTGCATTCAACTTGCAAGCCCCATTCATAACTTTGAGCTTAACCGACATAACACACTTTTATGTGCATTGTGTTGACTCGCTCAGAGGCATAGAGGGAAACTGAGGCACAGACCCAAGTGCCTGATGTCACATGATGAGTCTCTAACTTGGGCCAGAAGTTCCAGGCTTTATCATCCAAATCTCTTCCCATGCTGCCATTGTGACGACCCACCATATTCACTGTGGTCAGCTCTGAGTAAATTTGGCTATTTCCCAGAGACTTAAAAAAAAAAAAAATCATCACTGAAGACAGAAAATAATGAGCTGCTTCCTCTGAAAACAGTGACGCATATGAAAATATATAGAGTGCACGGTGTAAAAAGTAAGCAAAATACAGTTTAGCTGTAGAAGGACAGCTTAGAAGGTGTCCTTACGAAGGTCCTTACAAGGACACCCACAGAGGTGGTTACTAACTAGGCTTTTCTCCATGTGCGTTACAACCGCATTTCATTCTCCCTCGTGCTTTTATTTTGAAAACGTCAAACAATAGCAACATTATAACACTGGAATAATGAACAGTTACATATTTTCATTGAGAGTCACTATTACTATTTACCTTTTCCCCACATCTGTTCTCTCTCTACTCTTTGGGCTGAGACAATGTCTCAAACATATACATAAATACATAAATACATAGGCACGGTTTTGAATACAAATGAAATACATACACATTGCATATGTGTATACACATCCTTCTGAATCCATTAACTTAATTAGTAAGTTATTAGAAAGTTACCCCATTAACTTAATTAGTAAGTTATTAGAAAGTAACTTACTAATCAGTAAGTAATTTTACTGATACGTAGTTTCATGTGCATCTCCTAAGAACAAAGACATTGTCTCACATATCCATAATACAGGATCATGTCTCAGATAATTAAGATAAAATAACATCCGGTGTTGTGTCCCATATTAAAATGGCCCACTTGTCACCAGACTTTGTGTATGTATTACATATAATGAGATTACATCGATAATGCAATTACATCCATAAAGACTGTGTATCTGTGTAATCAGACTCTAGTTAATAGTCCTGGTTGGCATTTGCTTGTAATGTCTTTTCACCCTCTATAAATCTAAAATTGCCCCTCTATCTTTTTGGTTCCCTTCCAAAAAATCTGATGTTTCTGAAGGCTCTCTGCTGCCTGTTTCATAGCCTGCTCTCCAAGTTAGATTTCCCTAATTGCTTTCTTCTCGTGATTAGATTCAGGTTAAGCTTTTTGGCAAGAATATTGCTTATGTAATTTTGAGCAAATCCTATCAGGAGTCAGATAATGTCATTTCCTGTGTTTGTCCCAAGATCCTATCTTTGATCTAAGATATGTATGGACTCAAACAGGGAAAGAGGGGCTGAGGAAACAGGACTCTCATCACCATTGCTTGTTCTTCCCGTCCCGTCTTTCAAAGAAAAGGAAAGAGACATACTGTGATATTTTAATTAAGAAGCACACTGACGTGGTTCAGGTTAATAACTCACTGACTCCGGAACAAGTTCCGACATTTTCTCATCGAGATCTACAAAGTATTAGAGCAGTAACTTAGCAGATCCAGTCAACTCGATTGTGCTCAGTATTAGAAATCCCAAGATCTGTATGTGACTCTAATTGCTCCAGATTGCTGCAATTTTCTGTAATACCCCAGTGGTACTTAAGCTCACCTCTCGGACCCTCCATACAAGGCAAAATGGGAATTTTCCTTATGGCCCAACCCGAAATCGGGCAGGTTTCTTTCAAGGTTGCTGACTTCACTTACCTTACGGGGTGGCCAGAAGGAGATAATTGTAAATAAATGAGCACCCAGTGCCTGTCCTAGTCCATCGCTGAAAATTGCATTCAGTGCAGCCTCAGCCTTTCCAACATCCGTGAGCATTTATTCAGGGACGGTTTAAAATCTGTGGCCATCACAGAGAGTATGCATGTTATGTTAAAAAGCATCAAGGTGAGAAAGAAAAGGACCATTGTTGGTTTTCATAATGTAGCGGTCGAGTGGAGAGCCTATCATTCTTACGGGAACAAATGCTGTAGTAATACAGTAATGCAGTGTGTCCCTGTGTCTGCCAAAACCCTGAACGCTGGACAAGCAGCATCAGGGCATTCATTCACAGTATTCACATCACAAAGGAAAACATCAGAAAACTTAACTATTCAGTTCATCATTTAGGTAAACACTGTGTGTGTGGACATGTGACAAACATTTATATTGTAGCTTCATTACTAAAGCATGTATAAATATATAAATTACTTATATAAAATATAAATATATAATATAATATAAAAATATAAATATATAAAATATAAATAATGGCCAGGATCCCTCGTGTCACTCTGTTTCCATTTTTGGAAAAAAGAAACAAAGAATCATCTAGACCTGTCCATAATTGTAACATAATGTGTGTAGACTTGCCCATAAATACACGCTAAACATGCAGAGATTCCTGCAAGTTGAAACTCACAAAAATTGGTGTGATAGGATGTATTCCTCCTAAATGCCGATCATCATGCATTTATTTTCACAACCGACTTTGAGTTCGAGATCAGGGGGCCTTCATTTAAGTGACACGTTAAAATATCCTCTGGACGGGAGACAGCATTGGTTGAATCATGAGAGACCGTGGTAAGGAGAAAACGTGTCCTTTCCGAAGCTCATTTGTAGCATCACTGCCTTCGGTATGTCATAATTTTAAGTCTTCTCTCCCTTTACGATTTCCTCCTGGTAAAAATGTAGCATGCCAGACACAGGGGACTCAAGAATCCTTGTTAGATCATCTGTCTTCTTCAGGCCACAAATGTGCGATTCATTTTCCTGTAGTTTTGGATTTTCCAGTGGGGCGAGGATAGCAGGGTTCCTGCATTCCTCATGGGCGGTCACCTTCTTTCCAGAGTTAAGCAGCCAAATCAGGTTTCGTGAAAACGCCATTTTTTTTTTTTTTTTTTGTCTTTAAAGATTTTTTCAATGCCATCTTAATCAACATAAAATGTTATGTTATTTTCGGGTGTATAACACAGTGATCAACAATTCTGTACATGACTCAGTGCTCATCACAGTAAGTGCACTCTTCAACCCCAACACCTGTCTCCCCGTCTCCCCGCCCACCTCCTCTCTGGTCATGATCACTGTGTCCTCTAGAGTTACAAGTCTGTTTGTGGGTTGGATTTTTTTTTTTTCTTGTTCCTTATATCTTTTACAGTCACTAGGTTGGAATAATCTTTTGATCTCAAAGCCATAGGTCTTCGTTCTTTATTAACTATAGCCAGTGGATGGCGAATGATGGACTTACCTTCCCAGGATGGGATCATTTCCTAAGGCAAAAAGCCTGCCCAACCTCCTCTTTTTTTCCTCTTTGGGAAATACATTCTCTTACTTTCTAGAAGCTGTTTGATTCCCACGATGAGTTTCCACATGGGAAATGTTTTAGTATATTCAGGCCAGAATTTTTTTCATTTTAAGCTCTGTATTGGTCTCCTTGAGACTTTTTCATCAGTAATAGAAACACCCTCTCTGCTCTCTGAAATAAGACTTTTTCATTCATCGATTATAAGATTTGGACTTTGTGGAATGCGTCTTTCTATCCCCTTGTCATCATTCAGGAATCGTTTTGCAGAAAGGTAGACTTTTTGGTGAACTGAAATATATGCCTTTAAAGATCTCAAGGAGACCCTTATATGGTGTGATTCATATCATTCCTCCCGGTGCTATCTTTATCTAAACCCCATTCTCCTTTACACTTAACATTCAAGTGACTCTCTTCTTGTGACGAGCACCGGGTGTTGTATGAAAGTGTTGAATCACTAAATTCTACACCTGAAACTAATATTACACCATATGTTACCTAACTGGAATTTAAATAAAAACTTGGGGAAAAAAAAATTCAAGTGACTCTCCTTTCCCAGACTGACTTCTGGTTCTATCCCAAGACAGTCCTTAGCTCTGGTCAGACTGGTCAGTTTTAGAAACCTTCCATGGAGCTTGGATTTTCCTTCCCCCATGCAGTCAAGCCACCAAATCCTAGTATCCCACTTATCATAACCTAGATAGACTGGTTGTTCTGCTGATCCCTGCCCATGCTTTCATGGAGAACCAGCTAAGACAGAAATATCAATAGAGCCCACCCAGCTGAGTCTCCCATGTTTGGTAGTCAGGTGTGTGTGTGTATGTTCAGTGTATATGTGCTCTGAATGTGTATGCACACACAAACATACCTGTGCGTGTTCCTCTCCACCTTGAAGCCACATCATTCTATCAAGGGTCCACATAGCATGGAGTCAAGCAAGCTAGATTTGAAGTCACAACTCAGTCATGAGTGATGTGGCTTCTTCTGTCTGTTTTCTCACCTCCAAAAAATTAAAAATAGAGCTTCCCTATGACCCAGCAATTGCACTACTGGGTATTTACCCCAAAGATACAGATGCAGTGAAAAGAAGGGCCATCTGGACCCCAATGTTCATAGCAGCAATGGCCATGGTCGCCAAACTGTGGAAAGAACCAAGATGCCCTTCAACAGACAAATGGATAAAGAAGATGTGGTCCATATATACAAGGGGATATTAGTCAGCCATCAGAAAGGATGAATACCCAACTTTTGCATCAACATGGACGGGACTGGAGGAGATTATGCTGAGTGAAATAAGTCAAGCAGAGAGAGTCAATTATCGTATGGTTTCACTTGCTTATGGAGCATAAGGAATAACACGGAGGACACTGGGAGAAGGAAAGGAAAAGTAAAGAAGAGTGATCACAAGAGGAGACGAACCATGAGAGACTGTGGGCTCTGGGAATCAAACTGAGGGATGGGTTGGCCCAGTGATGGGAATTAAGGAAGGCATGTATTGCATGCAGCCCTGGGTGTTATACACAAACAATCTTGAAACACTATATCAAAAACTAATGACATAATATAATAAAATTAGATCAGTGCATCCACATTTATGAGGTTGTTGTGGCTGGAAATCAAATGATATATACATATGTAAAGACCCTCCTACATATAAAACATCGTTCCTCCTCAAAGGATTAAATGGCGCTCACCTTTGTATTTTGTTCAATACTATAACAATAGGAGAATCTCCGTAATTACATAGTGTTGCATTAATTGATGTTTAAAATTGATTAAACATCAACGCAGTTAATTATGCCTCCTTGATTTTCAAATGGCTAAAAATAGCATGTCAACCTGTCATCTCCTTTACCAATTTTAAGACCCAGGTTCCTGGGGTGGAACAGGAGACAGAGTTTACAACCCTGTCTTTTGGTGATGTCCCTTAAAAAGTCCTTAAATCGACAGTCAAAAAGTGTATCCTTCTCTTCTATGCCCGGACCCCAGATGTCTCCCTGCGTCTGACCACGTTTGAGACAACGGTGGTTTCATTTTCTTCCTCTAGATACTATGTCTGCTCCCTCCCCCCACTGCTCCCTTCCACAACCCCCCCCCCCAAGTCTGGCCTCTAGCTACATTGTTTCTTTCAGTACAAATGAGTCAAGTGAAGAGAGAGGATGAAGTTCCTGTGCCCAGGAAGCTGGGAGCTCCTAGGGAGAGTGGCAGGTTCTCTAGATTGTGTGCAAATGAATTAATTCACTTTACCATTATGCAGATGGTCTGGGAGGCTTGGGGTTTTTCTTTTTCTTTTTCTTTTTCTTCTTTTTCTTTTTCTCTTCCTTCTTCTTTTTCTTTCCTTCTTCTCCTTCTCCTTCATTTTTATTTTTTTTTTGCCAGCTGGGGAGAGCCATTTCATTTTCACTCGCTGAATTAAGTATTGAATCTTGCTAAGTAGTAAAGCACAGCTCAACCTACCACCTTTTCCGAACACGCTATTCTTGAACAGAAACGGCAGTAATTCAGTAATTCAGTGGGTGTCCATGGGACATCGGATCAGTGTGGCCAGAGTTCCTGTATCTACCTAATTTTCCCCAAAGCAGGAACCAGATGAGTCCTACGGATTCATCCTGGCATTTGGGGCAATTGTAAACATCACACTTATTAACAGAATTACATTTGTTTCCATCTGTTGAGTTACTGTTATGAATTAAGTGAGGGCATCTTAAATTGTTTCTCTCACAATATGCTTAATATGCTTTACAGTAAATAGAGTAAATACAGTAAATATTCTTTTTGGGAAGAGACCGGATACGTGGGAACCATCTTTCTTCCAAACCAGGTCCAGAGCCTTAGGAACTAAGGCTGGAGCCTGGGGTCTTAGGGTCTCTGAGTCCTGCAAGATTTAATTCAGACTAGGTCATGTACCCTACGGCTCAGCTTGACCACCTTTGTCTGTTTTAGCTTTGAGCCCCGTTGTAGAACTTAGGGGAACCCTTCCAAGTGGTACCTCTCCCTCACATAGTCGTCTCTCCGAGCGACGTCAGCACAATGGCATTCAGGGCTGCAAGCTAAACTGTTTATAGGGACAGAATGGAAAATGCCAAGGAGGGACTGTCCACTGTCTTAGTGGATCCACGGGCTTCACCCATAGTTATAGGATCATCAGAAGGGTTGTCATGTGTCCTGCGTTTCTCTATGACAGCTGCATCCCCTTTACACCATGAACGTGGCTTCCTGCGCCCAGGGCTCACCCAGGAGAGGGCTGAGACAGGCAGTGGACTCTTCCAAAAACCTTGAAATGTGTGCACAACAGAGCATTTGCCCAGCTCACTGGTGCCCTCGTCCCCCTTCAGACGCCAAAGGATAAAGCAGCAATACCATACCGGCATCCGGTTGATGGATGCAAAACCCAGCCTCTCTCCGATGCCACCAGGGAGAGAACTTCTTCCATTTTTCATACCTTAATTTAGAAGTTCGTGAACTGATCAAGGCAGACAATTCTCATCCAATGCCAAGCAGAGGAGGAGGAAGGGGTCCTCTGCTGTTCCTTCTAAAGGACCTGAAAAATGGGAGATACCCGTTTATGTTCAGTGAGCACACTGAAGGTATTGCGTGCCCCGTGTATTATAGGTTTTTGCCTAAAAACGGTGATTTTGTCTATGACAATGTGAAGCTCCTTTCATACAGGGGTTGTCTTATTTACACATTTTTCCAGAGGACGTCTTTTGTCGAGGAGGCACTCTTTCACTGTTTATAGGGACAGACCGTTTCTAAATATCATGTGCCATGCCCGTCAGCATGAGTCCTAATTCTGGACCGTCCTTCTTGTGCTGCCCCCTGAGCCGTTCATTGACCGTTCCTGAGATGCTCACGTATCTGAGCAAATAACAGGTGTTCGGAGGAACAGAAATGCGAGCGGCACTGAAAGGTAGCTTTCCTATATTATTAGAACTGTCTGCATTTCCATCGTAAGGATTCCCCATACGCAATTTTTTTTTTAAAGATTTTATTTATTTATTTGACAGAGAGATCACAAGTAGGCAGAGAGGCAGGCAGAGAGAGAGGAGAATGCAGGCTCCCTGCTATGCAGGGAGCCCGATGCGGGGCTTGATCCCAGGACCCTGAGATCATGACCTGAGCCGAAGGCAGAGGCTTTAACCCACTGAGCCACCCAGGCGCCCCCCCATACGCAATTTTTATGTGAGAGATAAAGACATAGAAAATACACTTCATTCTGCTGCATTGATCTTTTTTTCTTAGCCTGCGTCTATAGGACTGCAGTGATTACAGGAGGAACAACTGAAGTAAAATGTATGTTTTTGGGGCACCTGGGTGGTTCAGTGGGTTAAGCCTCTGCCTTTCGCTCAGGTCACGGGCTCAGGGTCCTGGGAACAAGCCCCACATTGGGCTCTGCTCAGCAGGGAGCCTGCTTCCTCCTTTCTCTCTGCCTGCCTCTCTGCCTACTTGTGATGTCTGTCAAATAAATAAATAAATAAATCTTAAAAAAAGAGAGAGAGAGAGAGAGAGAGATCCTAGGTCTCAAATTCTGATTCTTAATTCCCATCCTTTTATATATTTTGATAACGGACAGGAAAAAAGATCCTTACGGTTTGCTAAGAAACGTCTAACGAGGTGTAGTAAAAGCTTACAAAGGGAATCACCTGTCTTCAGGTGTGAGAAAACCCATGTGTGGAGGAAGATAATGGGTCTGTCTTCCACGTATTCAACACCATCTGAAAGGACGATGGTGAGATGGAGGCTTTACAACTGGGAACAATAAACTCAGGGGATTCAAATAAATATAATAGCCAGAGACCAACGTAATTGAAAAGTCCCCCATGGGAGGGATATTAAAGTAAAGTATTTAGTTTTGATCTTCAGTATGGAATTCACAGAATGTTACATGTGTGGGAAGGAAAGAACCTATCTCTACCAATGGGAAAAAAGAAAAATCATGCATCTAGCTACTGTACTCAAGTCACTGTGCAAGCAGCCCTCAGAACCCATTGCCCCAGCTCCAAAGGAGAACTTCTTAAAACCACCATTTCCCTTGCTTTCCCCTCAAGCCAACCAGCCTGGGTCTGTGTTACTGATGTGTGTGTGTGTTTGAATGTCCCCCAAATAGACACTTATTTATTTATCCAAACAACTATTTTCACCAACATTCTAAACAAAATGGAAGAATTATCTAACTCCTTGATATCTTTCTTAAGGGTCTTTTTTTCTAAGTCACCTGAAAACACATTTAAAGTAATAGAAACATGATTTTTTTCCTTTTTTTCACAACAAACACAAATGCTTGTCTCGAGGCAGAATTTTTTTTTTTTTTAAGATTTTATTTATTTATTTGACAGAGAGAGATCACAAGTAGGGAGAGAGGCAGGCAGACAGAGAGAGAGAGGGGAAAGCAGGCTCCCTGCTGAGCAGAGAGCCCAGTGCAGGGCTCAATCCCAGGACCCTAGGATCATGACCTGAGCGAAAGGCAGAGGCTTTAACCCACTGAGCCACCCAGGCGCCCCTCGAGGCAGAATTTTTATCCCCAAGACATAAAAAGCCAGAAGTGTTTCCGTCCCATTTGTTTTTCACCAATGCCCCAATCTACTCAGGGAAACCTTAGTAGAATTTACTTGAATGTGTGAATTACCTACCGTTTGCCTCTCTGTCGCTGTAATTCCTGTAGATGGCTTTAGGACAGTCAGCACTTCATTCATTTCTGTTGCTGCTAGTGCCAACATCTTCTCGGTCTCAAGAACGCCGTGGGTCTCCCACGAGTCCACGCTCGTGGGTGTGCGCTACCAGATCTGACACCGATCCATCAGATTCTATGATGTATCAGCCGTGTTTGTGTGTGTGTCTATGTTGTATATGGACTACACTCAGTGGGCTGTACCCCTGGTCCTAAATTTAGCGGGGTCATCAGTATAAGGCTTCTTAGATCTCCGTGTGTACTGAAGGGAGCCTTACAGACAGGTGCTGTGTGGTTGGACTTGAGTCAGAAATGCCTGGTGTTGCTTTATGTTCAGGGTAGCCTGGAGCTGGGTCCCAAAACCTCAACGGGGTGCATCTCTGCCCATTTCGCCACCGAGTGACATCACACGGGTAGCTGGAAACCAGCCCAGTAGTAGGAGTACTTACACCACACGTACTGGTCAAGACTACAAATCTGAGTTCTCCCCCAGCTCCTCTGGGGACTCTCATGAAACATTCCCTAGTCTTCTACCATCTAAATATCTAACACAGCGAGAGTGAGCAGGAATAAGGCCAAAAGCAAATACAGTCTTGCATCTGAGTCCAGAGGGAAAGGGATGCCGAGTGAGACACACACCATGGAAATCTTCATCGCTGATTTATACAACAGAGGAGGGGCCCTTGGTGGTGATTAGAATTAAATGAGGTCGCGGTGCAGGGCCCCATGATGGGATTCCTGTCCTTGTGCTAGAAAAAGAGACATCAGCACTTGCTCACCGCCATGTGAAGACCAAGTGAGAAAGTGGCCGATCCTGCCTCCTGGAACATTTGAGACGCAAAGTGTCCAGTGTGCGGCGCTTTCATTTTATCACCTGGGAGCATCAGGACACCTGGCAAGGAGGAAACCAGTTGTGCTTGATGATCTACACTGTGATTTTCAAAGCGTCAGAGGCTCTGTTCTGATACCGTTGCACAACACTCCCATGTATACCTCCTAATTGCGTGCTAAAGATGGGCGTTTAGAATGCAGAGCCCCACAGTAATTTCCCACTTCCGACGGGTGCCTTCTGGATGGAAAATTTAAATCAACATCTATGTTTCAACAGGAGATTAAAATTTCTCCCATTGGCCAGGTCTGGCCAGGTAGAGGTTCTAGTGGATGGATGGGGTTGCAGAGATGTCAAAATTTACTCGGTATACACCATATTTTTTTTTTTTAAAGATTTACTTACTTACTTGAAAGGCAGTAGGGGTAGAGGGAGAGAGTGCAGAGCCCACGGCAGGGCTCAATACCACAACCCTGAGATCACAACTGGAGGGAAATCAAGAGTCAGACACCCAACCGACTGACCCACCCAGGTGTCTCTGTACCACATATTTTTAATAGCCTCCTTAAAATAGTCCCATGACACGGGAGCCCAGGTGGCTCAGTTGGTTAGGCATCAAACTCTTGGTTTCAGCTCAGGTCACGATCTCAGGGTTGTGGGATCAAGCCCCCAGCTGGACCCATGCTCAGCGTCGAATCTGCCTGTCTTCTTCTCCCTCTGCTTCTGCCCCTTCCCCTCCTTGTGTGTCCATGCTCTCCCTCTTTCTCTGCAACAGGCAAATAAATCTTTAAAAAGACAGTTCTGTGACAATTATATCCAAGTGTTAAATAGTTAGCTTCTGTGTTTCAGATACATTTTTATTTATGGTAAGAAGATCTGGCTCAATGGAGGCTAGCTGTAATAAAGGGGGGAAACAGCAACAGGGAAGACCAACCAGTTCTAAGCACAGACATCTTCCAGATGAAGGGAGGTGGGGTAATATTGTCTTGAGACAGACCAGAGAACTGAGAAAAAACAAGGAATGTTAAAATACCTATTTTCCCACCTTAAGTTGGAATAATTCTGTAGCAGGTAGAAGTGTGTCGCAGATAGAGTGTGGAACAGCAGAATGGATGTTTACGGGCAAAGGGTGAAAATAGCACATGAGTCAGTAAAGACATATAAAACAGCAAATGCAGGAGGAGCGTCACCTAATGAAGAGAACAAAGAGAGCGAGTAGAAGACCAAAGAGTGAATAGAAACCCCATCCGAGGGCAGATGCTCAGGGAGTCAAATTAGGGATGGGTCGCTGTTCATGCAAGGGGACCCATATTACGTTCCTGAACCAGATGAGACACATGTGCCTGCCTGGGCAAGGTCAAGAGGGAGCTGAAGAGAGGACTGAATGTATTGGTGTGGGTTGTGTTGAATGGTTTTGTCCAGCAGAAATGTAATAGGAGACACTTGTGTCATTTTGAATTTTCTAGTAGCTACATTTGAAAAAACACGTGGATAAGATAGTGACATTGATTTAAAGTCAACATTTTATGTCACCCAATATATCTAAACTCTTATTTCGACAGAGGTACTCCATATTAAAATTGTTCTGAGGAGATCATGTTCCTATTTTGAAATGAGGTGTGTGTTTTGTACTTACAGCCTACCTCCGTTGTTCAAACATCTCCCGTCATTGAAGATCTTCATTGCGTTACATGGTAAATGGCCGCCATATTGAATTGCACAGGTCTGTGCTGATCAAGTGCTCTTGGCTTGGGTCTGTGCCTTTTAAATGTGATTTCTCTCTCAGATGAAAGCCCGAGCCAACCCCCATGAGATGTTGAGGGTTTCATGATCATGCTTCCCCCGCCACTTTATCTTGTTACTATCATTTCTTATTCCTATTTATTTCTGCCAAAATTCATGATGGCTCTTCTTGTGTTGATCCACCAGTTCTCAGCTTGTCTTCTCAATGGTGACACATTCCAGATTGTCTTCTTTCTTGTAATCTGGTCTGCTCTCTTTTTTTCTCCCCACTTCAGCGGCTCTTGCAAGTTCCATGCCTAGGTGGAAATGAGACAAATAAGGAAACCCTGGTGACATGAGAGTGACAGATTGCTTAGAGACATCCACATTTTCCACAGACAGTAGATTTTGTTCTTTTTTTCCATCAAAGCGAGAGAACAGCACCAAGAAGTGATTAGGAAAATGGAACTGGTCTTAATGTGGTGCTTCTTGCCCCCCAAATTGCCTCCTAACAGGGCGAGGTGTTTCCACAGGAGATTAGGCAGCATCTAAGCACTTGTAAATTGCACACAGAATAAGCTTCTTGAGATCTGTGTTTAGGTGCTCATTTATTTTGTACTCCAGAGAATAACAAAGGCAGCCCTCCCTGGGACGTACACAAGAAGGGACTAATGGACCCTTAGTGATGGCTTTGCTCTACCCAATAATGGCTTATTCTTCTCATCTCTCGGATTAAAAATAGGATCTCTGTGCACTTGTAATTGCTTATTTAATCATCTTATTATTTTAACAACCATCTCTTCCCTTGTCCAAAAGCCATTTGTATTACTT
The DNA here is from genome assembly GCF_922984935.1 of Meles meles. Lineage (NCBI taxonomy): Eukaryota > Metazoa > Chordata > Mammalia > Carnivora > Mustelidae > Meles > Meles meles. The sequence goes on along the minus strand of NC_060088.1, from coordinate 3,872,328 downwards.
CTTTGCTAGGAATGGTCCGTTCCTGTCCTTCAGCCACTTGTGTACTTATCCACTGTGAGTCTGGTAATCATCACTTCCTAGGAGGTGTTCATGGTGTAGGGAGTTCAGCCTTTGTTTGTCCTATGAGTGGCATGTCCTTTTCCTTGCTTGTCACTTGGCAATTCAGTGTAGGATACAAAATACTGTGTAAGTGTTGTCCCCACCAATAAGCCACAACCAATTAGAAGAACATGTAGACAAACAAAGAATAATTAGAACTTTGAAAAATAACAGTGGGGAGGATGGTTGAAAGCCTTCGAAGTATTTATATAGTATATATATTTTTTCACTTTTAAAGATTTTACTTATTAAACAGAGAGAGAAAGAGAGCATAATCAGGGGGAGAAGCAGAGGGAGAAGCAGACTCCCCCCTGAGCACAGAGCCTGATGTGGGGCTCGATCCCAGGACCTTGGTATCATGACCTGAGCCAAAGGCAGACGCTTAACCGACTGGACCACCCAGATGCCCCAAGTATTGTGTATTTTAGAGTCCAGCGACATAGACAAGTCCCTGGAAAACAAAATGAGGATTTCATATTGTCCCTTATGGTAACCACTAGTGGCATGGGGACATTTAAATTTACGTCTTCTTTAATTTAAACAAACACCATTTCTCAGTTGCATCTGCTGCTTTGAAAGGGATCAATAGCCACCCTTGGGACAGGTGGCTACCATATTGGATGACAGCAATGTGGACCATTTTTATGATTCCTAAAAGTTCTGTTGGACAGCTCTGGTCATTTGTCCCTTCGGCAAATTTTTCTTAAACTATATTCCAAAAGCTACTGCAGTTATTGTAGACACCAGTGGAAAATAAAACAGAAATGCCTGCCCCCAGATGTTGATATTCTAGCAAAAGGTACACCACATCCAAAGGTGGTCAAGCCTTAATTCATAGTGCCTCTGCTCTATACACAAATTTCTTACAGACCTTATTCACATCTCTAGTTTCCTTTATAACCATGAGCCTCTTGTGAATGGCCAAAGGAGACCTACTCATCTTTTTAATCTCTGAGCACCATACCATGCCTAGTACATGCTAGTAAGCGTATGACAGGAGTTTGATTAGTAAATAAAATCATCTTTATGACTCATCCGCCATATTGTTCATAGGGAAACAGAAGCAAACCTCCAGAGACTAAATATCACTCAGTAGGTGGGAGAACGAAATTCAGCATTGACTTCCTGGGTGTTCCATGGTCTCCAGAAAATGTTAGCATTAATAGTGATGAATTCTGGAGCAAACCATCCTATAAAGAAAGACATCTGGATCTTCAATATTTGAAGGGAAAAAAAAGATAATTATTATTGGGAAGTTCACCCAATTTATGTAAAACTTCTCAGGAGAACATAGGATACACGAAATGTTCTTGTTTCCCATTCTGTGGGGTTTTTTTGGCATGAGATCCTCAGCTGATTGTGGTTCCGTCCTCTGAAAAAGAGTGGGATGAGCTGGGGAAACACTCGGGCATGGGCTGTTACAATGCGTCTTGGTAGTGGTATTGGATTTCACTTGATGATACCTACTTTGAACCCAAATTAGTGCATAATGATTTAAATACATACAATTACATGCCTTTATACAGAGTGCTCATTTCCTTTCTAAATTGAATTCGGTTCATCCAAGTGCTGGCAGAGTGTTTATTTTCAATATGTGTGATTATCCAAATTCCATTCTCTCTTACTGCAAGTTTTGGGGTGAACACACAATAAGTCCTACACAGTTGCCTGGAAAACCAAATTTGTTGTCAGGTGGTTGGTGAAGCTGTAAACCATAGATGTTTGGAGAGGGGAAAATCGTATTTGTCAAATCAAATGCACATACCCAAGGCAACATGAGAGTTTGTTATGCGCGCTGGGTGGTATGGAAAATTTGTGAAAGCTGTGTCAATGATGTAGGCTACAAAGTCCTTCATAAAATGAACATGCATTGTTTGTACTGCGTGCTCAGAATTTTAAAATACATTTTTAAAAACTTCATTAGTGTTTTTGACAAACAATACAAGTGTAGAAAGACACGGGCAAGAGACCATAAAGAACAGAAAACACAATCCCCATGAGTCCTGAATTTCTTGAAATAATGTCAGACGTCTTTTGGCGTATTTCAAGTATCATTTTTCTGTGTTTGTTTTCAGTTATTTCGTTTCATTATTTTATACATTTCATTATGAAATACACAGTGTCTAACATTCTCATTAAATAGAATGTAATCTAGTGGTTTGATTTCCATCCTGTGTATTTTTAAAATCTTCTTTGCTGGTGGCTGTCCACTTTTCCCAACACCATTTGTTGAAGACACAATCTTTCTTCCTTGGACATTCTTTCCTGCTTTGTTGAAGGTTAGTTGACCATAGAGTTGAGGGTCCATTTCTGGGCACACTATTCTGTTCCATTGATCTATGTGTCTGTTTTTGTGCCAATTCCAGACTGTCTTAATGATGACAGCTTTGTCATAGAGCTTGAAGTCTGGAATGGGGATGCCACCAAGTTTGGCTTTCTTTTTCAACATTCCTCTGGCTATTTGAGCTCTTTTCTGGTTCCATATAAATTTTAGGATCATTTGTTCCATTTCTTTGAAAAAAATGGATGGTATTTAGATGGGGACTGCATTAAATGTATAGATTGCTTTAGGTAGCATAGACATTTTCACAGTATTTGTTCTTCCAATCCATGAGCGTGGAACATTTCTCCGTTTCTTTGTGTCTTCCTGGGGAAGGTATGTTTGTAATAAACACTGGGTATTTTATAAGACGGATGAATGACACACCTATACCCCTGAAATAAATATTACGTTATAGGCTAATTAACCAAAAAAAACATCATTGCCTATCTATTTCTTCCCAGAATCAAAAATGGTACTTTCAAATATATAAAAATCTAGTAATTTTGAAGGGGACCTCCCATTAAGTATGAATCAGATTTGGAAGCAGAGTGACTTACCTGAGCCCTGAGTGTCCAACGATTTCTGCTCGTCACATTGTCAGATCGGACAAACACTCCTCCGGGACACCTGTCCCTCAAGACTATAAACTCCTTCCTGGGCAAAAGTGTGTCTGTCTTTATCATGACGTTGAACGATCAGGTTACATCTAGAACACACTGTGACTACTATTCAGTCTTTGTGTCTAGCCTAGATCCCCAATGTCCCCTCTCTGCGTCTGCCCCTCCCATTAGAAATTGCTTATTTTGATCGGTTTCCCACCTTCTTCCTGCTCTGAAAGGGCCCCTATGTGCATTTGAGTATTTCCGTTCAAATATTTCCGCGGCCAACCAAGACACAGAGTAGGCATTTAGAAAGACACTGAGGCAAGCGAAACACTCCTGCAATCAAGGGGTTTAAGCAGAGAAGGATATGAACTAGAAGATTGCTTTATAAATAAATGATGGGAATATGCCCCCCTTCATCTCAGTGTAACGTACCCTAATTAATGAGCACATTGTCACTATTCATCATTCACTAAAGATGAGGATTTGATTCCCAATAATGAGTAGAATGTCCATGTGATGTCTATGTTTATAATTGACCCCGGGTTGATTAGTATTGTAGCAAATTAGTAACAATATATTATTAATGACTTGGCGCTAACTGATGGAGAAGGTCAGTCTAAATTAGTGAAAATCGTTTATTTCTAGAGGACTCATTTACAAATTAAGTGCTTGCAGATTTTGTCCACACTGCTGATGGGTAATGAACAAAATATGTTCATTTGCCATTATGAAATTAATTATAGCTGAATATATAGCTCTTTTTTTTTTTAATGCAACCTAGGCTGATTTAGCCACCTAGCAATGCCCTCAGACTTTGGATAGATATCAGGATTTTCTGGCCCTCCAAAGGAGCCCAGCAGCTTGCCTGTCAGGTGCTGGAGTCCCAATGAAGGTCAACATTTTGATGACACATTTTGATGAACTCAAGAAACCCTTTACTCTTTGTTTTCGGACACAAGCCCTCTTCACAAAAGATGCACACGGAGATAGAGTGATGTTCCAAAGGCAGGATTAGGCAAGCATTAGGGTTGTTGGGGCAAAGTCTCCCTTTGAGATGTCTGGGATGGGGGGCACATGACACAAAACAAATGGAACTCTAGATCAAGAACACTGTCCCAGAGGCACTTGCTGGGAGCTGGCCAGTTTCTCATCACCACGCAAGCCTGCTCTGTGAGTTTGTCCTTCACGGCGGCTGAACCATATAGCCACAGCCCTGGTGGCTTCAAACAACAGAGTCATTATTGTGGAGGTCTGCAGCTTGGCAGTCCGGGGCATGGGTCTCAGCATGTTGGTAGCAAGGCATTTGCAGGGAGCTCCAGGGGGAACCTCTTTCTTTGCCCTCTCCGCCTCCAGAGGCTGCCTACTTTCCTTATCTGTGGCCCTGTTCCTTCCCGTTCAACAAAAATTCCTACAAAAAGTTTTAACAGTGCAGGATGAAAAGAGAATTTGCTCATGCAAATTGTAAATGATCCAGGGGGAAAAGTATAAAAGTAGGTCATGTGTGACCCAAGGTACGAAATATTTCAAGGTAGGTGCCTGTGATAGCATTCTTTATCAAGGCAAAATTTTTACTGCCACATCTGGTGAATGAAAAGACACCCAAATACGGATTTGGACTCTCAGCCTCTTTTCTACAACGTGAAAATTACACCTGTCTCCTAGAAACTGAAATTGCAATTTACATTGTATCAGTAGAAACTTTGTTGATACATGTAGGAAATTCCTGATACAAGTAGCCCGTCAAAAGGGTTAGTACAGATCGAGAACATTTTTAGATCTTACTGTGACAATTTGTGTGTGTGTGTGTGTGTGTGTGTGTGTGTGTTTAATTGCTTTACTGGGGTATAATGACATGCAAACATTTCACCTCCAATTCAAGCAATGAGCACCCGATATTATGACATTTAGGGCACTGTGTACTTCCCAAGTTGTGTCAAGAATGTACAAGAAAGTGTGTGCTATAATTCTGTTTTTCTACATAAAAAAAAACAGACACACATCACCTCAAATACACAGACAATATGCATACTCAAAAGGTTCAAGCGAAGAATGGAAAAGGGGAGATTTATAGAGTGATTTGAGAATCTTTACACTCAGCGAGTTCAGGAAAATGAAACCCGAATTATGTTCTCCAGAAAACAGAATGCTAAATTCCAGGCAGGTTTCCAGGAGAGGTGATCATTTTATGCAAAGTAAGTTTGCTTTCCTCATACGGGATGCCTCTGAGGCTTACCAACTGGTTTAAACGTACAGAAAAATCAAGAATAAGTTGTGGGTTTCAGCTTCTCCTATCCCTGTAAAAATTCCATGTAAGAAATGGTGGGTTTTAGCTTCTCCTATCTGTGTAAAAATCCTCCTATCCAGTAAAAAGCATTAAAAAAAAAAAAGGCAGAAAAGCACTCTTGAATCTCTACTTAACCACTAACACAGAGTGAGCCCGTTCTTTGGGAAACACAGGGAAAATGGTTTTAAAATCCCCATTCTCTTCGAAAGGGTAATTTGGTAGGGCCATTAGGAAGGCCCGTGATTCAGGTCTTCTGTGGGGTTGAAAGTAGATGAAGGTGAAACCCAGGTGACCAGAAGCTATGCTCATTGTCCGTTCCCTGCGGCAACTTGTAGGAACATTTCAGACTTTCTGTCTGGACAGAACATCCACATTGATGTCCCTTAACCTGCGTTCACAGCCGCTGTGAATAGAACAGAGTTCTGGCCAACAGGGTCCTGAAGGCTTCTCAAAGGGCTTCCTTGTCCCTCCCCACCAGCTCCCTCCAACACCTGCCCATCCTTGCACACACCTCAGCCCCTCACATGGGCGACGAACATCTCTACCCATAACTTCCAAAGGACAGACGGCTGTTTGCCCCAGAAGGACTCTGTTGAGAATCAGTCTCGCAGATTTTTTTCGGAATGAGACGTTTCCATTCCATAATTTCAAGCTTGGCCAGCTCTGCACATTATTCCACATCAGGTAAATAGGAGCCCGAGGAAGGAACCCGTGTGGCCTCATTATAGGCGAAGGAAAGCGGAAAGGATGTTCTCGTTCGGAGTTTATCCAGCTGGATTTACAGTGGATCCAATAATTGCTTTAATAACGCCGCGTGGTTCAGAACACATCTTCAAACATGCCTGTGCCTTTGATCGCTCCCTGGAACCCGGCACTTAAAAATCACTGGAGTTCTCATCGCCAGGGCTGACGGCGTGAGCGAAGGGGACGCTGGAGACCTGCGTGATGGCCAGTAAATGAGCAAGGCGTCAGTACTGCTGGGGATATGGAGATGGGCGATCGTAACTGTAAGTGAAGTTTATGATCTGTTTGAAGGGCAGTTTTTTTAGGGGGTGCATTTTTAAGAGCAAGTGCACAGCTGGGTAAGGGCATCCGATCAAACCCCATTAATGCTCTTGGTGCCTCCAAGAAGAACCCATCACTTTCTGTGCGAGAAGAACTCACAGCACTTCCTTCAAATCCTTGCAGATAATTTTCAGAGCACCTGTGGGAACTCCTCACCGTCCTCAGACCAGCATTCCTGACACGTTCTCCAGATGACTATTCCTAGAGTATTGATGGGCATTTGTTACGGATGGATTGGATTGTGTCCTACCTTCCCCCAAATTCAGAGGTTGAATTTCTAAGCCCAACTACTCTGTTTGCAGGTAGGGCCTTTAAAGAGGAGATTGAGGTAAAATGAGGTCAGGAACGTGGGCCATAATCCAGTATAATGCATGTCCTCATAAGAACAGATTAGGGGTGCTTGGGTGGCTCAGTCATTGAGCATCTGCCTTCATCTCAGGTGATAATCCCAGGGTCCTGGGATCAAGTCCCACATTGGGCTCCCAGCACAGCGGCGAGCCTGCTTCTCCCTCTCCCACTCCCCCTGCTGTGTTCCTCTCTGTGAAATAAATAAATAAATAAGCAATCAAAGAAACAAATAGAAGAAGAGAACACAGACAGAAATAGAGGGACAAGGATATGAGGACACAGAGATAAGATGGCATCTTCATGCCAAGGAGACGGGCTTCAAGGGGAACCAGGTTCTACCACACCAGGATCTCAGACTCCCAAACCCTGTGCTTAAATTATGAGGCATAAATGTTGTTTAAGTGCCCCCAATCAGTGTTCTCTGTGACAGCTAATATTATTCAAAAAAACTAATAACTAATATATTTAAATTAAATATTATTTAAATTATTGATATTTAAATATATTTATTAACTAAATGAATATATTTAAATCTTTAAATATATTATCATCAACATATTTTTAATATATATAAAATATATTTAAATTGATATATTTATTTAATTAAATATATTTTATTTAATCAAATATATTTTATTTATTTAATCAAATATATTTTATTTATTTAATCAAATAAATTTTATTTATTTATAAATAATTTTTATTAAATAAAATAAATTTTATTTATTTATAAATAAATTATTTTATTTATATATAAATATATATATATTTATATATATATATAAAAATAAATAAATTTATTTATATATAAATAAATAAATTATTTATTTATAAATAAAATAAATTTTATTTATTTGATTAAATAAATATATTTAAATTATTAAATATATTTTTTAAATTAAATATTATTTAAAACTAATATTATTTAAAAAAAAAGCCATCCCCATTGCCATGAAAGTTTGAAAACGAAGGGAAATGCAATCCAATCCAAGTTCTTCATGTTAGCATTTTGAACGGCATGCTGTCTTGTGACCCTACAAGCAACAACGATTATATGGCTTTTCCAGACTTCTCCGCAGATCCTTTTAACTCCAGTAACTCTGAGAAACCCTTTGTTCTGATAAATACCATTTTAGAAACAGTGCCCTGGACCGAGGTACTTGAATTAATAGAAATATCCACTCATCCGCAAAGACCCCCTCTTTGCATATCACATTTTTCCAGGATCCCATGTAGTGTTGCTGTGTGGGATTATCAGAGAGGAGGAATCCTCTGAAAAGAGGTCCAGTCCTTAAACCCAGCAGGAGAAGAGAAATCATAAAGATCAGAGCAGAAATCAACGAAATAGAAACCAAAAAAACAATAGAAAAAATCAATGAAACTAGGAGCTGGTTCTTTGAAAGAATCAATAAGATTGATAAACCCCTGGCCAGACTCATCAAAAAGAAAAGAGGAAGGACCCAAATCAATAAAATCATGAATGAAAGAGGAGAGATCACAACTAACACCAAAGAAATAGAGACAATTATAAGAACATACTATGAGCAACTCTACGCCAGCAAATTGGACAATCTGGAAGAAATGGATGCATTCCTAGAGACATATAAACTACCACAACTGAACCAGGAAGAAATAGAAAACCTGAACAGGCCCATAACCAGTAAGGAGATTGAAACAGTCATCAAAAATCTCCAAACAAACAAAAGCCCAGGGCCAGACGGCTTCCCAGGGGAATTCTACCAAACATTTAAAGAAGAACTAATTCCTATTCTCCTGAAACTGTTCCAAAAAATAGAGATGGAAGGAAAACTTCCAAACTCATTTTATGAGGCCAGCATCACCTTGATCCCAAAACCAGACAAGGATCCCACCAAAAAAGAGAACTACAGACCAATATCCTTGATGAACACAGACGCAAAAATTATCACCAAAATACTAGCCAATAGGATTCAACAGTACATTAAATGGATTATTCACCACGATCAAGTGGGATTTATTCCAGGGCTGCAGGGTTGGTTCAACATCCGCAAATCAATCAATGTGATAGAACACATTAATAAAAGAAAGAACAAGAACCATATGATACTCTCAATAGATGCTGAAAAAGCATTTGACAAAGTACAGCATCCCTTCCTGATCAAAACTCTTCAAAGTGTAGGGATAGAGGGCACATACCTCAATATTATCAAAGCCATCTATGAAAAACCCACCGCAAATATCATTCTCAATGGAGAAAAACTGAAAGCTTTTCCGTTAAGGTCAGGAACACGGCAGGGATGTCCCTTATCACCACCGCTATTCAACATAGTACTAGAAGTCCTAGCCTCAGCAATCAGACAACAAAAAGAAATTAAAGGCATCCAAATTGGTAAAGAAGAAGTCAAACTATCACTCTTCGCAGATGATATGATACTGTATGTGGAAAACCCAAAAGACTCCACTCCAAAACTGCTAGAACTTGTACAGGAATTCAGTAAAGTGTCAGGATATAAAATCAATGCACAGAAATCAGTTGCATTTCTGTACACCAACAACAAGACTGAAGAAAGAGAAATTAAGGAGTCAATCCCATTTACAATTGTACCCAAAACTATAAGATACCTGGGAATAAACCTAACCAAAGAGATTAAGAATCTATACACAGAAAATTATAAAGTACTCATGAAAGAAATTGAGGAAGACACAAAAAAATGGAAAAATGTTCCATGCTCCTGGATTGGAAGAATAAATATTGTGAAAATGTCTATGCTACCTAAAGCAATCTACACATTTAATGCAATCCCTATCAAAATACCATCCATTTTTTTTCAAAGAAATGGAACAAATTATCCTCAAATTTATATGGAACCAGAAAAGACCTCGAATAGCCAAAGGAATATTGAAGAACAAAGCCAAAGTTGGTGGCATCACAATTCCGGACTTCAAGCTCTATTACAAAGCTGTCATCATCAAGACAGCATGGTACTGGCACAAAAACAGACACATAGATCAGTGGAACAGAATAGAGAGCCCAGAAATCGACCCTCAACTCTATGGTCAACTAATCTTCGACAAAGCAGGAAAGAATGTCCAATGGAAAAAAGACAGCCTCTTCAATAAATGGTGCTGGGAAAATTGGACAGCCACATGCAGAAAAATGAAATTGGACCACTTCCTTACACCACACACAAAAATAGACTCCAAATGGATGAAGGACCTCAATGTGAGAAAGGAATCCATCAAAATCCTTGAGGAGAATGCAGGCAGCAACCTCTTCGACCTCAGCCGTAGCAACATCTTCCTAGGAACAACGGCAAAGGCAAGGGAAGCAAGGGCAAAAATGAACTATTGGGATTTCATCAAGATCAAAAGCTTTTGCACAGCAAAGGAAACAGTTAACAAAACCAAAAGACAACTGACAGAATGGGAGAAGATATTTGCAAACGACATATCAGATAAAGGGCTAGTATCCAAAATCTATAAGGAACTTAGCAAACTCAACACCCAAAGAACAAACAATCCAATCAAGAAATGGGCAGAGGACATGAACAGACATTTCTGCAAAGAAGACATCCAGATGGCCAACAGACACATGAAAAAGTGCTCCACGTCACTCGGCATCAGGGAAATACAAATCAAAACCACAATGAGATATCACCTCACACCAGTCAGAATGGCTAAAATTAACAAGTCAGGAAATGACAGATGCTGGCGAGGATGTGGAGAAAGGGGAACCCTCCTCCACTGTTGGTGGGAATGCAAGCTGGTGCAACCACTCTGGAAAACAGCATAGAGGTTCCTCAAAATGTTGAAAATAGAACTACCCTATGACCCAGCAATTACACTACTGGGTATTTACCCTAAAGATACAAACATAGTGATCCGAGGGGGCACGTGTACCCGAATGTTTATAGCAGCAATGTCTACAATAGCCAGACTATGGAAAGAACCTAGATGTCCATCAACAGATGAATGGATCAAGAAGATGTGGTATATATACACAATGGAATACTATGCAGCCATCAAAAGAAATGAAATCTTGCCATTTGCGACGACGTGGATGGAACTAGAGCGTATCATACTTAGTGAAATAAGTCAATCGGAGAAAGACAACTATCATATGATCTCCCTGATATGAGGACATGGAGAAGCAACATGGGGGGGCAGGGGGATAGGAGAAGAATAAATGAAACAAGATGGGATTGGGAGGGAGACAAACCATAAATGACTCTTAATCTCACAAAACAAACTGGGGGTTGCTGGGGGGAGGTGGGATTGGGAGAGGGGGAGCGGGCTATGGACATTGGGGAGGGGAGGCAAACCATAAGAGACTATGGACTCTGAAAAACAACCTGAGGGTTTTGAAGGGTCAGGGGTGGGAGGTTGGGGCAACCTGAGGGTTTTAAAGGGTCAGGGGTGGGAGGTTGGGGGAACAGGTGGTGGGTAATGGGGAGGGCACGTTTTGCATGGAGCACTGGGTGTTGTGCAAAAAGAATGAATACTGTTACGCTGAAAAAATAAATAAAATGGGAAAAAAAAAAAGAGGTCCAGTCCTGATTTCTCTTCCAAGACCTATCTTCTGACCGAAATGAAAAAAAAAAAAATATGTGTGTGTGTGTGTGTGTGTGTGTGTGTATGCATAACATTAAAAAGCAAGCCCTCGGGGCGCCTGGGTGGCTCAGTGGGTTAAGCCGCTGTCTTCGGCTCAGGTCATGATCTCAGGGTCCTGGGATCGAGTCCCGCATCAGGCTCTCTGCTCGGCAGCGAGCCTGCTTCCCTCTCTCTCTCTCTCTGCCTGCCTCTCTGTCTGCTTGTGATCTCTCTCTGTCAAATAAATAAATAAAATCTTTAAAAAAAATATATATATATATAACATATATACTGCATATAACATATACTATATGTATATCATATATGTGTTTATGTATATATATACATTTATACATATACATGTATACATATACATATGTATATATACGTATACTATATGTATATATATGTATGCTATATATGCATATATAAATACATATTTATATTTATAAAAACATATATATTTATATTTTATATGATGTATAATAACATATAATATATAATGAAATATAATATAAAATATATATTTATATTATATATAATATAACATATAACATATGACAGATACATATATAAAACAGATACACATTTCTCTAACTCATAATCGTTGTCTTATGGGTGCGGGTACCTATGTACTGTCCAAACTATCCCTTACATGGTCCGGTCACACTAAATACTTCATCTCCCTCTTTCCATATGGAACCTATTTTGAGGCTTAGCTCCGTGTTCTTAACGGCCCATACCACGTTCCTTTCGGTACTCAATGTGGCAGAATGCTGAGGCTCTTTGAACTTTCATCTCAAGATGTCGTGTCTTATTTCTGTCCACAGATGATCTCAGTACATGTAATATTTAATTTGAGTGGGCTGTGAAAAAAAAAAAGTATCAGTATTCTCAAAATAGGAGTAGACTAATATCGACCCAAAATAAAGGAGGAAGGCAAAAGGTACGATCTTTTTTTCTTAAGCAGATGCTTTTATTTGTCATTGAAAATTTGAATCTGCCTTTCATTGACCCCAGGGAATCCCAAGAAGCTTTAGCTACTTGAAATAACAATAATTTTATAAAAGACTCCCAAGTATTTATCAAGACACAATAGTAGGAATCAATCTTTCTGTACTTTTTTTAAGTGACTGGGATGCTGAGTCTTTAGTTGATGGATATTATAAGCGATAATGCTTTCACACGTGCTCTTCAAAGAATGACGATACAAGGGAGATGTAGCCCTAAAATCATAATTACTTCCATTTTTTTTTCTAATTTACTTCTAGAACTCAACATTTTGTATTAGGTAAGAAGTCTATTTTGATCCATTCCTTTTTTTGCGGGGGAGGGGGAAGGAGCTGGTGGCAAGAACATGGATTTCAACCTTTCGATTTACCTCTTTCTTATAAATTTGCACTGGCCGGGGGGGGGGGACTTACTATGTTTAATAATTATTTCTAGAAAAAACACCTGTGACTTCTCCGGGTTCTTTTTCTTCACACTAAGTAAATATCAGTAATAGCAAATCTTGTAATCATCCGTAAATCTCATTACTGGAATTCAATTTACTTGGTGAATTTTTGAGAAAAGTGAATGATCGTATTTTCCAAAGTAATCTACTTTATTGTATCTGTGGACCCCTTTTTCAGTCAATGCGCATTTATTAATTACCATGTTTGTTTTATAAAATAACCTAAATTGACTCAGAGTATGAATCTAAAGAGAAAATTCTGAAAAGCAGTTAATCTCAGTAAAACACATCATATGTACTTATTTATGCACTTTTCCCCCCCCATATATTTTCAAAAGGGTTTTGCTACCTTTGGGCTTTCGCTAACTGTGGTCATTAATTTCATCCCACAGTAAATATGTTTTCGTAGAAGCCTACACATCCAGAATTTACCCTGTTCTGCATCACAGTTTAAAATCAAGTTTGGGCATATCTAATGCCACGGGTATGTACTATTTTTTTAAAAACTTTTATTTATTTTTAAAATTTCTTTTCAGTGTTCCAGAATTCATTGTTTATGCACCACACCCAGCGCTCCATGCAATACGTGCCCTCCATAATACCCACCACCAGGCTGACCCAACTTCCAACCTCCAACCCCTCGAAAACCCTCAGTTTGTTTCTCAGAGTCCACAGTCTCTCATGGTTCATCTCCCCTTCCAATTTCCCCCAACTCCCTTCTCCTCTCCATCTCCCCATGTCCTCCGTGCCATTTCTTATGCTCCACAAATAAGTGAAACCATATGATAATTGACTCTCTCTGCTTGACTTATTTCGCTCAGCATAATCTCCTCCAGTCCCGTCCATGTTGCTAAAAAAGTTGGGTGTTCATCCTTTCTGATGGAGGCATAATACTCCATTGTGTGCATGGACCACATCTTCCTTATCCATTCGTCCATTGAAGGGCATCTTTGTTCTTTCCACAGTTTGGTGACTGTGGCTTATGTACTTTTCTTAGAGTCCAACTGTGTGTTTTCTTGAAATAATGTCTGTTGGTCCTGTCACTAGAACATTTTTTGCTTGTATGACCTACGTGAAAACATTGACTTAGGTCACTACCATAGCTGGTTGGGTTTGGAGGAGGTGGTATAAAAGCACAATTAATTCACGTTTCTCTGGACTAGGGCACGTTCTGTATATCTTAGACTATAGTTCTTTTGGAATTGCAAACCATTGCATTTCTGCATGGTTTGCAATAATTATGGAACTTCTTGAATTCAGTCGTCATATGGAATCCCTGGAAAGATCATTCTGACAAGGGGTGTCATTGAACACATTGAACACAAGTTTTAAGAGGCTCCCTGGTGATAGACAATCAAACGCGACTTTACACCTGACGAGAAAATATAGAGCCCATGCTAAAGTCATGAATCAACATGAGTCACGGAAGTATATTTCAAACCATTATGGGAGGCAGCACTTTAAAATTGGGGCTAAGTTAGCAAGGTTGAGGAAAATCAATGCCATATCTTTTTCCTCCAATATTCCACATCAGCTTCCCGATATTTAACCTGGAAATTAAATCATATTTCCTTCGATGTAAGAAAAGCCACCCCCATAATGAAATGATCAAAAGCATTTGTCATGGATGGTTGGGGGGTCTGGGTTACGTGAGGTGAGCATGAGTAGGGTAAAAACTACAGAACGATGCCGTCTTCCGTAAAGGACGACACAAGAGGGACATATAAGATTTCTCACAGATCCCATATTAATTCATCTTGTTGGTATTTTAATAAATGATGCCCTGAGGCATCTTTAGCTCAAGGGGACCATTGGCAGCAACATATTCACAAGGTGGAACTGTTTACAGGGAGGTTATCTATCATGCATTTTGGGGTATTACATGAGAGGCTTGGAGGGCCCGTCCGAGCAAGACTGAGGGGCTGGGAATTTTTGCATCTTTGTGGATGACGCCTTCCCAGCTGAGGTTTTGCTAGAAATATCAATGCCTCAAACGGCTTCCCTTCTGCTGGAGAACGTGTTACACTGCCTATTGTCAAGGTAAACGGACGAATAACAAATGTGCAAATCGGGAAGAAGTCTAGCTCCCCAGCAACAGTCCCTGTTGAAAGTGTGGTTCTGCCTGAGGCTCTTTGGGAAAAATACCGCTGAACTTGAGGAGTAATAATGACAGGAGAGGATATCTGTACACCTTCCTTCTGTGGCGCTGGAGAAAGAGCACGTCTGTAGTGTGTGAGGTAGGAATTCAACATGCCTGGGGTTGGAGCTGAGCAGAAACAGAGACCACGTCCCCTAACGAGGTAAAGAACGTACTTTAATATCTGGATGGATTCACGTTTCTGCCCACACACCAGTCCTCGGGTGGGCTTACCGTTGCTCTGAATATCTGAGGGACGTAACACCCAAATACGGGTTTCATTTTAGGAGCACAATCATCGCTGAGTCACAAACACTATCATCCTCTTTCCGAGAAAAACAAAATAATGAGTCAAAACTCACATGATGTTTAAGAGAGTGACTGCTAGGGAGGCGGGTGTCAACGCTGTAGACACAAGGACGTCACTGATCGCTGAGTGTGTTTGTGGAAGTAAGCAATGAGGGTGAGAGAATGGAAGAAGTTTCAAATAAAGAAAGGGAATCATTTGCGGGGGGTGGGGGTCGTTGTATGATAGATCAGTGCTTTTAGGCAAGTCAATCTCAGGGTAAGAGTGATCCCCAACTTGTTGCTTATGGAAAGGAACTAAGAATCCATGCCAACGAAGACCGTTTCCACAGCAGGAGAAACGAATCTGTCCACCAGCATAAAGACACAGGAGTAGTTTGAAAGAGACTTCCTTTTTACCCTCACCTTGAACTTGGCATTGGATGGCTAAATTTGCGGCTTATTTCCAAATCCCTCAAAACGGTTGCCTGACAGGAGGTTTGTAAGATAAATCTCGTACGGTGGAAGCAAGCATCAAAGACTGCAACATATATACAGAAAGACTGGCCGTGTTGGACTAATGAGAACGCACAACCTGTGCTCAGAGCAGTGCCTTCAAAGGCAGACCCGTACGATACCATGCCTGCCATCGAGCAAGACAGAAACAATTAATGTTGGACTAAAGCTCCTCCTGGTAAAACCATATATTTGTCAACATGATAATGTTTTCTTGATTCACTATGTTTCACCCATAACATGAAAGAAGGCAGGGCCCCTGAGTGGCTTGGTTGGTTAAGCATCCAGCTCCTCGTCTGAGCTCAGGTCAAGATCTCAGCATCCTGGGATCCAGCCCTGCATCTGCCTCCATGCTCAATGCAAAGTCGGCATGAAATCCTCTCCCCCTCTCACGCATGCTGTCTCGCTCTAAAATAAATGAATAGGTCTTTCAAAGAAAGATGGCGGACCACGTGTAAGACCCTTCCCAACTCGGAAATTCTGTGATCAGGAAGCACCATAGGGGTGCTGTGATTGGGCTAAGAGCTCAGAAGGGGAGGAAGGAGGAGGAACCATCCCAGTTAAAGATGATTTCCGTAGTCGGTGGGCTCGGGTCTGAGCCTCCAAGGTGCATGGCACCCAGGTGGACAAAATGGAAATGGGGAGGGTGATTCTGTAGGTGAGAGTATTAGCAGAGACTGAGGGAAGGACTGTTGATTGGTGGGACCCTAAGATCGTCTCAGTTTAACACAGTGTTTCTTGAGATGTACAAGCTGTAGAAGCAGACACAAAGGTGAGACCAAGACTTAACATGACCTCGAGGGACCCGCCAACAGGGTCCTTTTAGCGATGCAGCAACCGCAAGCAAGTGATGCGACATAGAGAGCAATGGGAAGAAATTCCACTTAAGAAGCATTGCAGAAAACGGGGAAATATGGAAATGTTACTTTGTATATGAGATATTTTCATCATGTACTAGGTTGAAGGCCATACGACCTCATCCTGATTAGGAGACAGGGATGGGACACAGGGTGAGGTGGGATTCCTTATATAGACAGCATGAGGAATTTAGAGAAGCATCGAGAAGGTAGAGGCATAAAAATGGGGCATAATGAGCCCCATTTTTGCTTTGGCAACCCTACCTGTCCCAGCTGAAACTGATGACTAGAAAGGATCCTGAGATCTTCTGGCTACCGCATGGCCCCGGGGACCTCTCAACAGACTTCAGACGCTGAGTTCAATGTCATCTGCTCACATGATTTCCCAAGGCCCAGCTAGCTGCTTCCTGCCTGGTCTGCCCCCCGGGCTTTCCCCATGGTGTCCTTGATGACATTTGGGGTCCGATATATCTTTGCTGTGTAGCTGTCCTGGGCGATGTTTAGCAACATGCATGGTCTCTACCCACCGGGAGCCTGTAGCGAGTGTCCGAGTTGGGACAGTGAAATCATCTCCTGACATTGTCAGAATCCCCTGAGGAACCCCATGGCTGTTCCTTTCCCCCTTAGCAGCTAAATGCAGTGAGACACCTCATTTTTGTGTTAGCGAATTAAAGACCAAATGCTCTGAGTTTTCTGTGCTAGGCTCTGCATCCCCCACACCTTTGTGAACCCAGAGATAGGTCAGAAGAATTCTAGGCATGAAAATGTCCAACTAGGTAACCTCAGTTATGTGCAAAAAGCCCAACCCCATTTTGATATTTTGGGAGCTCATACTGCCAGAGAGAAGGCCTCTATAGGATCTGCTACCCTTTTCCTTCATAAAGGGCATTTTGGAAAACTGTCACCTCTCTGAAATGATGGCTTTCATCATCCCGTGAGACTTCGGAAGGCGCCTTTCCAAGGTGGGCTGCGGGACTCTGTGCTTCGGGGAGACACGTTAACCTGGAGCTTCCAAAGGCCCTTCGGGTCCCCAGGACATGCCAGCCCAGGAATGCTGGCTGGAGCCAAGCAGAGATGCGTGCCTGCTTCTTCTGTCCCTGGCACAGAGGCGCAGACACCCGGAGCGGCCCCTGATGCTCGTCGAGGGCTGTGGGAAAGCACGGCTGAATGGGCTCATTGAAGGGTGGTGAGGACAATGAGGGCACTCTGAAGCTGGCAGAGCCTTCAAAGGATTCCGGGGGGCATTCCTCTGCCAGGGAGAGTGAGGAGGTAAGAGACCTAAAGCCCGAGGACCCTCCTGTTTAATAGCAAAGCACGGCAAAGCAGAACTCTGTCCTCCCCCATAAAAGAGGCTATTCAGGGTCCTTCACATGCCAGACAGCACAACAAATCACTTTGCCAAACGTGGGCTTTGAAGTCGCGGCCACTCAGCCCCCGAGAATGCCATTCTGTGTCTGCTCACCCTTCAAAGACGCACCACAATTAGGGTGTTTACCCAAGCATGCCATACACGGTGTGATCACAGACAGAAGGGATAGGGCAAGCAACCATTAGGCACTGACTGTCTGCCCTGTGCCCAAGGGGTTATGGAAACGCTCCTGGAAGTTGGATCATTTGCATCACACAGTCTGTGAATGGGGTTCAAAGGGTTTGGATTTACATCTTGAAGGTGGAATTCCTTTCACTTTCGGAGATAATGAGCTCTATGGTCATCAATCCTTCCCTTGGAAAGAACAGGGACGCCAAAGCCCTTCATCCTCTGCGTGCCATGGAGATGGGTTAGATTTTCCGGAAGACAATTGAATTGGGTTCCCTCTGCACATGTTCCCACTTTGATGCTGGATGAGCACGTCTAGCACTCCAAATACTGCTAGCTGACCTTGATTCTGTAACCCCTCCAATCCCCGAACCTGCCGTAGTCTTCAGTGAGATTGGCAACCCTCCAACCTCTTGTATGGCTCAATGCTCCCATAGTCTACGGTGCCCCATCACCCCTGAATCCTTCTGAAGTTACTTTTATCCCATCAAGCATCTTGACCTTCAGCCTGGGTGAATGCATTCGACCAACAAGTACACATCAGCACTTTGAGTTCTCAGTGGAGAGAACTGCAAACCTCACATCCCCACCAGACAGTTGTTGTCTTGCCTACTAGACAGCATCCCCAAGGCCAGCAGAGCACACCATTGTGATATCTGGACACCAACAGGTTTCCAGGGGCAATGGGCAGCCTCAGTTCTTCAGAAGACGACCACAGGAAGCCATTGGCCGTCGGGGAAGCCATTGGCCATTGGGGAAGCCATTGGCCGTTGGGGAAGCCATCAGCTGTTGGGAAAGCCATTAGCCATTGGGGAAGCCATTAGCCATTGGGGAAACCATTGGCTATTGGGGAAGCCACTGGCTGTTGGGGAAGCCATTGGCTGTTGCAGAAGCCATTAGCCTTTAGGGAAGCCGTTGGCCATTGGGGAAGCCATTGGCCGTTGGGGAAGTCATTGACTGTTGGGGAAGTCATTAACCTTTGGGGAAGCCATTTGGGAAGCCACTGGTTCTTGCAGCAGATGCGCTGTGGGGCTTGAGATCAGTGGCTCTACCCAAGGACGCTGCAGACTTGAAATCCTTCCACTATCTGAAAACTCCAAGTTGCTGCTTCCTTCTGAGGAAGTGACTCCTCTACCCCATTGACACTGCTGTTTGTGGAAACCACACACGATGCATTCTGTGGACATTGGAGAAATGTAAGACAAGGTGTGACTTTCAGAGGCCTTACACAAGAGCTGTGGATAGATGCAGTCTGACAGCACCAAGTTTCATTTTCATGCATTCTCCGTGAGCGCCCATCTCCTGAACCCGCAGGAGAAGGAGTCTGTCCTAAACACAGAGCCTTTCCCTAGGCATATCACCTGGCCTTCAGAAACATAAATCCAAGCCACAGTAGAACAAAACTGAAGGATTTGAATCCTGGGAAGGAGTTTACTTCAGCGGCCTTTTACACCCATGTTATTAGCATAGGATGTAAAATTAATATTATTAGCAAGTTGCTTTTTTAAATAATTTTTTAAATTTTTTATAAATTTATAAATTTTATAAATTTAATATTTTATAAATTATAAATTTAATATTTATAATAATTTATATATATAATTTATATATATAATATATATAATATATATATTATATTTATAATAAATTATAAATTTAATTTAAATAAATTTAATTTAAATTTATTAATTTTATAAATTAAATAAAATAATTTAATTAAATAAATTTAATTTAAATTTTATAAATTTATAAATATACATATATTATTAGCCCCAGGGGTACAGGTCTGTGAATCGCCAGGTCTACACACTTCACAGCACTCACCATAGCACATACCCTCCCCAATGTCCATAACCCCACCACCTTCTCCTGACCCCCTTCCCCCCTGTCCCCCTCAGTTTGTTTTGTGACATTAAGAGTCTCATGGTTTGTATCCCTCCCAATCCCATCTTGTTTCATTTATTCTTCTCCTATCCCCCTAACCCCCTATGTTGCATCTCCACGTCCTCATATCAGGGAGATCATATGATCGTTGTCTTTCTATGATTGACTTATTTCGCTCAGTATAATACCCTCTAGTTCTATCTATATCATCGCAAATGGCAAGATGTCATTTCTTTTGATGGCTGCATAGTATTCCATTGTGTATATATACCACATCTTCTTTATCCATTCATCTGTTGATGGACAGCTAGGTTCTTTCCATAGTTTGGCTATTGTGGACATTGCTGCTGTAAACATTCGGGTGCACGTGCCCCTTCGGATCACTATGTTTGTATCTTTAGGTAAATACCCAGTAGTGCAATTGCTGGGTCATAGGGTAGTTCTATTTTCAACATTTTGAGGAACCTCCATGCTGTTTTCCAGAGTGGCTGCACCAGCTTGGATTCCCAAGTTGCTTTTTTAATTTTTTTTAAGAACAAGACAGGTATAAAGTCAAAAAACACCTGCTAGATCAATACTTGCTTCTCAATGAGACCAGGTGACAGATTAAGATCTCCCCAAGATCATTTCTTGAATGTCCAATGACCAGTTAATTTTCTTGATTTTTTTTTTTTTTTTTTGCAGTGAGATTGATGGAACCATTGTTTTTGTTTTGCTTTAAGAAGAAACTGAACTTAGGTTAATGTTTAAGAAGACCCCCATTTGGGGACACTTGGGTGGCTCAGTCAGTTAAGTGTCTGCCTTTGGCTCTGGTCATGATCTTGGGGTCCTGATATGGAGCCCCACGTCAGGCTCCTTGCTCAGCAGGATGTCTGCTTCTCCGTCTGCTTCCACCCCTACCCAGCTCCTGCTTGCTCACTCTCAAATAAATAAAATCTTAAAAAGAAAGAAAGAGGGAAAGGAAGAGAAAGAGGAAAGAAAGAAAGAAAGAAAAGGGAAGGCAAGGGAAGGAACCCCCTTTGGTGTGTCTGTCCATGCCTGCCCATCACAAGAGCTGTGCACAGGGTATCAGAAGACCACATCATCCTGTGTTTTCTAAGCAGCTGGTGAGCTTGCAAAATTTGGTCCTGGCCTGCCGGGTTTTTTCCAGAAAGCCCAGAATGAGGAGAGCCTGTTTTGTTAACTCATACCAAGAAAAAAGATCAGATAAGGAAAGGTCACTGTGAGGAGGAGGGATGGGCTGTTGCTTCATTTTTAACAAACACTCTGCCTTCTGTAAGGTCGCTATCTTGTGTCAGCGCATCATTTCTCAAACGTTCATCGAATCAGGGAGCGATTTCAACAAAGCAAAACACGGCATCAAAAAGAATGTTCCTTTTGTTATTGGTGAGGGTAGCTCCAAGATCAGAGCATGATCGAGCCTCCAAAGGACAGAAAGAAATACAACTGAGTTTTACATCGGACCCAATCTCTGGGTATGTGGGGAGATGCCAATATATACTTTTTTTTTTTTTCTGAGAGAGAGAGCGAGCGTACATGAGTGGGTGATGCTGTAGTATGGAGCTCACTCTTGGCTCGATCTCACCACCCTGAGATCACAACCTGAGCCAAAACCGAGAATCAGATGCTTGACCAACTGAGCCACCGACATGTCCCTATTTTTTTTTTTTTTTAATATTTCTACTTTGGTAACATTTCTGTTTTCCATCGACATTTGTCTGGAAGACAGAATGTAAGGGAAGTGTGAACGACTAAATGCTAGACCCCAAGTAGACCTGGTGGGGGGAACTAAGAGAGGACGTAGACTAACCCTTGGGTTCAGTGACAAACCATCATCCTTCTCCTTTGTTACAGCTTCTGAGTGCTGAAAGGGCTCACGGGCCATCACTAAAAATGACAATTGCTGAAAATAAAGTAGGCAGATCAGTAGAGGACATGAAGTTGCCCACATTGCAAGCTGTTTAGTGATTGGGCTCGTTGCTGAGGGTGGGGGACAACTAGAATCAGGACCCGACTGGGGCGTATGCATAAAATCTAACATATGTTGCCTTGTGTACTACTTCACATGCCTATGTCGTCTCTCTGAAACAAAGTAGCCTTTTTCATTAAAACGGAAGGAAAGGAGCCACAAAAGTGGAAGAGAGTAGTAGAACGAAAAGGTCCCAAGAGAGAGGAGAAGATGCAGTTCGTGAATCATGACTGGATCCTGCAGAGGGAGAGAAGGAAGGCGTTATTTTCCGAACAAATGGGTGTATTTGGTTGAGCACTTGATAGCTCATGATGAGATCAAACTACTGTGATTTTTCAAAAGCGAGAAAATGTGGGAGTTGGAGATTGTCACCCTTCCAAGGAGAAGCACACTACGAGGGTGTGAGGCTTGCAGCCAAAAAACGTCCCAATGACAAGCCACAGTCCTCACATTTCAGGGGTAACTGGCCTGCGTGGTTCACGTGGTTCCAGGTTGAGTCGGGCATCAGGGACATGGGACGAGCTCCATGGGAATCCCTGCCCTGTCTCTGAGGGACCCATGCAGTACATGGGTCTGACTTCATGCCTGATGGACAGGGATACAAGGCTGAAAGGAGCTTTAGGGGGGACAGTCCAAACAATTAGACATGGTGGTTCCACAGCAGGACTGAGAGAGAATGACCCATCTGTGGGACGCCAGCTAGGCCTGCATTGCTTGGTTCTAGCTAACACACAGGACGGATGGCACTGGGTAGCACTCAGCCCGTCATTCTTACAAGACCATGAATTCAGCAGATCACCTTGCCTTTGTCTCCTATCCCCCGCTCCCCAACTGGAAATCAGGATCCCACCCAGGTAGGCATCTCCCAGGTCCTGCAAGAGGGGTAGCAACACGATTGAGTAAATACTCTGTTGAAAAGCGGGTCCATGAGACACAAGGAACAATCATGGCGCACACCTTGCCCATGGTGGCTTGTGCCCTTGATGGCTGGGGAGGCTCTATCTCAGCCAACATATCAGCAGACTCACAAGAGTTGCCACGTACAGAAATATTTATACCTAGAGTGAAATCTATTCACTGTATGTAATGGTTCTCCTTCCTTGATGGAACATCTACAAGCAGGACAGACATGGGGCCCTGAAGTTATGAGCAGGGCATGGACCTTTTACTCCATGAGTCAGGAGCGACCAGCAAAGTCAGTCCTTTAGTCATGAGTCAGGTGCGACCAGCAAACATGCACCAAGTAACCTTGAGTCCTGGAAGGCGCTGCAGAAAGCAGAGAGTCCAAGATAACGGACCGGTGCAGGGTCTCCACAGGGGTATATGGGAACGAGCCAAGCCCACACGAGAAGGCTTAGGGACAGCAGGTGTGAACACCCGAATCCAGCATATTATTTATAAATGCGTTTATGAAGACTTGGGTGGGTGATACCGCTCTCCTGCTTTGAAGGCAGATGGCTTTCACGGCAGGACGGGAGTCACTCCTCTGTGGGAAGGGACAGCTTGAGTGCTCCTAAGATGGGGGACAAAATTGAGGGGAGGTAACATGGCCATGCAAAGTGGGACTCAGCCGAATGACCATGAGTCCTGAGAAGATGGAGATGCATGTGCATTGGACATGCCCAGGAGCCAGGGACACTCTCGGTATCACTCCCCGTGGGAGGGCATGAGAACATCCGTCAGGCAGAAAGCCACATCCAGTTTGCTCTGCCCTACGGTGTAGACAGACCCTCAACAGACTGCCTGAGCCCCATCCCCGTTGGCGAGGACCCTGTGTCCAAACACTCACGTCATCCGCAAATACCCTCACGCGCACACACACCCACAAACCACACCTGGCCACCTTGCGGGGCATCATGAGCCTTTAGGAAGACACACAAAAGGAAAGGTCAGCCTGCCTGGGCGCACTCGGACTGTGCCGTGTGCACAAAGTTGGGACCACATGTCTAACAACCCCTTTCCCACCCAATCCCTTTTTACTACTCCGGCTTCAAAGCATTCCCACACGCCACTGCAGTGTTTTGTCCCAATACTCAACCAAGTTCAGACTCTGAGATGTTTTCATCACGTGGCCACTGCTTCTGAGCTCTGTCCTCCAGAAAAGGGGCAGCTCCTAGGAGCACAGATCGGAAGGGACAAAACCAGAATGTGGTCTCCTCTTTCAGACCCTTTCTGTTCCCCAGGACCCCACACGTGCATCACCGAGCTCCCGAGAGCCTTTTTTCTTTCTTTCTTTCTTTCTTTCTTTTTTTAAATCACGGATGTCCATTTATAACACAGCCCTGACACATCCGTTGCCCTGAATCCCCAGTTGCCATGGTAACAATTAGCAGTTGAGATCAGAATGCTATGAACGGGAAGGTAGAAGACCATTTCTTTGAAAATGAATGAAAAAGGATTTCCTGCAGGATGGACCATCCTTTAGGCTGTGTTCAGAACAGGCCTCGCGCTGGACTGGCCACAAGCGTTCGTGGTCGACAAGCTCTCCTTGCCCATTCGCCAAACCCGCCTCTTTCTCTAGAAGTGCATTGCCTGCTCGGGTCCGTTCGTGGTGGTGACTGTGTGTGTGTGTGTGTGAGGTACTCCTTCTCGGGGTTCGAGTGCAGAGTGATCTAAGGGGCTTATCAACAGGAGAGCACGGGGGCTCAGTCGGTGAAGCGTCTCAGTCGGCTCAGGTCATGATCTCAGGGTCCTGGGATCGAGCCCCACATCGGGCTCTCTGCTCAGCGGGGAGCCTGCTTCCTCCTCTCTCTCTCTGCTTGCCTCTCTGCCTACTTGTGATCTGTCTGTCAATTAAATAAATAAAATCTTAAAAAAAAAAAGAAGTGGGAATGCAAGTTGGTGCAGCCACTTTGGAGAACAGTGTGGAGATTCCTGAAGAAATTAAGAATAGAGCTTCCCTATGACCCTGCAATTGCACTGCTGGGTATTTACCCCAAAGATACAGATGTAGTGAAAAGAAGGGCCATCTGTACCCCAATGTTTATAGCAGCAATGGCCACGGTCGCCAAACTGTGGAAAGAACCAAGATGCCATTCAACAGATGAATGGATAAGGAAGATGTGGTCCATATACACAATGGAGTATTATGCCTCCATCAGAAAGGATGAATAACCAACTTTTGTAGCAACATGAACAGGACTGGAAGAGATTATGCTGAGTGAAATAAGTCAAGCAGAGAGAGTCAAGTATCATATGGTCTCACTTATTTGTGGAGCATAACAAAGAACATGGAGGACATGGGGAGATGGCGAGGAGAGGGAGTTGAGGGAAACTGGAAGGGGAGATGAACCATGAGAGACTATGGACTCTGAAAAACAACCAGAGGGTTTTGGAGGAGAGAGGGTGGGAGGTTGGGTGAGCCTGGTGGTGGGTAATAGGGAGGGCATGGATTACATGGAGCACTGAGTGTGGTGCAAAAACAATGAATACTTTTACGCTGAAAAGAAATTAACAAAAAAATTTTTAAAAGGGGTTTATCAGCACATAGGTGTGAATCTCTCCAAAATCTTATCTCCCAAAAGTAAGGGACACTTCTGCACACCACCTGCCTAATGCATAGGGAATTGGCGTCACAGTGTGCCTCCGTAACTACAAACAATCCTTCCATGACCCGCCGCCCTCTTCGAAAAGTTATTAGGCTGATTCCTTAGCAAAAACTGTGTAAAGAGCGTCAGGAGAAAGCCTCAAATTGTTCCGTTCCCTAGACTAACTCCTGTGTAATTAACCACTTTCCTCGTAACTGTTTAAGAGGGAAATTATCACCGGAGCAGAACCGACGTGAAATTCTTTACGTGACAAAATGGTTTTTGTAGACTCTTGGGGGGAAACAAAAAAGCACATTCGCGTCCTTGGGGATTTCTTTGGAAAATCATCGAGTGGAATGGGCCTTTCTGTCTAAAAGCTCCTGCTCATTCTGAAATGATTTTTGACCTGGGTGCAGATCCATTTCCCCCCTCCGGGGTCCGTTTGAAAACCCATTGAGATCCCCTTTTTCTGAATTAAATATATATGTATCAAACCAAAATTGTCAGGCAGCATTCTGCAGATTTCTTCTTAAAGGGCGAGATGGTAAGTATTTCAGACCTTGAACTTTTAGAAACCAAGAAGCAACAGTGACAGGAGATTACGTAGGTCCGCGTGCTATATGGCTATTTAAAATTTAACCATTGAAGCATCCAGGGCTCAGTTTCGGCTCAAGTCATGATCTCAGGGTTGTGAGTTCGAGTCCCAAGCTGGGTTCCATGCTGGGAGCCCTCTCTCTCTGCCCCTCCCTTGTTTCCACTCTCTCTCTATCAAAAATAAATACATAAATCTTTTTAAAAAGTAAAATTAAACCATTTAGAGATGTGAAGGCCATTCTTAACTCACCAACCATGAAAAAAAAACCAAAAACAAATATAGATAGCTGGTTGGGTTTGGCCCACGGGGGTCATTGTTCGCCTGGCCTTGACCTAAAGCATCAAAAATGCTCTAACGTACAAATACGGAGACATTAGTAGTGATAAACATATTAATACTCTCGCTGAAACGGACAGGTAAAAGCTTATGGAATTATTTCACGCAGTGGACCTTGTTTAGTGTACAGAATTCGTCGTTCCCTACCGTCATTTTAAGTCCCCATTAGGAGCTTTGAAGGAACCCGTTTGATTTAATGGCATGAAATAGAACCCTCTGTTGTCTGAAATGTCCATAAAAGGGACATGACTGGTGGTGTCACTTGGTGTGGGCCTGAGGGCCCAGCTGCTCTGTTTTATGGACATGGCCCTCAACAAGACAGGATTTAGAGGAAGACAGTAGGTCGTGTCCAATCCCCCTGAATCCTCAGAACGATTTTCCAGGATAAAAGATGTGTGGTCCACTTTCCAGTACAGACTCTGGACTTTTTTACCTACTTGCATGTAGGACCGTGTCCTGACTACCCTGTTCCAACCAACACAGAAGTGAAGGTTGCATTGTAGATGTCCCTGTGTGTTTCTTGGAAGCCCCAACGAGAGTCACCCCAGCTCAGTGTTGCAGAAATCACCCTATGTGGGAGACAGTGGACATTGCCGAAGTAAGAACCGAGCGTCCAAACAATAAGGAAGCTGGAAAACGCATCTCCTGTTCAACCTCGTAACTAATTTTATATAGACAAATACTGGGTGTCCTGTCCAATATCGTCTCGACCTCGAGCCAGAAGACAGGAAATCAGTCAGACATGGCAGAAGGTGCTTGACGTGCTTCTTGACAATGATGCACATGGTCACTCGGGGTCAGGAGGTCCATCCAGCTTCCTGGCTCTGTCACTGACCGCGGACCATCCTGTCATTAGTAACCTGATTTCCCCTCTCCCTTCCCCACCTCCTGCCATCCATGGGGCCTTCGCGCGGAACTAAGGAATTCTAACATTCCAGCCAGCTGTGCACATTTCTAGGATGCCTACCTTTTTTATTTTCTTTTTTTTTTTTTTCCAACAGGGACTTTTAGCTCAAACTCTTCTCCTTGAGTCTTAGGACCTGGCCTTTGTTTCTTGGAATACCATCACAATGACTATTCCTTAAAACAAGCATCTCGAAAACTAAGTGATCATTAGAGGACATAATAGAGAGACGGGCTAACCAAACCCACAGGGGCAATTGTATTATGGTATATAAATGTGTCAAGACATCATACCCCCTCAGGGTACACAAAGCGCTCTGTCAAATATAGTTAAATATATTTTAGCAATATAAAAGTATCTTGGCAATGGCTATGTTTTTTTTTTTCTTGTGACCCATATAAACCCAGAACAATAAAGCCACAAGGATGACGGACTGGCCGGGAGTCTCGTTCTCCCTCTCCCTCTGCCCTTTCCCTTGTCATGCGCACTCTTTCTCTCAAATAAATTAATAAAATTGTGATGACTTTTAAAACAAAGGGAGGTTTTTTAAACTTACTTGTGAAATACCGGGGGCATTGAGTACGTTCCCGTGGCGGAACACTCATCATCACCTATCCATCCCCAGAGCACTTTGTATGTTTCTAAACTGAACCCCCATCCCCCCACCATTAAACACCACCCTCCCGTCCACCCCTCCCCCAGCCCCTGGTAACCACTCTGAACATCTCTCGATGATGCTAAGTACCTCCCATAACTGGAATCACACGATTGTGTCCTTTTGTGACCATCTCACGACACGCCGGCATAATGTCCTCAAGGTTAGCAAAGGGAGTTTTTAAAGGCTCATTCCACAGGGCACGGAACTGGAGACTACAATAACCCCAATTTAGGGTTCTTTAGAACGAGCTTGGTAGAATGAATGCTCCCAGAATCTGGCGATCGGTTCCTCCGTGTGCAGAGATGAACAACATAATTAAAATTCGTGCATTCCTCCTTCCAATGGTGTCCACTTCCGTGAAGCCATGGTGGCGGGTTCACAGGTTAGTCTGGGGATTTAATTAGAAACTTTGTACCGAGAGGGCATATCTCCCAATTTAGAAACCAGGACACAGGACCCTAATGAATAAAAATGATTTAAAAGCCCCATTGGAAACATACCCTGATGTATCTGAGCAAAGGATAATGATGGTTTGGGTGTTTATGGACAGCCATACCCAATAATAATAGGCAAATGTGCTCAATGCTGAGAAACAACGTAACCTGCTTTTAATATTGTGAGTTTCCTAAATGGTCATCCTGCTGCGTGGTACAATAAAGCCTTATGAGGCACTCGGTTTAAGGAAGATGAAACGGCTGCTGTTTCCCAGCATCATCAAGCTTTTACATCTTGCATTATGCCTTATTACCTGATTATCGATTTTATTTTTTATTTGTTTTTTTTTTGAAAGATTCTGTTTATTTATTTGATGGAGACAGACATAGCGAGAGAGAGAACACAGCAGGGGGGAGCAGCAGAGGGAGAGGGAGAAGCAGACTCCCCACCAAGCAGGGACCCCAACGTGGGGCTCCATCCCAGGACCTCAGGATCATGACCTGAGTGAAGGCAGATGCTTGACGACTGAGCCACCCAGGCATCCCCTGATTATTGAGTTTATAAAGCAGAAGCACGTCCCACACTTGGGGGAATCAGGAAGAATAATTTATTTACTTGGCCTTTACACAGCAGGGTGACCCTGCACAGACATGTAAAGGGCACTAACGTTAACACACCATGACACCTGAATTTTACTCTGAGCTTCTTCAGCAATTCTGTAACCTCAGACGAGACGTGTGGCTTTCATGCATAGTGAAGTGAATGTGCCTGGGTAGACTGTGTGTCTTCAAAGGAGATGGTAGCTGAAACTGCAGCCCATTAAAAAAATAGAGACAACAAAAGCCATAGAGTGAGCAATCCGTAAAACAACCAGATAGTACATCTGCCCCTCATCACTGCCCGTCCTCACTCCTGCGGAGCTCAATATCCCCCTTGCGTCCTCCGAGTACAGTCTGAAGACTGCTGGTAGTCTCTAAAGGGTGTACCACTTATGTACATTTTAAAATGGATAGATGGTCGGTAGGTAGGTAGATCTAGATGATGAATGGATGGATGGATAGATAGATATATTGGATAGATGGATGATGTACAGATAGAGATGATAGATACATAGATTGGGTGGTTGGATGGATGGATGGATGGATGGGTAGATGGATGGATGGATGGACGGATGTATGTATGGATGTATGGATGCATGGATGGATGGGTGGGTGGGTGGATGGATGGATGGATGTGTGGATGGATGGGTGTGGATGGATGGATGCTTGAATGGATGGATGGGTGTGGATGGATGGATGGATGTTTGAGTGGATGGATGGATGGATGGATGGATGATGGATGGAAGGATGGATGGATGGATGGTGGATGGATGGATGTGTGGGTAGATGGACGGGTGGACGGGTGGATGGCTGTATGGGTGTATGGATGTATGGATGCATTGGTGGTTAGGTGGTTGGATGGATGAATTGATGTGTGTGGATGGATGGATGGTTGGATGGATGGATGGATGGTTGGATGGATGGATGGATGGATGGGAGGTTGAGGGATGATGGATGGATGGAGATGATAGATAATAGGTAGATAAACAGATACATATACAGGGACAGAAGAATGGATGGATGGATGGATGGATGGATGGATGGATGGATGGATGGATGAACAGACAGATGCATAGGTATTAGAATGATAAGAAATCCCAGGGATCCAAAAAATATTAAATGAAACTGATTAAAGTCTGCTGGGAAGAGAGCGAAGGAAATAAAATTGAGGGCAAGTACGTAGGGAGTTTAAAAATATTTCTTGGGGGGGCGCCTGGGTGGCTCAGCGGGTTAAAGCCTCTGCCTTCAGCTCAGGTCATGATCCCAGGGTCCTGGGATCGAGCCCCGCATCAGGCTCTCTGCTTGGCTGGGAGCCTGCTTCCTCCTCTCTCTCTCTGCCTGCTTCTCTGACTACTTGTAATCTCTATCTGTCAAATAAATAAATCTTTAAAAAAATATATTTCTTGGGGCACCTGGTGGCTCAGTCAGTGAAGCATCTGTCTTCATCTCAGATCATGATCACAGGGTCCTGGAATGGAGTCCCACGTCAGGCTCCCTGCTCAGCAGGGAGTCTGCTTCTCCCTCTCCCTCTGCCTCTCACCCTACTTGTGGGCTCTTTCTCTTTCCCCTTGACAAATAAATAAAATTTTAAAAAATCTTTGTAAAAAATTACTCTAACATGTTTTTACGCTCATCATAGAGAAAGCATAAAGAAAATATGACAAACCTCTGCATACTGCTCTGTCCTCCTCTTCTCCAACCACCGCAGCCTCTTTTCAGCCCTTTCTCTCCAGCTGCAAGGTTGCCCTCCACAAGATGACACCTGCTAACATCACCTCTTCAAAAACATATTTCTAGAATATGAGGAAAGTTGCATTATTTTCTTCGTGAGAAATGGTGGCTCATAAGTCTCCAATGTCATTAGCAATTTCAAGTGAAATATGCAATTAATAATTGATATGTTTCTTTTCCTCATGCATTCATGTTTTTCCCCCATTTAAGTGTGATTGTTTTTCTATACCAGCAAACACAATCAAGCAACAAATCGTTGAGATCTTCCCATTTGAAAATATGAATTTTTTTAAGGACTTAGGGCTCTGGGAGTCTTGGGCATACGTTAGAACTCACAGGCATATGCTCACATACTGAGATAAGGGGAGGGTGTTTTATCACTAGCCTTGGTTAGTGGCAAGAGACTAAGTACCAATTTCCCCCAAATGTAGCAAACCTATGCCTGGTGTCTTCTTGTCCTTGCTGTCTCTTTCTTTCCCGTGATCGGACTTTCTGGTCTGGACTTTGTATTCCTTTCAACGAGAGAGGCGATCCTGACTGTGGTGTCCCTGAAATCCTCAATGTGTCATACAGCAGAAAGTATGATACAATTTTGTGCTGAGGGAAGCAAGTCCAGGAAGAGAACCCTAATGCATTCATATCTGTAAGAATGCAAAGGAATGTTATGCTAATTGACATATTCATATGTGCATTATATAATAATATGTTACATTGTATATCATACACAATATATAATTTATAATATAGAATAGTTATCAACCTGTGTTATATGCATATATTATTACTTGAGATAATAAAGCTCATATATTTATATGTGTCATTGTATTTATATTAATGTAGTATTTATATATCAATAAATACAAAGCACACAATAATTTGGAGTGTTTTAGGTCACAGAGAATTCTAAATACGCTACATTTGTTGCTTTCACCACTCAGTCTTCACAAGAGCCATGAGCTAGAAGGTATTATTAGACACATTTTAGACAGAGTATGATACCCCAATGGGCACGTTACATGAGGCCCCAGGACAAGAAGTGCTGAGGGCAGGAAGGGATTTGATTCTATGCTGTGTGGCCCTTCCCAACTGTTGGAAGTTGCCATTGGTTTCCACTTTCCCCCAAAGGCATGATGGTGCCTCAGAGGATAGGAATGACCATATCTACAAGTCCACCATAGTGAATTTAGCATTCCCAGCTTCAGAATTAATCCTCACCATATGAATTCAACAACCATTGTCACTTTTAGAAGTATTGGACCCCATCTCCTTGTAACAAGTGCTTTTCCACCTCCACACCAAAAGAGGGAGACGAAGGATCCTTGGTCAATCGCGTTTCTCTTGTGGGGAGGATACAGAGTTTGCAAAGGAAAAGTTGTAGATGCATCTGGGTTAATCACCAAAGAGAATCGCAAATAGCCTTGGATCTATTTAAATAGTCTGTGTAGGGAACGTTCTCTATGTATTGAATATTTTAAGCCCCATTATTATCATTATCATCTACAGCTCCATTTATCATCACCCGCAAGTAATGGAAAATGTTTTGCTAAGTCCCAAAGTACTGTGTGCTCATTTCGGAACGTCCTGTGCTCTTAATGCATTACTTAATGATGGTTCCAAGTTGCGATGGGGGTGGGGCAGGGGCTTTGGATCCAAAAGCCAGGATCTCATTGCAGTTGAGACTCTGACCAAGGAGCCTCACCATAAAATAATTAGTCGCAGATTTAAAGGAGATCTTATGTTTACCTTAAATGGGAGTTGGTCATCCAGAAGGACAGCAATGGCAATCTGTGTATGAAGAATTGGAAGAAATACGAGAACCTTGGGTTGGGTTCTTTAGAAACAGAAGCTGAGACAAGAATGTGGATGCAGTTGACTCTCAGGACGAAAAACCAGCAAAGAAGGTTTGGGCGGGGCAGGTGATGCCAGGAAGTAGAAAGACATGAGCAAGGGGAAGCCTCTGCATAATGCAGAAGGCTGACCTCGTGGTGGGGCTCGATGTCATGGTCCCCAGGGGGGAGTTGTTTTCTAAGCAGAGCTAGTCATTGTCAACCAAGGGCGATGCCCTAGAGGGAGACCAGCTGTGAGCCATTGGTACCCAACTCAGACAGATGAAAGACAAGTGCACTGACCCTGTGGTGGGGGGTTTGGGCAAGGTACCAAAATCCCATCTATCACACGTACCAACTCCTACAGGTGCAAGGCTCTTTTAGCATTCATTTACAATAATGTGTCTCTTCCTGCTGTGACTCCTAATATGAACCACTCAGAAATTCCCGCACTTTGAATTCAGATTAAATCATGATTCCTATGTTGGCCAACAGTGTATATAATTGAAGACCATGCTTTCTAAATCTTTATGTCTGTCCTCACTGTAAATCCCTACAGGTAAGGATTTCTAAAGACCAGGTTGTTGTTGTGTTGTTTTATAAGATTTATTAGCATGATTTCCAAAAACTGTGGTTTGTTTTGTACACGTGTTTTCCTGCCTTATAAATCCATATACTCAGCCAGAGCTGATGCTTAGAATAACGATTTCTCAATGAGAACTTGCGCTGGATTTATTAGCAGGTTTTATAAATCAAAGGCAAAATATATAGTTTAAACTTCTAAAAGCACAGATTTATGTATCCTCGCAGTAAATCATGAGCCTAAGTATCCTCAGAGTCCTAGTGTTTTCGTGTTAATCTGGTCAGTTGCTGGGTAAATACTTCATGCCTTTTAATCCAATTCATAGTCATAATTAGAAGTCATTATTTCAGTAAATATCTGTCGATTTATGGTTATCCTAAATGTATGCATTTGGAGGAGGTTGGAAGCTTGCCTGCGTATTAACAGTTACCGAGGATGAAAAATGCCGTCGCCAGGAGAATGAATGAGAAATGTACAACAATAATATTGAGTCCCAGGCGTAAAGGATAAAGCAGAATTTGAAATCTCTCTGCTTGGGTTCTCAAAAAGGCACCATACAGTAATAATCTTTTTGTGATATCAACTCAACTTTATAACCGTAGAATGTTCTATGCTTGACTTAACCCCTTTTATGCCTATGTCTTTATTTTATTCTGACATTAGGAAAGAGGCAGGGCCTGTAGAATTTATTGACGCCAGTTGAGAAACTAAGTTTCGGACACTCCATGCATTTCCAAACCTCGCCGACGCAGTCTGGACATCACGACTGCTCACTCTGGGTACCGCCGTCCGGGGACCCTCAGACTCACACCCATGCGTGTTAACACGGACCCAAATGCTGATCCCAAGAGGGAAACACTCTTCATGGAAGGCCCTCCTCTCCTTTTTCAAAGTCTCTGTAATCAAAGAATCATGCAAAAGGCGAGAGTTTGGAAAGTTGAATGCTTCATACCTTCCTCCATCACCATGGGAGGGGACAACACGTCAGCAACTTACTGTCAACACAAACCCCGTCTATAATTGTCACTACACTTTACCCCTCAGTGTTACATGCCTTGTCAGTGGCCAGAGGACACTGCCTACCAAGGTGACTGTATAATTTCATCACCCACGCAGGGCTAGAGAGAAATAGGGACAGAGAAATTTTACCATTTTATGAATTTAATAATTGTAAAAATATTAATTAAAAAGAAAAGTTGGATCAAATTGTTGGAGCTGTGTATTAGTCCTATAAAAGTATTT
Source organism: Meles meles (assembly GCF_922984935.1). Lineage (NCBI taxonomy): Eukaryota > Metazoa > Chordata > Mammalia > Carnivora > Mustelidae > Meles > Meles meles. The sequence goes on along the minus strand of NC_060088.1, from coordinate 3,837,958 downwards.
TTTGAAGTTTTATTGAGAGACAGAGCACAGGCACGGGGAGGGGCAAGATTTTATTTATTTATTTATCTGAGAGACAGAGGACAGGCATGGGGAGGGGCAGGCAGAGGGAGAAGCAGGCTCTGTGCTAAGCCAGGAGCCTGATGTGGGGCTTGATCTTAGGGTCATGACTTCAAACCCTGAGTTGGGCTTGAATAAATTAAAAAACAAAAATAAAACTATTTTTTTTTTTACACATATACACATCATTAAAAAGTCTTTCTTGGAGCACCTGGCTGGCTCAGTTGGTTTAGTATCCAGCCCTGGGTTTCGACTCAGGTCATGATCTCACGGTTGTGGAATCGAGCCCTTGCTGGGGTCCACGCTCAGTGTGGAGTCTGTTTCAAATTCTCTCTCCGTCTCCCTCTCATTCACTCCCTCTCTCTCAGATAAATAAATAGTTTTAAAAATAGATAATTCTTTTAAAAATAAAATAAAATGGGGCGCCTGGGTGGCTCAGTGGGTTAAGCCGCTGCCTTCGGCTCGGGTCACGATCTCAGGGTCCTGGGATCGAGTCCCACATCGGGCTCTCTGCTCAGCAGGGAGCCTGCTTCCCCCCTCTCTCTCTGCCTGCCTCTCTGTCTACTTGTGATCTCTCTCTGTCAAATAAATAAATAAATAAAATCTTAAAAAAAATACATATTTCTGGGGCGCCTGGGTGGCTCAGTGGGTTAATCCTCTGCCTTCGGCTCGGGTCATGATCTCAGGGTCCTGGGATCGAGTCCCACATCGGGCTCTCTGCTCAGCAGGGAGCCTGCTTCCCCCCTCCCTCTGCCTGCCTCTGCCTACTTGTGATCTCTGTCTGTCAAATAAATAAATAAAATCTTTAAAAAAATACATATTTCTTGCATCCGGGTTCTGGGCAAGATGTATATTCCTTTGCCTCAGCTACCATAACGAGATGCCACAGACCACGTTGGCTTAAATCACAGATTTATTTTCTCATGGTTCTGGAGGCTGGAAGTCCAAGCTGAAGGTGTTGGCAGGATTGTCACCTTCTGAGTATTCTCTCCACTACTTGATGGCTATCTTCCCGTGTCCTCACGTGTCCCTTTCTCTACCTGTGCTCATCCCTGGGGTCTCCACCTCCTCTTCTGTGGACACCAGTCCTCTTGGATTAAGCCCCCACCTTTATGATCTCAAGGAGCCTTAATTACCTCTTTACACAGCACCCCCCAAGCACAGTTATAGTGGGGATTGTATTTCACACATGAATTGTGAGGAGATACAATTCCACCTGTACAATGGGGACACTGCTTTATAAGCTGACTCTCCCTGGATGGGATGCACAGTACAGCTATTTGGAAACTCTGAAAACTCCATGGCAGGTCCATGCCCATTAGAATACCCCCAATCCAACATTGAATGCTGGCAATGATCTAGAGAAAGAACTTTTTATACTATGCTGGTGAGAGCATAAAATGATACAGTCACGTTGGAACACAGTTGGTTTTTTTTTCTTAACAAAATGAAACATCCACTCATCATGAATCCAGTAATCCTTCTCCTTGGTATTCATCCAAAGACTTTGAAAACATATGTTCGCATGGATGCTGTTGGGAGATTTCTTCATAATTGTCAAAACCACCCTTCGCTGATACCATCAATCCAATCTGAAAAGAGGTATAGAAAGCTGTCAGTAGCAGATAAAAATCGGATTTTTCTTTGAAGCCAAAAGCTCACTCTGTTCATCTTTTAATTACCTAGGTGGTTGCATCAGACATTCTTTTGTTCTTTTGTTCATTTCTTTTGTTCTTTCACGAAAACAGCCACTACCTCAGTTTGCAACTCAAGCAACTGCACATGTGCTTCCATGCAAGACAGCAATCATACTTCAATATGCAGAAGACCTTCAAGTGCACCTGATTTCACCACACAGATGACTAACAGACCTGTAGAGGGGTTGGGATTTAATAAAATCAATAGTTTTATTGTTTCATAAAGCTCACTCTCAAGTGAAGCTGTCTCCCCTGCCCCCCACCCTTTGTTTGCCTGGAAGGTATTGAATAACACAGTGACTAGCAGTAGGTATGGATGCCATTGCTTTGACTGGTTCTAAGTGTTCCAAGACTATGCTTTGACTGGTTCTAAGTGTTGCAGTGGTGAGTGATGAGTGATTTGCCAAGGACGTCTGCCTCATTGCCTTCTCTTTCTAAGAATGTCATCTTGGGGCGCCTGGGTGGCTCAGTGGATTAAGCCGCTGCCTTCGGCTCGGGTCATGATCTCAGGGTCCTGGGATCGAGCCCCGCATCAGGCTCTCTGCTCTGCAGGGAGCCTGCTTCCCTTCCTCTCTCTCTGCCTGCCTCTCTGCCTACTGGTGATCTCTCTCTCTGTCAAATAAATGAATAAAATCTTTAAAAAAAAAAAAAAGAAGGTCATCTTACCAAGATATGCACGCACTTCTCTAAAATTTGTCTTCGTATCATGATGCAAAGCAAAAGAGTTCATCTTCCACATTGAACATAAACATTCATCATACACCACGTGTTCCAATGAGGACATGACAACTTGGAAAATCTCTACTTTTATTCCCTGAATTGGTTGAATAATTCAACCAGTGTTAGACTTAGTTTCACATTTATTTCCATATTCTCAAGCTGTGAACGTAAAACCAATGTCATTCCTCTGCTCAGGAAGGTAAAACTTTGCCAGTAGAAGCAACAGGAGAACAATCTTCCTGTTACTTTTAGTATGTGCAAAAGAAAATGGGGGGGGGGGGAAGGATGGATAATTTCAAATACTCATTTGATCTAAATGAAAGATCATGGCTCCCATAAAGGCATGCAAATTCACTTTCTGCAGCCCCATGACCTACAGCCACCAACTATGAAACTTTGAAATCAAAGTTGTTCCATCTGGAGATTTGTATCTTCTGCTTTTCGTGTGCCTTGTGAGATCCCAACAGCATTTGTGCTGAATTACAGATGTTGACAAATTTTTTCAGGCAGGTTACAACTTTGGTGTCAAATTTCTTAAGAAATGAAAATTTAATTCTTAACTTGTCCTTAATAATGGTCTACGTTGGAGCTCATTCTTGCCAAAGGAGTTTATTACAAAATTTTTCATGTTTGATCAAGAACATACATACTCGTAGATTTATACTCTCATATTAACAACCCAGCTGCCCTGACAAAATATTCTATTTATACACCCTAAGGCAGGACTACTGAGCCTTGGTTTCCAACACTTATTTGCTACATACGTAATCAACAATGTCTCCTTGCCACATTGAGTCTTGCCCTGAGGGCTTCACGTTTATTTTGGGTAGCAAGCAGACTAGTACACCCAATGGCCAATACCACTGGCCACCATCACCAGAGTGCCTAGCTTCTTCTGTTCCAACACCATTTGCATTACCCCTGAGCACCCTGCCTATCTGAGGGACAGTGCTAATTACTTAGCACCTAGAAAACATGCTCATACTTCAATATAGAACCTCTTACAAAACCACCTGTTCATTGCACACACACCACCAGAGAAAATCACAGCAGAATCTCTTCCATCAGAGGCAAAGACTACCGCACCTACCTTCCATAGCTTATTGTAACGTAATGATGAGCAATGATGCAATTAACTAAAAATGAAAAATCCACTGTGAATACTAAATTTAAAAGGATGCTGAGGAAGCAGACAAAATCGTGCACATTTGGAACTTGCAAGAAAAGTCCCATGCAAACCAGAAAGTGCGGTTACCAGAGGTAGAAAGAACTGGGGGAAAAATAGTCTTGAATATCATGATTGCAGAATTTGCCAAAACATATCAACTGCATCCCCAGGAGAATGCACCTATAGCTCAACATTTTGCCTGGAATTTCAGAGTCCAGGGGGATCCTGATTCTATCCATAGATCCAGTGGTGGTTCTGGATTTAGTTGTTGGGACCGTTGTTCTAATCATTTACCATCACAATTGTCATGGGCAAGAGCCAGGAATGATACATTGAGAAGAAACAAAATAAAACAAACAAAAATGGTACCATTTCCCACGCAACTTTGAAAGGTATTCATCGACACTGAAAAAAAAGCAAAAGTTCTTATTAATTATCTGAATCTGGAAACTGACTCCATTTCGTAGCTAAACTCAAGGAATACTTTTTTTTCACAGTTTTAATATGCATTGAACTTTCCAGGAACACAGTGCCAAGTTGTCAGGGGTAAAAATTGTCATTTATTTGTTTGGAATCGTACCAGGAGTTGTTAGCAATTTCAGAAAAATTTCAACACTGGTCATGGTGTTTGAGTCATGGCCACAAGAATCTCACCCACCAAAGCTTTGGACAACTTCATGGTGTCAGTGGTGAAAATACATATTATATTATTGAATTGCTTTCCACCTATTGCTTGTGTGTCTTACAGTTAGGGAATTCATTCTCATCGTCATTGGTATTCAATTAATTGTCCAGTTAAGTTACAGCAATATGGATAAGATTTCATCCTTTATCAAATTTACAGTCTTGGTCAAATTGTACCCCTCCCTCTGTGTCTGTTGCCTCCTATGTATAATGGTGATAAAAAGGACCCCCTTCACAAAGCTTGAGAATTAAGTGAGTTACTACTTTGTGTGAAAAGTGTTTGTGCCTGACCCTTCATATACACCATGTAAAGTTAGATATCATTAACACCATCATTATTAGTTATGAATATTACATGTGTGAACACAAGGGGCATATTTTAAATATTTGATATACATTAAGTATATAAAATATTACTGTCGAAGTGGGAGATTTATGTCTCTTCAAATTGACAGCAGGACTTTAAGGAACCCTAGGGAGAGACCATGAAAATTACCTTCAGTGCTTGAGACCTGACTTCAAGGTCTACCTTTTAAAAGATAGGCATGCTTAATGTCCACAAGAGCCAAACTGTGGAAAGAACCTAGATGTCCATCAACAGATGAATGGATAAAGAAGATGTGGTATATATACACAATGGAATACTATGCAGCCATCAAAAGAAATGACATCTTGCCATTTGCGACGACGTGGATGGAACTAGAGGGTACCATGCTTAGTGAAATAAGTCAGTCGGAGAAAGACAACTATCATATGATCTCCCTGATATGAGGACGTGGAGATGCAACATGGGGGATTAGGGGGGTAGAAAAGGAATAAATGAAACAAGATGGGATTGGGAGGGAGACAAACCATAAGTGACTCTCAATCTCAGGAAACAAACTGAGGGTTGCCGGGGGGAGGGAGGTCAGGAGAGGGGAGTGGGGTTATGGACATTGGGGAAGGGATGTGCTATGGTGAGTGCTGTGAAGTGTGTAAGCCTGACGATTCACAGACCTGTACCCCTGGGGCTAATAATACATTATATGTTAATAAAAAATTAAAACAAAATAAAAGATAGGCACGCTTTACTCCTCCTTCCTGAACTTTGTCCTATTGTTGGCATCATGGAAATGTTCCTCCAACCTGGAGAAGAAATCTTAACTGTGCTTGGACCTACTTGGACACTACTAGAGTGCATTTCCTTTACATTCACGAAGTGTGGATCAAAAGGATTGTCATCTACGCAGAGGTCTTCAGCCTCCAGAGCTAAATGACATTTTGCTCCCACAAAAGCAATATCATGGGGTCCCACTGCCAACCATGGCCATGCCACCTTCCTTCCTGTGGCCATTCATGAAGTCTTCTGTTGCCATGCCTACTCAACTCACATCCCACTGACTTTGCAACCTCTCCCATCATAACTTCTCATGCTCAACTGACTTCTCCCTCTGCGCTCTCCTGGGGGTCCTGGGCACTCAGGGCCACCACCACACTCTCACCGTGGCCAACCCCATCTTGGGGTTGCTGAAGCTATCTTGCTGAGATGCATATATATTTGATTTCTGCTGGCAACCCTAAGACCAAAGAGATGCTTAGCAATGGCAGGGGTTTCATAACTTCTTGTAATACAAGTCAAATCATGCATGATATTCTTGGCTCTGTTTTAGGGAGCAGAACCAGGAACTTTTGCTCGTTATGTATAATCATCGTACTGAAAAAATGTGATTGCTTACTTTTCCCCCTCGTTCTCTGGTTCTTCTGAGCTTAACTAATGCCTATTTGCCCTCCAACCACCCCCAAAATTACTCTTTAACGTCTTCCAGGATAGAATATTGATACTGCTCTTTGGTTCATCATCCTTAAAGCCAATAGATCCATGGTCTTTCCATACCAGGGAGGAGCAAACTACAATGACTTTTCAGAAAAAAGAAATCCCACACTGCCTCCTACCCAACTTATCAACCAACCCTGTCTAAGAATTTACTTAACGAGGATTCATTGAAGGAGAAATAGCGCACCTATGGTCTAGCTCTCTAAAACATCAGGAGTTTGTGTACTCTGGACAACACTGGTTTGGACATTGCCAGATGGCTTTCAAATTTAGCTTTGGGTTGAGCATGCCGCACAAAAATGTCCTTATGGCCCACCATCACAGAAGTTGTAGAGATGCTGTGGTCAATGTGGAGCACTTGATCTTTTAACTTCACCATATTAACGCCCATCAAAAAACAAATCGTAGAACAATGTTTGTTCTTTGCAGAACAATGTTTGTTTCTCCTAATGGATCCATTGACTCCATTGTTTTTAATGGAATGGCAAATGCTGAGTTCACTTGTATGAACTTTATGAACTAGATGATGGTTGATTTCTGTAATTCTAATTTTTATTCATGTGTGTTTTTACCTGTTTGCCATATGTGATAACCAGGGTAGGAAATACCCTTTTTCCCATGTTGTCCATCTCCAACCCACTCCCCTCCAGCAACCATCAATTAACTACTGGGTCACATGGCAATTTTATTTTTAATTTTTCAAGGAAAATCCATACTGCTTTCCACAGTGGCCACACCCGCTTGCATTCCCACCAACTGGGCATGGCGGTTCCTTTTTCTCCACATCCTCACCAACACTTGTTACTGTTTTGTGTTTTTAACAATAGTCATTCAGGCTAGTATATATAAAGTGATATCTCATCGTGATTTTGATTTGTGTTTTCCTCATGATTAGTGATATTGAACATCTTTTCAAGTGTTTAGTGGCCATCTGGATGTCATCTTTGGAAATATCCATTCAGGTCCTCTGCCCATTTTTTTGTTTGGATTATTTGGGGTTTTATGGTGTCAAGTTTTGTAAGTTCTTACATATTTTGCTTATTAACCCCTATGGGATATATTGTTTCCAAGTGTTTTCCCTCATGCAGTAAGTTGTTTTTTTTTTGTTTGTTTGTTTTGTTTTGTTGATGGTTTCCTTCACTGTGAGAAAGCTTTATTTTTGCTTTTGTCTCCCTTGGCTCAGAAGACATATCTAGAAAAATGTTTTCTATGGCTGATGTCAAAGGGACTATAACCTATGTTTTCTTCTAGGAATTTTATGGTTCCTTGTCTCACATTTAGGTCTTTCATCCATTTTGAATTTGTTTTTGTGTGTGGTGTAAGGAAGTAGTCCAGTTCCATGTGGGTGTGTGTAGCTGTCCAGTTTTCCCAACACCGTTTGTTGAAGAGAATGTGTTCTCCCCATTGTATGTTCTTGACATCTTTGTTACAGATTATTGGGTCATGGAGTGTGTGATTATCTCTGGGTTCTCCGTTCCAGTGGTCTGTGTGTCTGGTTTTGTGTCAGTACCATACTGTTTTGATGATGACAGCTTTGTAATCTGTCTTGAAATCTGGGATTGTGGTACCTCGAGGTTTGTTCTTTCTCAAGATTGCTTTGTCCATTTGTAGTCTTTTATGGCTCTGTCCAAATTTAAGGATTGTTTGTCCTACTTCTGTGAAAAATGCTATCAATATTTTAATAAGGATTGCACTGAATCTTTTTTTTTTAATTTTTTATTTATTTCTTATTTTTTTTATAAACATATAATGTATTTTTATCCCCAGGGGTACAGGTCTGTGAATCGCCAGGTTTACACACTTCACAGCACTCACCATAGCACATACCCTCCCCAATGTCCATAACCCCCCTTCCCCTCTCCCAACCTCCCCTCCCCCCAGCAACCTTCAGTTTGTTTTGTGAGATTGAGTCACTTATGGTTTCTCTCCCTCCCGATCCCATCTCATTTCATTTATTCTTCTCCTAACCCCCAACCCCCCATGTTGCATCTCCACGTCCTCATATCAGGGAGATCATGTGATAGTTGTCTTTCTCCGATTGACTTATTTCACTAAGCATGATACCCTCTAGTTCCATCCACGTCATCGCAAATGGCAAGATTTCATTTCATTTGATGGCTGCATAGTATTCCATTGAATATATATACCACATCTTCTTCATCCATTCATCTGGTGATGGACATCTAGGTTCTTTCCATAGTTTGGCTATTGTAGACATTGCTGCTATAAACATTCGGGTGCACGTGCCCCTTTGGATCACTACGTTTGTATCTTTAGGGGATTGCACTGAATCTTCAGAGTTCTTTGGGTGTGTCTCATCTGTAGTTTTTTCCCTGATTCTTGATGTACGTGGCCCTGAAGTTAGAAGGTCCTGACCCTCTCCTGAGAAGGTTAAAATGCCCTTTTGGTGCAAAGCACAGGGCCATGTCTGGAAATTGACCTCCTTTCCTTCCAACATTAGAGTGAAGCCATGCTGATACCCACGTCAGGACCCGTGTGAACCCCACAGATCCATGGTGGCTTGACATTGTTTTAAAGTAATTCTTGCCTGAGACAACAGCCTGCAGAGTCAACCTCCCTCCCCCTTACCTCCAGGAGCAGAAGCTAAGGAGATTTCCATTTCCATCCTAAAGAGAGACACACAACTGCCTTTGCCATGAGAGAAGGGAACTAACAAAGAAACCACAAATATGTCTATGAGACAAGACGTTAGCCTTAAAATCAGCAAATTCCAGAGAGCAAGAAAACAGAGTATCATTAGTGCCTGCCCAGTAACCATGTCGTGAGAGCCTCACCAATTCCCCCTTCCCTGTAGACCCTAGTATAAACCAAAACCAAAAATTATGCAAGGGAGAAGGTGAGGTAGAAAAACCAAAGTACCATCCCTCTCATATACTCTAATTGACCAGTCTACAACAGACTCCTGCTGGGGAAAAAGAAAGGTTTTAAATTAGTCAAGGTGTTTTTTTTTAATTGTCTATAATTGGTAATTTAAACTATTGAATTGACAGTAAGTAGACTGTATGACCAAAACCAGTTAGAGGAGAGAGACTCCTCTCATTGAAGGTGTTTAGAGGGGCAGAAAGAGGCATGATAGGATGGATTCTAATTGCATGTTAGGAGTCCAAGAGGTAAGGATTGCAGTCATGTGCTCAATGAACATTTATCGAGTTCTGACTAACGCTACAGACAATGCCAAGTACCAGGGAACCTTAGAGACATGGGACATGGTGCACCTGGTGAGGAGCTCATGGTCTTGAAGAGAAATTCAAACAGAGAGACCAGGGTCCATGGAGAATGCCTCACCCTCTCTGTGCTGCAGATTGAATAGTAGATCGACCACGAGCCGAGTGATCGCCCAATCTCAGCAGAGAAAATATCCTAATTAATGGAACACCAGTTGACATTTACCTCAAATAGACCATTCTTAAAGCATTTCTTATGGAGCTACTCGATCGAGTACAATCAACATTATGCTATGCATTTGGGGGATTAATGGGTCATCTTTTAAAATCTTGGTTACAATTAAAAGTGGAATGCCCACAAAATTATGAACAATAAAAGTCCGAGTGTATTTATCTGTTACTCCAAAGCAATTACAGTAAATGCTGCAGGACTTTACTAGGGTCAGAGGTCACTTGATTAGTAAAAAGCCTCATAAACAAGGTGGGACTTGCAGAATGACTACTATTTACCCCAAAGGAAGGGGGGAAGAGAGGTTATTCCATAGGAGAAAAGGATAAAATGGGCAAAGCCATGGAGAGCGAGTAGGAAGTGTTTTGAGATTTTGCTTAAATCACACTGATGAACATAGACTTTGCTCATTGGAGAATGGTCAACAAGAGTTTCCATAACTGAAAAAGTAAAAACTTGAGAGTCTTCAAGATCCAGAGGGGAATGGTCAACCCGAGCTTGTTCAAGTCAAGAGGGAAAAACTACAAGAGTCCTAGAAATCCAAAAATTTACATGTATGAACAATGCAAGAACATAGCAAGGTCTGGAGCAGGGAATTGGGTTAGAAATAAAGCTTAAAGGAGGTTAAGCTCATAGACGTCATTACCAGTAGACAGAAATAGGAAAGTGTCTAGTTATTGAAAGTCACTGGGAAGGAGCTGTCATCCTCCAGTCAAGATGATGAGTGGAAGAAGTGAAATCGGGGTGAATGGAAACAAAGGTGTGTTGGTTTTTCTCGCTTGTGCAAGTATGGCAGACCAGCTGTGCTAAACCAACATTCCAACCCCCCACCCAGAAAATACATAGCAGTTCCAGACAAAGTATAACAAACATCCTTTTGAACACCAGAATCCATTATAAAGAAGTGGAAATAATTAATTTCTAGGGGTAGAAATGTAACCACACAATGAATGAGTGACCAAAGGGATCGAAATTCCTCTGAGAGAAGTAGCCATTTTAGGACAGAGACGACTCAAGACGTTGGTCTGATACCCAAGACGGAGTTGAAATTGAGACCTCTTTTCTGCAGCCCAGAATGCAAAAAACTCTTTTGCCAGTCAAAATCTGCACTGGAAAAAATATGCGCTTGTTAATACAAGGAAATAACAAAGATATGTACTCTTGCAGTCTGAAATCCAGATTAGAAAAGTGTCTCCTTTGACAATTTGCAACTGGTATTGCAAAGGTTTGGGGGTTCAACCGTATATTTTGGTGCATGATTTAAGAAGACCCAACACAACACATGATTTCCTTAAATGCCCTAGTGTTGGTGCCACAGAAGGTCTCTGGCACCTTGAAGGTGGTTTTCTGTGGAGCAGTTCACCCTCGAGTTGAGCAGCATTCTCACAGAGAAAGCCTAGCTTAAGGTAAATACTCAATCCCAAAGGATAAAACACACAAGGCCACAAGGCACAAACCATAGAGGAAAGAATTAGTTATAGGAGCAAACAGTAGGTTACCTTTTTAAGAAATGATTCTTATATCACCCATTGCCCTCTCCCCAATAAACTATATCAACTTCCTTCATCCTATTTCCAATATATGATTTCTGCCAACTTCCTTCATCACTTCATTCAAGACATATGGACTCCAACTTTCATCATACCATCGCCCATAAACTATTTTTATCAGGTCACTTGGGTGGCTCAGTAGGTTAAGCGTCTGCCTTCAGCTCAGGTCATGATTTCAGTCCTGGGATCGAGCCTCACATTGGGCTCCCTGCTCAATGGGGAGCCTGCTTCTCCTTCTGCCCCTCCCCCAGCTTGTGCTTCCTCTCTCTCAAATAAATAAAATCTTTTAACAAAAAATCTTCCATCATCCTATCCCCAGTCAACTATTTCTCTTAGAGAAGACTCCATGACTGGGGCATCTCCTACAATCTCACTGCAGTTTCACTTCCCCACCTTGGTCTAACCATTCTTACTTGGAACACCAAGTTTGGTACATCCAAGCATGACCTCTTCATCAAGAAGCCAAGAGAATCATTGGAAGCCAAATCATTGCATGATTCAATGATTATGACTGCGGGAAATCCAGAGCCTTGGAGGGAGACTTATACCTTGGATGAGAACCGGACACATTTATTCCCGGTTTAGACCACTCCACAGGACATCTCATGCTCCACCATTCACACTTGTATGAAGATGTCTTTAAGAGAAGCATTTCCCTGTGTGGTGTCCTGTCCATAGGTAGGAGCAGAAATCAAATTGTCACCTTTTTTTTCTATTTCCTACGTGGATTCATCATCTTGGACATAATTAAGATCTTTTTATACCAACTTGTGCTCTCCATCTGTTCTAGCTCCTTTCAGAAATGAGTCCTGCCTCCTTCTTACCTGGCATGTAAAGAATGCTTTTATGTCTCATAAAACGATCATGTTCTGACTTCTGGGAATGTATCCTGGTTCTGGTATTCTGCAATTATGAGAACAAGAAAATACAGGTGTCTACATAGGCCATGATTTTATAAATGTCCGTCATGACTACTGGCTTCCTTATAGTTTCTAGAACAATTAATACTTAGCCTATAGCTTCACAATGAGCTTCTCTACTGGATTAGTAGACGAAGATCAGTCTTCAGTTACCCTATCACTGTTCCCAGAAGAAATTCACACAAAGCTACTTGGACATTCCTGAAGTCATTGGTCACACATCCTGAAATCTGCATGTATTAATTTTGATTTGTGATTTTTTAATAGGCAAAGAGCCTTAATATCATTGTTTTGCTTGCCATACATTTTACCTTTGAGACTACTATCAGCCAAAGTTAAAGACTGATGTTTATGGGCTTATGGAGATTTTGTAAGTTGATGTCTTGCAAAACTTGCTGAAGGTATGAGAGAGAGGCAAGGTGGCCCAGGTTTGTTTTGTTGGTTAAGGGTAATGGAACCTCTTTTAGGTGAAAGAAATACAGAGTAAACTCCCAAGAGTGGAAATGTCACAGAAGTTGGAGTGGGAGGCAGATGCTTTTTAGCAGAGAAGAACTTGAATGGTAAAAGGGTTTGAGAGCTATCAAATACAATTCTGCTAAAGAGATGAAGATTCTTTATGTTATATGAAAAAATACAGCGTAAAATAATGTATATTATTTTTGTGTTGACAAGGGGTTTAAAAAGATTACCTATTCATTTTTTTTATTTACTTAAAAGAAACACTGAAAGGATACATACAAATCTAATAATTTGAAAAAGATGAAATTGCAAGCAGGTGTCCCAAGGCATACTTTTTATATTATTTTGAGTCTGAATTATCAGAAAGTCTTACTCATTTTAATGTTAAATGAAATTTAAGTGGTTTATAAAGTTGAAAAAAGATGTAGATTAAATTATTAATCCCGGATTTTCTAGTAGAAAGACACTATTCAGGACATAATTCTGACCAGGATGCAATTAGTTGAGACAGTAACAACTCAAACACTCTTTGAACTGTCCTTCAGAGTCATCAAAGGAGGCCCCTTGGATGTGCCCACTGATTTTAGGCAAATGATTTATTGCTATGTATGTTTTCATGGCTGGATATTCTCCACAGGAAAGTTAGTCAAGCAGAGTAGATTTCCTCAAAAATGAAATTTTGTGCATAAAATCAAAGCAAGCCTGAGCATCAGGCAGGTTTTTGATTCTAGAATGTTCAAGGACTATGTCTAGATATGTGACAAGCCCTCGGGGGAAAATACAGAACTGAGGCAGGGACTGTAATTTGAGTGTAAAGAAAGCTCAGGTTCAGAATAAGCAGACATCTTAAAAAATGCCAAGGATACTAGAAAATGTTGATAATTTTTGAGTTGCTATGAGAGTAGCATGACCTGTTGCTTGCTATAGAAGACATGCTTTTCATCGCTGATGAAGAGTCAGCTCAGTTGGTCTTCTTCTCTTCAATGAGACAATGGCTAGGCCAGACAGGATTCAACAAGCTAGGTTAGGTAGAAATGGGAGGTCTAGAACATTGTCTCCCATCCCTTAAATGGTCCTCATGCTTTGTTCCAGTGGTGGTGTATCCCACCAGGAGAGGACGCCAGGTTCCATCCTGCCTTGAAGCTGGGTGATGCCATGTAGCATGAGTCTAGGCAATGGAATTCAAGTGGGAATTATTGCTGTGGCTTCCACAAGGATGATCTGACCTAAACCAGAATTGACTGTCTCATCTCTTTTATTCTGTCCACTTTCCTTCTTGCCTGAAAGGGACACATGATAGCTGGAGCTACAGCTGTTATCTTGTCACCATCAAGGAAAGAGAGAGCAAGAGAATGAACCCAATTGTATCTTTGACTTCCTGAACCCCTGAGCCAAAATAAGCACCTGTCCCTTCATAAATGGAGACAGAAACGGTTCATTAATGATATTAACAAGAGCTAAGTTTTCTTCAGCATCTACTATGTGGTAGGTTTTTCTCTAGAACCTTCCCTTGTACTAACCCAGGTAATCCTTACAGCATTCCTATGAGATTAATACAGTTTTGCCCATTAGAGGAGGAAATGCAGTGCTATCTCATGTTAACATAGGTCCTAAGAGGCAAGTGGGGATTCCAGGTGGGAATTTCCAGGCATCTCCACTAGGCCTCCCTGCATTCCCAAACCCCCACTGAGCCAGGCACTCTGAAAGTCACAGCTGGCTACAACTTGTACAGACCTGGTCTCCAGGGTATAACATGCTGGGAAGCTATTATCCTATAATCCTGTGTTCATCCTTGTCTGGTTTCCTCTTTGGACATGCCCACTGATTTTAGGCTAGGCTCCCCTAGCCCTGCATAAATCATAAATTCATCGCCCTAATGTGTACACACCCCTAGAACGACAGAGATGGAAAAGGAGGGGGGGTGTGCAGTTACAAAATGAGCTGGCTTAGCAGGAAAATGAGATTTTTTTTTCCGTGTAAGAAACACAGAAATAAGACTAGAAGTATCATGTGTATGACACATCTCATCCTCGTGACCTCTGCTTTTTCCATTTACTTGGGGTTCTAAGGACACCCCCATTCCTGCTGTGAGCAAAGAGAATTGCTAAATTAAATGTCTATTTTCCATCTGCAGGCTTGATTGGACCAATGACTACTTGGAGAAACATACCTCCTTCCACCTCTCAGGAATGCTAGACTCGATATTGTTTCGAGTCACGAGTTCACATGGCAACTGCATTTCTCCAACTCCAAACTGTTTATCAACCCCCATTTGTAGGACCACAGTTGGCCATGACCAAGTAACACAGAAGGCCTTACAAATTATTTAAATCACCTGAAAATATGAGCTTTCACTCACTTAAGCTGAGAGAATGTTTTATGTGCCCCCTACAGATTATTTTGTTGAGGTGGTGGGTGGGCAGGAGGAGCGGTATCACGTGAGAGTAAGTCCTCCGACGTCTGTCTCAGAGAGTTGTGTCAGGAAACAATAATTCCTAGGCACACCGAAACGTTACAAGGCTCTTTCACATAAACTACTTCTTGAGAGATGAGAGCAGTTGCAGCTTAAAGCAAATGTTGGTCATTTCTCCAACGTCTGTCTCTGCCGTATTTCTTTTCCTAAAAACCCTGAATGGTCTCTCGAGGGCACTAACAGATACAACCAGGGGGAGATGCCTCTGAATCCGGTTCTCCTGCTGCAAAGTGGGCATCCATACAAAACAGCACCTACTTTAAATAGGTGAGGGACTCGTCCCTTCGACCATATTTCGTCGTCGACAGGTTCCATATACAGAAAGAGATGCAGTGATAAAACTTACCTTTCCTGCTTGGATGCTAAGCTGGTACTTTCATTTATCAAGGTGCTACAGATTGGCTGTGCTGGGTAGGATATTTATTATGGATGGATGTGCATTCAAGACTTATCGATTTTACTATAAAACGCCCTGGATGTGGGAACTAGGGATGCGTTTTGGAATTCAAATACACCAGATTCCAGTGTGATGGGGGAAGGTGGACAAGGGCAGGAAGAATCAGTATGGGAAGCTCATGAAGTAGACGTGACCAGGCAGAATTATTGGTTTGCACATCATTCATTCAATGAGCCAGAGACTTGAAGCTAAGACTCGTACTGGTTACAGTTTCTATCTTCAAGATCAATACTTATTATAGAATCACGGGGATTTGGTTCTTTAACATAACACGTGGCGAACTGTAGGGTTGGTGAGCGTTGGGCTCTCTGTTCAAAAAATACCAAAACGTATTCCCCATTTGTGGAAAAATATAAAATTTCATCCACGCATGATGACAACTACTTTTATAGGCAACTGCCATCTTTGGCAGTTGTCAAAATATTGGAACCCAAATATTATGAGTGTGTTTCATCTGAAAAATACTAATTCTACACTTCTCATATTATGCTGTGTACTTATTTCTACTGCCATAGGCATGGAGTTCATTGCTTTTTCTTGGTAGGCAGTTCAAATCTGCTTTTTTGGTTGCTGTTATTTATTTATTTTTAAAGTAACATATAATGTATTATTAGCCCCAGGGGTACAGGTCTGTGAATCGCCAAGTTTACACACTTCACAGCACTCACCGTAGCACATAACTTCCCCAACGTCCATAAACAAATCTGCTTTTTTTTTTTTAAATAAGTTTCTGTCTTCCACACTTTCCCCAAAGAGTGGGTGATAATTCATTCCGATTTGATTCCTTAATACATTTCTTGCCATTCCTCACTGAGCCCTGTCATAACATACTAATTCATTCGTGCCTATCGAACTCCCAGATTCTTTCATTTCAATTTTGAATCAAAAATGAATTTTATTGATCCACATGTTGCGATCCACCAGGTTCATTAAAAGGTGACATTCTCTTGTTGACGCTTGAAAAAAAGAAAGCTTTTGCTATGAGAGAATCTGGTATTTGAAAGTATGTTGCAGGGAACCTGGGTTTGCATAGTCAACTCTTGATTTCAGCTTGGGTCCTGATCGTGGGATTGCTGGATTGGGCTCCATGCTGGGTATGGAGCCTGCTAAGGATTATTACTCTCTCCCACTTTATTTAAAAAAAAAAATGTGTTGCTTCTACTTCCTCACCATGTAATAGCGATTAAAATACCATCATGTACTTATAAACATTCAAATACCAATTATAAAAATACATTTTATACACGCATTATATAAATTATAAAGATCTTATATAAGCCAGAGATACATTTTATATAAGCCTGAGATACATTTTATATAACCCTGAGATACATTTTACATGTATATAAGCCTGAGATACACAGAGGTTCACACAACCAGATAAGGGGACCAGATCTCAAAGTAGGAAAATAGTGCAAACCAGCTGATGAAACTTCTCGCTCCTTGCAGAAAAACAAAAGTAGCAATCCTCAGCTCATCCTAGTCTCCCGAAACATGGAGACAACACTATTTCTATAGAACCCAAAGTATGATGATGGACCTACAGCAGCCTCTGCCAAACGCTGCCGCAGAGTCTCAGTCTTCCGGTTTCCTTGTAACAATGTGTAACAGCAAGGACACACCTGCAGGCTGCCAGAGTTCCAGATGCTCACAGTTTTATCTGTTGACCCCTGAACCTCTTCTTCTTCTTCTTCTTTTTTTAAATCATGGCGCTCCTCCAAACACAAATCATGTCCAGCATTTGGGGCAAAAATCCAAATATGTAAAAACTCCGAGTGTCTGCTGTGGTTTTGGCTAGAGAGTGTAAAACTAGACAACAGGCCATCTTGCTCCTTCCCCTCCCACTTATCACAGACGGGAATGAGCAGCTGCGGGAGTCGTGGAAAGGAGATGCCAGGTGTTTTCAAAATGATGTTTGATAAGAGCATTTAAGGAATTATCTCCCTTCCCTGTGCCTCTCCAAATGGATATCTGACAGTTGTAAAACTTTTGCTTGTGTCTAATTCCAGTCTGTTTCTTCCTCTCCTTTTCCTCTGCCTCCTTGTCCCTCCCTCTTTTTAGAGAGGCTGGGTATCACCCCCTGACACTGTGCCTGAACCATGCCCCTCCAGGTCCACTGAGAATTTTCAGGCTACTGGCCATCTGGGTCACACTTAATCATGGTGTCTCCACATTGGACCTTACCAAGCATTGGTAGCAACAGGGAAAGCGAGACCAGACCAAGGCTGGCTGCATGATAGGCAAAGCTTCTGTGATTGCGAGTTAAGAATGCAAACATTCCCATTTAGTGATGATGGTCATCTGGGAGGCAGCCCAGATACAATCTGGAGTAGCCTGCGTTCCTGTAAGGGATGTTGATGCAATCCTGATCCCACCCCAAAGAGCAGGTCTGACACGAAACTCAGGAAAGCAGCATGTGGTAAAAGAAACCCCAACCATGGGTGCCCCCCCCCCCCCCAGATAGAGGGAATTCAGAAGTCAGTGCGTCCGCTCATCACAAGTCACAGAATTCTGAAGTTGCTCGCCCACACGGGGAAGTTGACAGGAGGACATGCGGGATACTCATAGCTTTGAGTCCTAAGGGTATGATCATATACAAAGAGAGGCCCCCCTAGAAACACAAGGTTTAAAAAAAGGAAATGGTAACTTACTGTTGAGGACAAGTTATGATATGCATATTTCAAATCAATTTAGATGTCAGCTTAAATTCTATCTGAAGTACATGAGTTGCGCAATATTAATTTACCGCAGAAACATTTATTGAGCATCTACTCTGTGCTAAGAACAAGCTATTCCTAGGCAAACCATGACTTTTTTAAAAAAAAAGTCTTCCTGTTTTATAGCATAAGATTTTTTTAAAAAGTACTTTTTATATGAAAGTGCAAACTTACAGAAATATTGCAAGATGACACCAGGCAGCCTGACTTTTATCCAGATTTATCTAGTGTTGTGATCCCCATTTGTATTATTTTTGTTCTCTTGATGGACAGATGCATAAGGAGATGATAAATGGATGACAGATATGATCAGTGGATTGATAGATGGATATGATGGGTAGATAGCAGGTATAGATAAACATATAGATAGAAGACAGATGTAAGGGATGGATGGATTGATATGATGGATAGATAGATAGCAGGTATAGATAAACAGATAGATTGATGATAGATGGAGGGATGGATGGATTAGATGTGATGGATGGATGGATAGATAGATGGACAGACAGACAGCAGGAATAGATAAACAGATGATGGATGTAGGGATGGATGGATAGATACAATGGATGGATAGATAGATGGATAGATAGCAGATGTAGATAAACATATAGATAGATGATAGATATAGGGATGGGTGGTTAGATATGATGGATGGATAGAAATATAGATGGATACATAGCAGGTATAGATAAACGTATAGATAGATGATAGATATAGGGATGGATGGATAGATATGATGGATAGATAGAAAGATAGATGGATAGATAGCAGGTATAGATATATTTTTAAATGTATAGCTAGATGATAGATGTAGGGATGGATGGATAGGTATGATGGATGGATGGATGGATGGATAGATAGATAGCAGGTATAGATAAACATAGATAGATGATAGATGTAGGGATAGATGGATAGAAGGATAGATGGATAGATAGATAGCGGGTATAGATAAACATATAGATAGATGATAGATGTAGGGATGGATGGTTAGATATGATGGATGGATAGAAGGACAGATGATAGATAGATAGCAGTTATAGACAGATAGATGATAGATATAGGGATGGGTGGTTAGATATGATGGATGGATAGAAAGATAGATAGATAGCAGGTATAGATAAACATAGCTAGACGGTAGATGTAGGGATGGATGGACAGATATGATGGATGGGCAGAAAGGTAGATACATATATACGTACAAACACACATACACAGCAGATATAGATAGATAAATGCATAGATAGATGATTGATAAATAGGTGTAGATAGATGATGCAGACTTTTGATGACCCATTTAAAAATAAGTATGCTGGCCCTTTGCCCTTTTGTGTTTTAGTGTCTATTTCCTAATAAAAAGACAATTCCCTCCATAACCACAGAATGGTTTTCAACTTCAGTATATTTCGCAATTCATATCATCTATTGTGAATATCTGAATTCCAGGTTTTTATTCCATTAAATAATGCTTATCCCACATTTTTCCCCCTCCAGTATAGGATCCAGCCTAGATTCATGGATCACATTAATTGTCATCCCAGCTTGGCCCCTTTAATCTGGAAGAATATCTCAACTTTTTCTGGGCTTTGGGAGAGCTGACATAAAATGGACTAGGACCCTTTGTAATAAACTGTCATTGTGAGTTTTCTGCTGCCCTTCTGTGTTTCAGCTCATTGTGCATGCCTAGCTGGGATATTTCCTAAGGGATGTGCCTTTTTCAGGGTATAACCAAAGCCCTCTGATGCATGGGTGTATTATATATCCACCTGTGCCTGGCAATATTAATATCGATGACCCGGCCAGGTGTTGTCCAATCTCTCCATGATAGTCTCTCTATATTTTCACCTTACTCACAAATAATGAGTGTGTGGAAACACGTTCAGACCCTCCAAATACCATGCTCTTCAGAGAATCCCCTCTATCACAGATGGGACATTCACTGGGGATTCCTTCTCAAAGGAATCTTTGTACCATTGACAACAAAATGTAGATTCTCCTATGCAGACCCTCTTCTGCAATGCATCCTACATTTTGCTGGAAACAAGATCTCTCCTTTCTTCCACACTTATTTATCTTTTTATTATTGGTAGGGATTCCTGATGATTTTTAATCCTCTCCTGTACCGACATATCTTTTTCCATAGTGACAAGTGATATGTGTATTTTGGGTGTTTATTCTGTGGTTGCATGACACCATGCCATATATGTGATTTTAAAAATATATATATATTCTGAAAACCACTTTATATAAGATCATCATGAATATCCTCATTTTTCTCAGCTGCATCGTGCCCCACTTGTGTTTACCTTAACTAGTTCAACCACCTGCCTCCATGTTTGCATTTACAGACCTTCTGGAATTTACCGTGTTGTGTAGTACCGTGCACATAAACTCGAGCATTTCAATCCATATTGGTGGAGGTGTATCCCTCAAAAGGGTAAATTTCTACAAAGGGGTTGTTTGAGATGCGTGACAAAGGCATATATTGTCCCCATTAACATTTTGTCACCTCCCCCTAGGAGCTATACGTTTGCCGTCCCATGGGCCTGTTTCCCACCAGCCTGGCCAACAGATCAAATGATCACAGTGTTATTATTCACCAGTGAACAAGGAAAGGTATCCCCACCCTATGTTAGCCTGTGTTTCTCCTTGAGAGTAAAGTTCAACATCTTTTCACAAAAGGGTCATTCAAAGACAAAGTCTTTTCTGTGTAAGTTGTCAGTGTGTAGGTTTGCCTAATTTTTGAAAAATCTGTGCCTTTTCTCACTGTTATAAACCTTTGGGTATTAGGGATAATAGCCTCTAATATATTGCGAACATTTTCTCCTTATTTGTCTTCATCTTTAATTTTATTTATGAGATTTTTATACCATGTGGAATGTTTGTTAATGTAGCCAAATGGACTCATCTTTTCTTTTGTAAATTTTGGTTTTATTACATCCAGGTGTGACTCTTAGAAATCCATTTCCCTGCACCGAGGCCATAGCAGAATCTTTCCAGTTTTTGTCTGACAACTTTCTAGTTCTGGTTCTTTTCCCTTTTTTCTGGTCCATCGCAGATTCATTCCTGAGTATGGTGGGGGAGGGGTCTAACTTTATTGTTTCTTAAATGGCTGCATACCTCTGTCATCATACACTTTAGAAGAACATCCATTGTTCCTCGGGGCTTCTTGGTGACTCTGTTGGTTAAGTGAGTGACTCTTGGTTTCTGCTTGGGTCATGATCTTGGGGTCGTGGGATCAAGCCCTTCAACAGGCTCTGCTCTGGGCATGGATCTTGCTCTGGATTCTCTTTCTCCTTCTCCCTCTGCTGTCCCCCCACTGTAGGCACGTGTATGCGCTCTCTCTCTCAAAAGAAAAAATCTGTTAACCCTTAATGATTTGAGATCTAACTTCATCCTACACTAGAGTTCTGTCTCCTTGGGTCTCTTTTTCTTCTTTCTATTCTCTATTTCATTACTTTTTTTTTCTTTCTTGGGCCAGTTCAACATAGTCTTTGTTATCAAGACTTTGCTGTATGTTTTGTGTATACTTGCTTTATAGTTAAAACATGCACAGGGACTAGACTCTTAGACCTTCCTTTGCAGTATAAAACATGCTTTTTTTGATGAAAACAGTCACAATGGGTGGGACCTCTTTGATCCCATATGCTGTTAATCTTGGGTGCTTTTCTTTTACAATCTTTGAAAGAGACCAGGCTATCCAAACAGTCTTCACTCCACCAGTCCTCTCTCAAGTGCATTTTTTTCTTTTTGCACACTGATAGGAACACTACAGACACACATCTCCTCCATTTATATTGCAAAAAAAATTGAACAGGGCTATCTTGACTTTTCATTACTGAAGACACAAGCTGTTAAACTGTCTCCTCTGTAATTAAACATAACGAACATTCAGGATTTAGATTGGAATGCATCAGTATTGTCTTTTATACACAAATGAAGACCCTGATGGACAATTATAAGGCTTCCAGATATTGTATCTCAGTCACAGACAAAGGTAATTTAATGTTCAATTAATCTCAGGAGGAGGGACAAGCTGTCTCACATAATCTCCTATTACCAATTATTGTGTATTGTTGTATCAAGTAATAACCTGATCTGAACTGATAAAGGAGGGCGTTTTTAGCCAAACGTCCTCTCCAAGTAACCCCTATGTCCAGTCCACATACTAAGTCAAGCAGAGTCAAGTATCATATGGTTTCACTTATTTGTGGAGCATAACAAATGACATGGAGGACATTGGGAGATGGAGAGGAGAAGGAAGTTGAGGGAAATTGGAAGGGGAGGCAAACCATAAGAGACTATGGACTCTGAAAAACAACCTGAGGGTTTTGAAGGGGCAGGGGGGTGGGAGGTTGGGGAACCAGGTGGAGGGTAATAGAGAGGGCATGTATTGCATGGAGCACTGGGTGTTGTGCAAAAACAATGAATACTGTTACGCTGAAAAAATAAATAAAAAAATTAAAGGAAAAAAAAAGAATTCTTAAATGTGTAAGAGATTTTTAGAGTATATTTCTCACTATAAAATATAGTCTTTTAAAAGCTCTTATCGGTTTATTACCATAGCTATAATTGATAATGCATTGTTAGTAAATCATTTTTAAAATGCCCTTGCAATTAAGATGTTTTATTTCTTGTTTTTAATTGTTCCAACCAGTGCCTCATAAAATCTCTCTAGATTTTCTGTTGACAATGATTAGGAATGCTAAAAAGAGTAAAATCCTGACTAACTGAATGTGATGATCAAATCCTCCCAAATATTTTCTTTCTATTTTATGGTTCAAAAAAATCCAGACTGTAAAATAAAATCATATTTTATCCCACTCCCTAGCCTTCTCAAATTGAAACTGAGTGTTATTCTGAAAATATCACAAGTGGATATAAGTCATTAATAAATTGTCAGTACATATGGAATTGCCATAACATGTCTTCATTTTATAAATACACCTTAATTTGTTTTTTAAAATGACACTAAGCGCATTTGATCTAGACGCATCATTTTAAAATGTAGTTATGACATGTAGTCTAATCAGGAAAAATACATTTATAAAAACAAGTTAATCTTCTTAAGCTCATATTTCATAAAATTGGAAAATCATTTAGATGGTAGCCTAAGTCAATGAGAATATAAAAGAAGAGAAAAGAATATAAAAGAGACCACATTTTCAATGATGTATCTTTTCAGATAAAATATGAATAAAATTCCTACTTCCTAAACTCTGGCTAATGATGTAGTTATATCATAAATACTGTTATGTCAATAGATTTCAAGATACATCAAATACAAGGTTCCCGTGGTACGAGTCTGATGATAGAAAATTTAAGTTTCTATTTTTAGTTGTACCGTATTCTGTACCCATTCTGTATCTTTTTCAACTCATTTTTCCATTTCTCTCGCTGGTCATACAGAAAGTTCTGGTTTGGAATTGAGCAATAGGGTTCTAGTTTTGAATTAGCTTCTGATTATTCCCAGTTGTCAATGCCTGGTTTTTTCACCTATGAAGTAAGATGTGGACTGATCCACATGCAAAAATGGCAAATTAGGATTGTCATGAGCTAGAAATTGCTATACGATAGTTAGTATGAGACCCCCAAATTTGTGTTTCTATTTCAAACTACCCCCCATCTCCAATTTGGCTATTCTACAAATGAATTTTAGATTAAGTTTATCTATTTTAACACAAAACCTGCTGAGATTTTGACTGGGATCGTGTCGAATCTGGAGATGGATTTGGGTAGAAGTGACATGTTGAAATCTATCTACATTGTTCTCCAACGCATGCATCAAGGATAGTTCTCCATTTATTTCCATCTTCAGATACCTGAGCACTGGTTTGCAATTTTCAGTGTACGGGTCTTGCTATCTGAGGTCAGAGTCATCCCAAAGTGGTTCAAATATTTAATGTTCCAGTTTTCCATGTTGCTTTCTCAGTTTCAGTTTTCGATTGTCTATGGCTGGTACAGAGAAATAACTTATTTTTGTAGAGCGATCTTTTATCTTGCAACTCTGCCAAAGTCACTTAATCGTTTCTGGTAGTTATTTTGTATATTCCATTGGGTTTTCTACACAGATGATCATGCCATATTCAAATAGTTTTAGTCCTCCTTTTACAATCTAGAGTTTTTTTTCCCCAACCCGTCCCTCACGTTGAACTGGCGGGAATCTCTAGCACAATGGAGAAAAGAAGTTGGGCAAGCAGACGTGTTTGTTTTGTGCTGATTTTAGGTGGATAGATGCATTATTAAGAAGGCTATTAGTTGCAGGATTTATGTAGATGCCTTTTATCAGATGGATAAGTTCTTATTTTTAAGCATCTTTTTAAAAACTAGGAACACATTGAATTTCAACAAACTATTTTCTACAATAATGAGATAATTAAGTTGTTTTTCTTTTTTAATCAATTAAGAGGACATTGAGTTTGGAAGTTAAAACAACCTTATATATTTGGAATGGTCCCCCTGGCCATGATGTCTTAGCCTTTTTATGAAGTTTTGATACACTTGGCTAACATGCATTTAGAATGTTTGACTGTTAGAAATAATCATCCGTAGTTTTGGGGTTTTTGTGCTTTTTCTCAAGTATTATGTGACAGAATACCCCTTCATACACCAGCATATACCGTTGCCATGCACTTTAGTTATATATAATTATATATATATAAATTAAATTAATTAAATATATGTATATGTATGTGTGTGTATATATATATGCATATATATATATTCCACTAAACATTCCTGTCATTTTTGTTTATACCACCAATTGTATTTTAAAGATATTTAAATTTAAAAAAGATCTTGTACGTTTATGAAAGAGTTTCTGCTTTTCACTCGGCGTTAGCCCAGATATCCATCCAATACTATTTTCCTTCTGGTGGAAGGTGTTCTTTGGACTTTTTTTTTTTTTAAGTAGTCTCTACATGGAACCCAACACAGGGCTTGAACTCATGACCCTGAGATCAGACCTGAGCTGAGAACAAGAGTTGGACGCTTAACTGACTGAGCCACCCAGACACCCCTGGACATTTATGATGATGTAGGTGTGCTGGTCATGAATTCTTTGGGGTTTTATATGTCTGAAAATGTCTTTTCTCTACCTATATCTGCTTTAAAGGCATTTTTGTTGGATAAAGAAATCTAGATGACTTTTTTTAGTACTTTCAATGTGTTTCTTCACCATCTTTCTAAAATTATTATTGACAAGAAATCCAAAGTTATTCTTATCTTTGCCCATTGATGCAAAACATTTTTTTCATCTAGATGCTTGTTAAGATTTTATCTTTATCACTGGTTTTGAGCCATTGGATTATGATGTGCCTTGGTAGATTTTTTCTATATTTCTTACACTCGGAGATTGTTGAGATTCTTGGATCTATAGGTTTACTGTTCTTTCTAAGGTATGAGAATTTCTGGCCAATATTTATTCAAATTTTTTTTGTGGCCTCATTTTTTCTCCCTTGAAGTATTCTATTAACCCACACAATATTAGGATGATGTGTTAATCACCCACATATTAGGATGCTTGGTAATATATCACAGTTCACTTATTTTCATTTTTTATTCTTTTTCCCCTATATATTTAATTTTTGGATCCTTTCTGTTGCCATGCTTCAAATATTCTGATATTTCAATGTAGAATGTTGTGAATTTTACCACTTTAGAGTTGGGTATTTTTATTCCTATAAAAAATTATTGGCTTTCTTAGGGCACCTGGGTGGCTCAGTTGGTTGGGCATCTGCCTTAGGCTCAGGTCATGATTTCAGGGTCCTGAGATCGAGCTCCGCATCAGGCTCCCTGCTCAGCGGGAAGTCTGCTTCTCCGTCTCCCTCTGCCGCTCCTTCCCACTTACGCTCTCTTACTCTGTCTCTCTCTCAAATAAATAAATAAAATCTTTTTAAAAATGCATAGGCTTTCTTTTGGGATTTAGTTATTTCGAAGGAGATTTATGTCTTCTAGTCTTGTTTATTACATTTGGTAGCAAGACCTGAGCAGTGCTCAGGCTGTGGAGAGTGATTTCCCCGTTACTGTGGTGGAAACTTCCTTAATACTTTATGCAATGTCTTAAATACTACAAGATCTGTTTTTCCTTCTGGAGGGTGGTCCTAGACACTGTGTAGTCCTCTGTGAACCCTGAACACTGTTCTAAGTCTTTGGATGATCATATCCCATCAATGCCGAGATAATATGTATGCACTGTATTGCTTACCTAAATGCATTGATTAGTAATTTGCTAATTACTCAAGGAAGGCATTCTACTGTTCTTTTCAGTTCTCTATGCAGCTGTCTTTTCTGCAAACTCTGTTCTGGAAATTCTAACCACCTGTTCTCTGCACTCTGATATCCATCACCTCAAACCAGGAGCCTTCCTGGTCCTGCTTGGGTTCCCTTTCTTGCACCACCACCCAGAATCACTCTCTGAGCAACAGCTGTTCAATAAGAGCACTCATATCATTTGCTACCCACCTTTCTGGATTAACTGTCATCCGCTGACTGATGATACCCAATATCTTGAAAATCCTTGTTGTTGTTTTTTTTTTAATATTATCATCTTTTTTTTCCATTTTATTTATTTTTTTCAGCGTAACAGTATTCGTTGTTTTTACACAACACCCACTGCTCCATGCAAAACGTGCCCTCCCTATTATCCACCACCTGTTCCCCCAACCTCCCACCCCTGACCCTTCAATTGAAAATCCTTGTTTTACGTATTGTTCTGTTTTCTTCTGCCACAAAGGTGATTTCCTGTTAGTTACTCCCTCTTAACCAGGAGGTTGAAGTCTTAAGTCAACTTTCTACATCCAAAGGGGTATAACTTCTTGTTATGAAAAAAAATCTGTAATATTTGGTTTGGCTGTGAGCAATGTTGAAAGCCTTTTCTTTACACTAATAATTTTGTTACCTGGCTGCTTTCCCAAATTGAAAGATACATCTGGTATCGTCTTGAGCCCAAGCAAAGCAAGCTCATACGGGCTTTTCTGTAACGGAGAAGCAATGCACATCAGCGTTTAGAAGGCTAGGTTTTAAGAGCCAGAACCTACTGGTTTGTATCACAGCTGCAAAATTCACCTGTGTTCCATGAGGAAAGTTACCAAAACCTTCCATGCCTCCATTACCTTATGCATAATGTAAGGATAACAATAGCGCTGCCTTAAGGGATTGTGGTAAGGACTAAATGAGCTAGTATTTGTAAGACCCTTGGAACAGTGGTTGGCACGGAAACACCATATGTGGTTGTTAAAAGAAACAGCAAATGGTAACTCCAGAAAGGAATTATAAATGTTGCATTGAAATAATGGGAAAGTACTATCTGTGATTTCAGGAACCATTATGCAGACAAATAGCTCTCTCATTCCAGTTGTAATGGTTTTATCAATAAATTATGCTTAAATCTTTTATAGCACTATATCACATCAGTATTTTTTTAAATGGGTCATCCTGACAAGATTGAAATTAAATCATTAATCTTATTTTTAATTCAGGATTCTAATGATACTTGCTACTAAATACATAGAGTAATGATCAGCCCTCCAGCTACTAACAAAGGAAAAGGCTTTTTTTTTCTTTTGTTTCTTAGAGGAAATGGATAAACATGTGCTTAAAAGGGGACAGTTAAATGATTTGATGGAAGAATTAGGTTAGAGCCCAGAAACTCAAGGTTGAGTGCATTCAGAAGACCTTCTTAGGATTCTGTCTTTGAAATTGAATCTACAGCTCATGTTTTTCCCAGGAAGGTTCAACAGAGTCACCAGCATTCCCAACTGTGATGCGGGAAGAGGGAGGGGTGGCCTTTTGATTTCCCAGTCACTTTTTGTCTTGAACCCCTTTGCATATGAAGCTTTACCCTGCCACCTGCTTGGCTTTATAATTCTGGTTCAGTGGTTATAATATAACATCATGTTAATTCAGAATGATTATGGATTTGGGGGAGACGTTCGTTTTAGTGCCTTCTATCAGTAGATCAGAACTGGACGCACGAGTTAGGAAAGCATCGTCCTACAGTTGGACACATATTTGGACGTTTCTTGTTGTTTGCTTTGTGCAAGGTCACTGGACTTGGAACCAGGAAGTCTGGGTTGAGTTAAGTTCTAATTCACCAATCTCAAGATCCTGGTCATTAAATGCACAAGAACTAAGTCGGGGGGTAGGGGGAAAGCAGGCGTGCCTTTGGAAGTGCCCTCCTTGGCTTTGATGAAAACATATTCCAGAAATATCTTTCCTATGTGTTTCCCTTATCCTGTATGAATCTCTAGAAAGGAGACTTTTGAAGGATTAGGACGTTCAGAGGAAAGCAATAGCCATTTTCCAAATCACCCATGTAGCCTGATTTAAGGACTCACCTTGTTGGTGTGAAGCAGTTATCTGTGCCTCACCTTCCCTAGCTCCTCCTTCCATCTCTCTAGGGCACAGGCTTGGCGTGTGTTTGTACCTCCACCATAAAGACCTCCGCCATGAAGACCTCCACCATGAATGTCCACCATGAAGACCTCCACCATGAAAACCTTCACCGTGAAGACCTCCGCCATGAAGACCTCCACCATGAAGACCTCCACCACAAAGACTCAACAAAACGCTGTTGCCACAAGGTAAGAGGGCACCAACAATGACCACAAGTTTCTACCCATCTTCACTCATGCTTGTGAGCTCCAGCTCACCCAGATCTCATCCCCTTCACCTCTCTTGTTGCTCTGACCACCTGATTTGTGGATTTCCAGCCTCAGCACCAGGCACAAGGAGGACAGCCTGAGGAAGCGTGCTCTGATCCCTCCACAACTGTGGGAAGTCAAATCCCTGCCACAAATACAAACACATCCTCTAAGGGACTGTGTTTTCATGACAGCACCTGGGTTGTTTTGCAGGAATTGGGGAAAAGATAGGTGCACAGCCAACACATACATATGTGGGAAGCTACAACAGTGAGAAGAAACACCTCCCTTGCAATGCATTGCAACTTGAGCCTTTTGTGAATCAAAGATATCAAATAAAGGTGTTTACTGGAGTATATTTTTTCTTCAACAATTTGTGCAGAGAAATGATCACCAGTGAGATATCAGCTGGGATGCTTTAGGTGAATAATTAACATAAGGAGAACCCCCCCTTTTTTTTCTTAATGTCCTAGGTCATATTCTTTAGCTATGAAGCAACGAAGAATGGAATTTTTCTTCCTACTCTTTTAAAAGTAGACATTCATAAAACTAGTGCAGTAATGAATTATGGATTTTTTTAAGAGATAGACATTAGTGAGAACGAGTCACTTTAAAGATGTCTCTCTTTCTGAATTCCCTTAAAGAAATTAAAAATAAATAGGGGTGCCCTGGTCTTTCGATCAGGAAGAAGCCAAGGGTAGAAAGCACCCCATTCCTCTTAGTGGAATCCACATTTCCAACACAGAGAGCCACCTGGTAAGGATTCAGAAAGGCAAATGCCTTGCTTTGGTGTTGCAGCCCTGACTCTAGCCATGCATCTTCACACCAAAGACAGACAAAGGGCTTAATATGCAGGACACTTGCCTCACGAACACCATTGCCAGTCGCATGTGTGGAAATGGGACCCCCGAATTGTCAGTGTTTCAGGGAATAACGTCCCTGGGGCGGTGGTTCTCCAATTGTAACAGATCTGTGTGAGTCACCTCAGGAACTTGATCCGATGAAGATTCAGTCCTAGGCATGGGTTCGGTCCTGAAATTCGGCATCTCCTACAAGCTCCCAGGCAATGAGAAGATTATTGGTCCAAGGGTGACACTTCCCATAACAAGGTCTTTAAAGAGCATGGATTAAAGTCCTCAAAGAATGAAAGAGTCATAAATGTCTCAGATGCTTTTCTTTTTCTTTTTCTTTTTTTTTTTTTTTTAAGTGAGGGCCATAGTGACTCCATGGTAGACACCTTTGTATCTTCAGGACATATGTATCTGCTAATGGGAGGTTCCACAACCTTTATGAATGTTTTTTAATTTTTCTCGCCGACTTTGCAATAAGGGATTCGTGACAAATGGCCTGGATATTTGTTACTTGTTGCAAATACTGACTTAGCTGTGCATTGCAAGGCCTCCTTTGTAATTGATGGTGAAGTGGGTACCTGTATTCTCCAATTAAGGAGACAATTTATCTCCCTAACACATGTAGAATATTCAAGATGAGGTCTTAAAAGGAATGGTCAGAAAACATGTCAGATTTCAAAACACCCTTTAGTTATATCCTGACACCCCGAAGTGAAACGGACATTTAGCAATAATCTTGTTAATTCAAAGCCTATACCACGCGGGGTCCTGAATTATGTGGTAAGCTTATTTTGACATGAAACAAATTAACAGCTGAACCATTAAAGGAAACCAACAGACTGGCCATGGAAAAGCAAAGAAGGAAAGGAGCGTGTTCATAGAAGACAGGAGACAAAACAAATGCAGAAACAATGCTGACATTTCTAAACAGGATATCAGATGAAGAATTTAAAAGATCTCAAGTCCAGGCAGCCTCTCTCATCTGTTGATTTAAATTTAAAAACAAAACCCTCAGGAATTCCCCAAATTGTTTCTATAGATGGATGTTCAGCGGTTTTTTTCTTTGAAAACATAATAATGCTTATGGGAGCTCTGTGTTTTCTCTCATACTTTGTAAGCAGCTGGTAGAACTGAGACAGATAAAAAGGGTATTTCTTCAAAACAAAAAAGTGGGATCAGTCTTCAAATCTGTGAAATGATCATTGAACTGAGGATGTTATTAATTAATTCTACTTGATTTTTTTTATTAACAGCCAGAAAAAAGCCAACCGTGTGTGATGTATAAATATGTACTCAGTATGTCTGGGATGTGACCTTTTTTTTTTTTTTTTAACAAGTTTCCAGTTTTTAACAAGTTTCCCTAGCCATGGGGCCCTTCTCGTCCACACTTTGAGAACTGTTCTTTTAGATCATAATCTCTCCACCTCCTTCCTTCTATTTCCTATCCTTTTTTGTGAGTGTATATGCAGGAATTAGTTGCCAGTTGGATGGGTGATTCATCACACCTGGAAACCTTGCACATTGGCCATCTGAGTCTGGAACAAGAAATGGCAAAGTTGGCCAATGTTCTAGGCTATTCTTATGCAGGTCTTGTCCGTGGTTTATTCCTTCCTAGAACTTAAGGCATTCTAGGGTTATGGTTAGGAAAGCTCACAGGATATTTGGGGCAGAATTCTCCAGCAAAATAGACCCAAGAGAGTGTGTGTGTGTCCAAATTTCAGTGTGGCTATTTTAAAGACGGTGTTCCAAGATGGGCAATGACATGGGTTGGAAGTATAATATATAAGTTAACAAAAAAAGTTAAAAAGACTTTTATCCATTTCGAGTTTATCTTTGTGTATGGTGTAAGAGAATGGTTGAGTTTCATTCTTCTACATATCGCTGTCCAGTTTTCCCAGCACCATTTATTGAAGAGACTGTCTTTTTTCCATTGAATATTTTTTCCTGTTTTGTCGAAGATTATTTCACCATAGAGTTGAGGGTCCATATCTGGGCTCTCTACTCTGTTCCACTGGTCTATGTGTCTGTTTTTATGCCAGTACCACGCTGTCTTGGTGATCACAGCTTTGTAGTAAAGCTTGAAATCGGGTAACGTGATGCTGCCAGTTTTGTTTTTGTTTTTCAACATTTCCGTAGCAATTCGGGGTCTCTTCTGATTCCATACAAGTTTTAGGATTATTTGCTCCAGCTCTTTGAAAAATACCGGTGGAATTTTGATCGGAATGGCATTAAAAGTATAGATTGCTCTAGGCAGTATAGACATTTTAACAAGGTTTATTCTTCCAATCCAAGAGCATGGAACAGTCTTCCATCTTTTTGTGTCTTCTTCAATTTCTTTCAGGAGTGTTCTGTAGTTCCTTGAGTACAGGTCCTTTACCTCTTTGATTAGGTTTATTCCCAGGTATCTTATGGTTCTTGGTGCTATAGTACCTCAACGTGAGACAGGAATCTATCAGAATCCTAGAGGAGAACATAGGCAGTAACCTCTTCGATATCAGCCACAGCAACTTCTTTCAAGATATGTCTCCAAAGGCCAAGGAAACAAAAGCGAAAATGAACTTTTGGGACTTCGTCAAGATCAAAAGCTTCTGCACAGCAAAGGAAACAGTCAACAAAACAAAAAGGCAACCCACGGAATGGGAGAAGATATTTGCAAATGACAGTACAGACAAAAGGTTGATATCCAGGATCTATAATGAATTTCTCAAACTCAACACACACAAAACAGATAATCATATCAAAAAATGGGCAGAAGGTATGAACAGACATTTCTCCAACGAAGACATACAAATGGCTATCAGACACATGAAAAAATGCTCATCATCACTAGCCATCAGGGAGATTCAAATCAAAACCACATTGAGATACCACCTCACACCAGTTAGAATGGCCAAAATTAGCAAGACAGGAAACAACGTGTGTTGGAGAGGATGTGGAGAAAGGGGAACCCTCTTACAGTGTTGGTGGGAATGCAAGTTAGTGCAGCCACTTTGGAGAACAGTGTGGAGATTCCTCAAGAAATTAAGAATAGAGCTTCCCTATGACCCTGCAATTGCACTGCTGGGTATTTACCCCAAAGATACAGATGTAGTGAAAAGAAGGGCCATCTGTACCCCAATGTTTATAGCAGCAATGGCCACGGTCGCCAAACTGTGGAAAGAACCAAGATGCCCTTCAACGGATGAATGGATAAGGAAGATGTGGTCCATATACACGATGGAGTATGATGCCTCCATCAGAAAGGACGAATACCCAACTTTTGTAGCAACATGGACGGGACGGGAAGAGATTATGCTGAGCAAAATAAGTCAAGCAGAGAGAGTCAAGTATCATATGGTCTCACTTATTCGTGGAGCATAACAAATAACATGGAGGACATGGGGAGATGGAGAGGAGAGGGAGTTGAGGGAAACTGGAAGGGGAGATGAACCATGAGAGACTATGGGCTCTGAAAAACAACCAGAGGGTTTTGAAGGGGCGGGGGGGGTAGGAGGTTGAGGAACCAGGTGGTGGGTAATAGGGAGGGCACATACTGCATGGAGCACTGGGTGTGATGCCAAAACAATGAACACTGTTATGCTGTAAATAAATAAAAATTAAAAAAAAAGAAGTTAAAAGGACTGGATAGATATAAATGTAGCTATACATAGATACAAGCATACAAATATAGAAATAAAAGGATAGATACCTAATAGGAAATGGTGCTATAATTATGTGTGATTTATGCCTCCTTGTTTGCATGTTTCTTTATGTATCAAATATATTAGTAAACAACAAAAAATGTATCCAGTAAAGAATCCCAACAAGTACTAATCCCATCAGGCAATCAAGCTCAACACCAATTGTGTTGAGTTGTCATGTTAAGAGAATATACCATTGCTAGGATGGCATCTGCCTTAATCCGAGGATCCTGGGATCGAGTCTCACGTCAGACTCCCTGCCCAGCAAGGAGCCTCCTCCCTCTCCCTCTGGCGCTCCTCCTCCTTGGTCTCTAGATCTCAAGTAAATAAATAAAATCTTTAAAAAAAAATTAGAGGCAGCTTCTCACTTTTTACTTTCTTGGACTTTTTCTGGTTTGGATGCTGCTGAGAAACACCACAATAAAATTCTCTTCACTCCTATTTTAAATCTTTTTTTTTTTTTAAGTTGTCACCACGATGATTAGAGAAAATGTAATACAGATCCACAAATAGTGAGCAATTAAAATTTAGCTTATTTGACATTACCAAGCTATAACCCTTGTTAGCATGTTCACATATAAACCTCCAGTTACCACCTTGGTAAAAAACACTCTTGGGTATAGATGTGTTTTTAATCACTATGGTGGACATCACTATAGAACTGTGCTTTTGACAGTTTTCTTCACTTGAGATATTCTGAGTTTCCTTCTTGTCAGTTCAGAACTGTATCACTATTTGAATCAGTTCAGGGGACGCCCAGGTGGCTCAGTCAGTGAAGGGTCTGCCTTCGGCTCAGGTCATGGTGTCAGGGACCTGGGATCAAGTCCCTCATCCGGCTCCCTGCTCAGTGAGGAACCAGCTTCTCCCTCTCCCTCTGCCTGCTGCTCCCCCTGCTTGTGTTCTTGCTCTGTCTCAAATAATTAAATAAAATCTTAAAAAAACAAAACAAAACAGAATGGGTTCAGATTATCCTGTTCTCTGTGTGTGCAAATGTATGCCCTCCTCCTGGACTCAAGGCATTTTCAACACATTATTTTAACTTTATAAAATATCTTCATATCTAAAAAAAAAAAAAAATCTCCTTTACGTTTCAAATCTTACTTGAAAAATCTGCAAACTTGGGGCACCTGGGTGGCTCAGTGGGTTAAGCCGCTGCCTTCAGCTCAGGTCATGATCTCAGTGTCCTGGGATCGAGCCCCGCATTGGGCTCTCTGCGCAGCGGAAAGCCTGCTTCCCTTCCTCTCTCTCTGCCTGCCTCTCTTGTGATTTCTCTCTGTCAAATAAATAAATAAAAATCTTAAAAAAATAAAAGAAAAATCTGCAAACTATATTTGTCCAAAAAGACTTTAAAGTATTTCTTCAAATTAAAACTTGGATATCTTGAATGACTTTGCATTAACTGGGTTGCAGTGGAATTTATCATTATTATGATTTAAGTGTTTCTAGACCAGCATGAGCTGTGTCTCCCTATGGAGTCAGTGCTTTGTATTAAATCACATCTATTTTGTCTTCACGTCCTTTCACTGAGTATAAGAAATCCATCTTTCCTCATATAGGTCGAGAGACTTTCTTATTACTATTGTTCCTCTCTATTTTGATGTGTGTAGCTGTTGTGCAAACGACACTATAACATTTTCCTGAGTGGTTATGGCTTGAAACTAAAAACAATGCTGACTTTCTGGTTTTTTTTAAAGATTGTATTTATTTATTTGACACAGAGAGGTCAAGCAGTGGGAGCAACAAAGGGAGAGGGAGAAGCAGGCTCCCCTCTGAGCAGGGAACCTGACATGGGACTCCATCCCAGGACTCCGGAATCATGACCTGAGCCGAAGGCAGACGCTTCACTGACTGAGCCACCCAGGTGCCCCTGACTTTCTCTTTTAATGTAGTCAACAGTAACAATTTTTTTTTAAAACAGTTACTATTTTATCCCTGGGCGTCACAATGAACTTACATAATTTTGGATATTATTTGTTCTCAGTTGACTCTTGTGGTCACCTATCAGACCATCTTCAGATAACAAGAATTTTGCCTCCTGCTATCAAATGTGTCCCATTATCTTTCCGATGGAAAATTGTAAATGAAACTGGAGTGAGAATTCTTGTCATCTCCTTGATTGAGGTTAACAGAAAATATCTAGTGTTCACCTTCAGAGTGACAATAGTTTTGAAGTCTCTCTC
The DNA here is from genome assembly GCF_922984935.1 of Meles meles. Classification (NCBI taxonomy): domain Eukaryota; kingdom Metazoa; phylum Chordata; class Mammalia; order Carnivora; family Mustelidae; genus Meles; species Meles meles. The sequence continues at coordinate 3,802,478 of NC_060088.1, read as the reverse complement.
TATGTGTGTGTATATATATATATATATATATATATATATATATATTTTTTTTTACCATGGTAAGAAATGTCTTTCTCTTGCTATTTTAGTAACCATTTTTATTAGGTGGGGATATTGCATCGTATCAGTTTCATTAATGTTATCTAATTTTTGAAGAAAACTGCCTACTCTTTGTGCTGTATCTGCTAATACAGTGAATTCTATCTTTGGACATTACCGTGTTACCTGCCTTGTACTCCTGAAAGGATCCTTATTTGATAATGACATACTGTTCTGTTGTTGTCCTAATTTCTTTCTCTGTTCTTGGAAAATAGTAAATACATAGGAATCCTGTGTTTCATCAGAAGTTAAAATAGCTCACTACATTTATGGCATAGCCCTTTGGCAATTTTCTCAATGTCTTTTGGAGCCATTGATCCAAGAATTTTCCCTCTTCTTGAGTGGGTTTTGACCATAAATGTTTTTGCAAAAACAATACTCCAGTTTGTCCTCATTTTCAAATTATACATATTATAATATATAATATACATATCAAGTTATAGATACATGTTATATATGGCATGTTTTATATATATAAGTCATCTGGATTTGAAGAACAAAGGGCAGTGTTTTCTTTGTATTCTATACATAAATACATATCTTTCATGAGTTTTCATTTCTTTATATTGCTTATAATTTTTCACTCTTGTAAGTTTTTTAAATGCCTTTAATAGTTCTAACTTGACGTTATATTTTCCTTTTTCCATAGAAAATCCTATTTAGCATGATTTTACAAAAATACACTTTTCTCTAATCCATTCATTTCCACTATTATTTATATTACTTCATTTCCTTTTGTTCTGGTCTGTCTTTAAAGTCCTTTCATGAATGCTAAGTTGCCTATCTGCATTTATTTTTAGTAATGCATCCGTTTCAAGCTATGCTCCTTCCCTTGAGCACAACATGCCCACCAGGATAAGCTGAAGATAAACTTCTCACATTGTTGACTTTGATCTGTGGATGCAATTGTAATATTCAGCTTCCCTTCAGCCTTACCTCCTCCTTCTCCACATTTCTGCCAGCAACCTTAACAACATTCTAATCATCATGGTATCTACACTTCAGTTCTCCATGACCTGCAAAACAGCCCTTTAGGATGGTATCCTCTGTCCTTTCTGATGTGACCTGTCCTACTGGTTGACCTTGGAGCCCTACATAACCTCCACACAATTCCTCCTGTGGAGACTGTAGGCAGCAAATTTGACTCTTTGAATATACCACAGATTCTCCTGCCCAACCTTCCACACTTTCATTTTTGCTCCCTTTCTGGTCTTTTCCGTTCCCTTCCTTCCTGCTCTGTGAACATCATAACGACTCCTAACACACAGAACATTTGCAATTCGTTTTTGGTGAATGAGCAAAGCACGGGATTGCATAACTCAGGCCACCACGTTTCATGGTTTTGTTCCTCTATCAACACAATTTCAGATCCACTCATCACTCACACAATCATCCCTCAAGGTACAGATAATGAGTAGATAATGCAAATTTCATGACCACACCATTGCATAGCCTTTTTGTCTCAGTAATGATTTAACTCCCTTTGCAGCAGGGCTAATCTCTGGAGATTTTGTGGATTTCTTCATTGTTGTAGCCATAAAATATCAAACCCAGAATGACTTTTGAAGCTCCCAGTCCCCACACTGCAAGGAGGCAAAGCTCAACCTCGTAGTGACTTGTCTGCACATATCATGAAAGTTCAGTCAGAGGACTGAGGTTCATGGCCCTGAAACATACCCAATATTCTATCCACTTCCCTACAGCGATCGCCTCTCAATTCCAATTCCCACACCTTCATCGATTCCTGCTATGCCCTGACCCCACTGTATTGGTTAAACCAGAAAAACCCTGTCAGAAGAAAGTGAAGAAAAAAAAACAAAAAAACAAAAAACAGCTCTCACACCTTCCAGCCAAAAGAGAAATGATCAAAACATACTAACAGGCAGTTTTTAAAAATTCAACTTAAGGCAAAAACAACACCCTTACCTCTTGGTGATTAGCATAAGAAATTGGCACCATTTTGGAGGAAAGCTTTTCAGCAAATTGCTTTGGAAACTCTAAGTGTTCATAGTCAACACCGATGATGAATCAAGGTGCCCATCATAATTGTGAGCATCACGGCCCATCTCCTGGAAACCCCTGATGTCACAAACACACTGATCCCAACACTGTGATGTCATCAAGAGCTGGTACCTACACTCAGTTGAGAGATGAGAGATGCATATAAGTCTCAGTCCTCTCCAGCCAGGTCCCCACTCACCTGCAAATGACACAACCCCTTATGCATTTTTCCGAGTGGGAAACGGGCAGATGTGGATGAAGAGATTTTGAAAGAGATTGAAAGAGGAAGGCGCTCTTTACCTCTAGAAAACAGACTCATCTCAGTAAATTCTCTCCTTCATGAAGTCCTTCTCTACACACACACGAAATGTATGCTACATTATTAACTCAAAGGCATCTTTGGTTCATATTCCCATATTCTATATTTCATATTTCCTAACATCCCTTTTCTGTTTCAAGATCCCTTGTGGGGTCCCACAGTACATTCAATCCCCATATTTTCTTGGGTCCCTCTTGGCTGTGATGGTTTTCCCAGACTTTTCTTGTTTTTGATGAACTGGATGGTCCAGAGGACTTCTCAGGCATTTTGTAGAATGCTTTTCTCAAGTTTAGACCAGGGTCTTGATTTTTAGAAGAAAGAGGCTAAAGATCATTTTTGTCCCATTCTAGCAATGGTGTATTCTCTTAACATGACAACTCAACACAGTTGGTGTTGAGCTTGATTGCCTGATGGGGTTGGTACTTGCTGGGATTCTTTACTGGATACATTTTTTGTTGTTTACTAATATATTCGATACATAAACATGCAAACAAGGAGGCATAAATCATACATCATTATAGCACCATTTCCTATTAGGTATCTATCCTTTTATTTCTATATTTGTACACTTGTATCTATGTATAGCTACATTTATATCTATCCAATCCTTTTAACTTCTTTTGTTAATTTATATATTACACTTCCAACCCATGTCATTGCCCATCTTGGAACACCATCTTTAAAATAGCCACACTGAAATTCGGACACACACACACTCTCTTGGGTCTATTTTGCTGGAGAATTCTGCCCCAAATATCCTGTGAGCTTTCCTAACCATAACCCTAGAATGCCTTAAGTTCTAGGAAGGAATAAACCACGGACAAGACCTGCATAAGAATAGCCTAGAACATTGGCCAACTTTGCCATTTCTTGTTCCAGACTCAGATGGCCAACGTGCAAGGTTTCCAGGTGTGATGAATCACCCATCATGATGGGACTTTTTAAATAAAACCCCACGGTGTTATGAGCAAGTCAGAGAGGCATCACGTGATTGGCACGCATGGGATAATGCATGTTTCCATGGCACCCCGTGTCTACAATTTTAGGGGAAATGTAAGCCCGTCATCCGTTCTGCTTAATATGACAGTGCACGTTTCCCAGAGGGCTGCCGGCATTCTGTGGCCACTGCAATTGTGCTTGAAGGAAGAATTCTCCCTGGGCACATGGCTCAGTAACAGGAAGATGTTCCGTTGTTACAGTTCCAGAGGCATAAGCAGGTGGATTCAGGCATATGGTGTTGAAATTCCTATTTAAAGGACCGTCCAGGTGTTTGCAAGACCATGATTCACGTTTCCATTAATAAACACATGTCCTCTTCATGCTACACGCAGTGTGGCTTTTGAAAAATGCCTCCTCGACTGAAGTCTGAAAGTCCCTCCATTGTCAAGGAATAACAATTCTTTTTTAAGCCCTTTTTTATTGACTGGGTGCATTGCTTTTGCTCTGTAACTCTGTAGCTCATTGTAACTCATGAAATCCCATCTGGACAAGGATAATTCTCAAAAACTCTTGTCTGTCTTTTCAATACAGTAGAATTCTTTGCTATAATCTACATACCTAGAAGAGTGCATAGGGCAATATACCGAAATCCAGCTAACCCAGACTAGAGATGAGGGCTGTGTCTTTAAATATTTGTAAATTGCTTTAATGAATGGAACATTGATCTCAAACTGTTGAGAAAATAGAATCCTACCCTGGAAATTGGAGCATTTTTACCGAAAATGTGTATTTAGAAAACTTTTGAATTAGCATCACACATCATTTAACTCACCTCAGTGCAGCACCTGAACAGCAAAAATAAATTAACATTAATTAGTGCCAACAGCCCATAATCATACTTTTAAATATAGCTTTTATTTTCCATCCCCATGTCATGGGACATTTGGATGTTCTTTTCAGTTCCCGAACTTTAATTTTTTTTTAATGAAATCAATTCTTATTACCCTCTGCTGGAAACTACAGGTGGAGTCACACTGAAAACAAATTCTTTTTTTTTTTTAACTAACATATAATGTATTATTTGCCCCAGGGGTACAGGTCTGTGAATCCTCAGGCTTACACATTTCATAGCACTCACCATAACACATACCTTCCCCAATGTCCATCACCCAATCACCCTCTCCCTACCCTCTCCACCCAACAACCCTGTTTGTTTGGTGAGATTTAGAGTCTCTTATGGTTTGTCTCCCTCCCGATCCCATCTTGTTTCATTTTTTTCCTTCCCTACCTCCTAACCCCCCACCCTGCCTCTCAAATTCCTCATATCTCTGAGATCATTTCATAATTCTTTCTCTGATTGACTCATTTCACTCAGCATAATACCCTCTAGTTCCGTCCATGTCGTCACAAATGGCAAGATGTCATTTCTTTTGATGGTTGCATAGTATTCCATTGTCTATATGAACCACATCTTCTTTATCCATTCATCTGTTGATGGACATCTAGGTTCTTTCCATAGTTTGGCTATTGTAGACATTGCTGCTATGTACATTCAAGTGCATGTACCCCTTCAGGTCACTACATTTGTATCTTTAGGGTAAATACCCAGTAGTATGACTGCTGGGTCGTAGGGTAGCTCTATTTTCAACTTTTTGAGGATCCTCCATGCTGTTTTCCAGAGTAGCCACACCAGCTTGCATTCCTACCAACCGTGTAGGAGGGCTCTCCTTCTGAGAATCAGTTCTGCAAACATCGTGTCAAGTAGAGATAGGAATTATGAAACGTGGATGAGGAAACGTAACAGTTAGTACAAGTGTCACCCCTAACCCTCCATGTGCATCTACATAAGCTAATAGATGTCTCTGAAACACAGCTCCCTCGTTCCTCAAAAGAATATGTTTTTACTCCTCCTAAAATTGAGGGATCGACAAGCCATAATGATTATAGAAGTTCTTTATAAACTGAAAAGAGAACATAATTGTTTGTGAACTGAAGTGGACAAGTTCCTCAAGGCTCAGCATGATTTAAAAATACATTTCTTTTGGGGTGCCTAGGTGGCTCAATCATCAAGTGTCTGTCTTCAGCTCAGGTCGTGATGCCGGGGTCCTGGGATCAAGCCCCGAGTTGGACCCCCTCCTTGGCGGGAAGTCTGCTTCTCTCTCTTCCTCTGCCCCTGCTTGTGTTCCCTCTCTTGCCATTTCTCTCTCTGTGTCAAATAATTTAAAAAAAATACATTTCTTTTAATATATTTTCCCTCATTTCTAAGATTACCAATACTGGGTGCCTGGGTGGCTCAGTGGGTTAAGCCTCTGCCTTCAGCTCAGGTCATGATCTCAGGGTCCTGGGATCGAGCCCCACATTGGGCTTTCTGCTCAGCAGGGAGCCCGCTTCCCACTCTCTCTGCCTGTCTCTCTGCCTACTTGTGATCTCTGTCTGTCAAATAAATAAATAAAATCTTTAAGATTACCAATACTTTCCTAAGTATTGCTGTGTCATACTTAAGACTTGTGTTTGAATATCATGAGATCAATCTCATGTTTTTGTGTGTGTGTCTTTTGTTTTTATTTTGGAGGAAGCATTAAAATTGAATTTGCATTTTGGTAAATATTAAATTCTACTAAAGGTATTTGGGAATTCACACTTAACTATTAACATAAGTTTAAGATTACTTATATAGCACCTGTCATTTGGCTGTATATTTTTTAGCATGAATGGATGTATGTGAGTCAAAATTTGAACACAGATCATTAAATTCATTGTACTAGTTTTCCTACATATACGGAAAGCCAAGAAAAATATCTGTGGGACCTCTGCAAAAACAAACAAACAAACAAACAAAAAAACAAGAGTTAGCATCTTACTTCATGGTGAAAAGTTGAATGTTTTCCCCTAAGATCAAGAGCATGACAGGGACAAGGATTTCTACTCTTTCCACTTCTATTCAACATTGTTCTGGAAATGCTAGGGAGGACAGGGAAGGAAATACAATCAAAGGTGTGCAGATAGGAAAATAAGACCATCTTTATTGGCAGATGTCATGATCTCATATACAGAAAATTCTAAGGATACAAGCTCAATGTAAAAGAAAATTGAATTTCCATGTTTGCCATGAATAATCCAAAGGAATAAAATTAAGAAAACAATTCCATTTATAATAGCCTTGAAAATAATAAAACTGCTTAGGAGTAAATCCCAAGAAAAGAGAACAACTTATACTCTGAAAAGTAGAACACACTGAGGAAAGCAGAAAGACAACCCATGGCTTGGAACACTTCATCTTTGTTAACGCTAATACTCACCAAAGCAGCCTACAGATTCACAACAAACTCATCAAAACCCCAATGGCCTATTTCAGAAATGGAAAAGTGGACTCTAAACTTCATACACAATTACCAAGAACCATGATAGACCAAAGATTCCTGAAAAAGAAGTTGTAAGACCCACATTTCCATCCGTGCATGGATATATAAACACAGGTGGTCCGTCCTCAGAATGGACTGTCAGTCTGCCGTAGGAAGGAATGACCTACTGATGGTCTTTGACAACAGTATGCCCTGAGGAAAAGCCGGTCATTCAAGACCACATGTTGTGGGATTCCATTTATGTGAAAGGTCTAGAGTAGGCAAATCTAGAGACAGTAAGTGCATTAGTGGTTGCCTGAGCTGGAGCTGAGAGGTGGTGAGGAATTGCATGTAAAATGTACAGACAGTCTTTCTGAGCCGATGAAAATATTCTAAAATACATTATAATGGTTGCACAACTCTGTGGATAGAAGAGAAACCATTGACTTGTGTGCGTTTAAATGAGAGAACTGCATGGTGTGTGAATTATGTCTCCATAGAGCTGTTACGGGAAATCCCACAACTTGGAAAAATCAAAGAGTTCTATAGCTTGCTCTCCTTAAAATTTGAGTGAGTTCTTACAGTGCTGATTTTTGTTTCCTCCTATATCCCAACGTTCATGCTCAACTGAATTCTGGGAATTTGGATTTCTTTTGCTTCTTAAAGATAAGTGAATTCATTCCTGCCTGGATGTAAAGAGGAATCTCATCTTTCAAAGCATGGAGTTCTAATAAACACAATAAACTGATTATCAGTCTGATGCATCTGAAGCCAACTGTTAATGCTGTGTGCTAAGCCCGAGGACTTTTGATGGTGCCAAACAATTAAATGCACAAACAACAGCATTCCTCTCTTCCACTTCAGGATGGCCTAGGCCAAGAGATACATTTTTGTTTTGTTTTTTTAATTTCATGTCTAGTACATATTTGAATGCAGAAATTATAAATTCACCTGTGGCCAAGTCAATAAATCTTTGTAGTGCCTGAGGTTTCTAGCTTTCTTTGAAAGTTGTCTTCAGTTCAGCACTGTGTTTCCCATTCCCTTCTAGGATCTCTACCTCCATATTTAAATTTATATAAGGGATAAAATAAGTCATAGGTAGATCATGGTAGATAGGAATATCTATCTATCCATCCATCTTGTCTGTCGATCTATCATCTATCTATCTCTCTATCATCCTGTCTATCCATCCTGCCAATCTATTTATTTATCCATTCTGTCAATCCATCTATCCATCCATCCTGTCAAACTATCTGCCTATTATCTATCCATCCATCCATCCATCCATCTATCCATCCATCTATCCATCCATCCATCCATCCATGTACCCATGCATGCATCCATCCATCCATGTGCCCATCCATCCATCCATCCATCCATCCATGTGCCCATGCATCCATCCATCCATCCATGTACTCATCCATCCATCCATCCATTCATCAATCCATGCATCCATCCATCTCCATCCATCTAGCCATCTACCCACCCATCTATCCATCTATCCATTCATCCATCCATCCATCCATCCATCCATCCATCCAGTACCCATCCATCCATCCATCCATCATCCATGTACCCATCCATCCATCCATCCATCCATCCATGTACCCATCCATCCATCCATCCATGTGCCCATCCATCCATCCATCCATCCATCCATGTACTCATCCATCCATCCATTCATCCATTCATCCATCCATTTATCCATCCATGCATCCATCCATCTCCATCCATCTAGCCATCTATCCACCATCTATCCATCCATCCATCCATCCATCCATCTGTATCTGTCTTAGCTATCATTTCTATATACACATACCTACTATTTAGAATTATAGATCCAGATACACATATATGTCCATGTCCCTATGCACCTCCCCTCCCGTGGCCACATCACTCTCTCACAGTTACTTGTTAAATGTGCTCTCTCCTCCTCACCGATTGGGATATTCTCTTGATCATACACTAAATTCTGCTCAGCATGTCAATCTATTTATGGACCCCTTGTCTTGTTGATCGCTCTGTGATTATGGCTCTGCCGATCCCAAGTGGCTCGAATACATGTATCTTTGTAACACATCTGTGAATCCAGATGGGCCGGTGTCTCCTCACTACTCAGAACCAGCTTTTCTCGTACTCAAAGAAGCCCTATTGGCATTTATATTAAGATGGCTTTCAATTTACAAATTAATTTAGGGAGATTGACATCTTTAAAATGCATAGTCTCCCTCACCAAGAAAAAAATAGCACAGTTTTCCACGGTTATTTAATTCTTATTTAATATATGTCAATGATGTTTCAACGTTTTCTCTAAATATGTTTGTACATGGCTTGTTAATTTTGAGGCACTTTATTTTTTGCTTATTTGGTAATGAGAGTTATCTTTCTGTCAGCTTATTCTCTAACATATTATTACTCATATGTGGGGCAATTATTAGATCTCTGTGTCAACACCATAAACACCAGTTTCACTTTAACGTCTTAATGTCTCCATTTTTATTTTTCTGGATCATTCTCTTAAGGTTTAGTTATAAAACGAACCTTTCTGAAGATAATAGGTATACATTTTATTTCTCCTATTTATTGCATTAGATAGTAATTCTAGAATAGCATCAAACATTGATATTCTGGGTCATCTTGAAGGCAAATAAAGAAAATCTCAAAGGCTCAAGGCAGAAAATGTAAGAGAAATGAAACAAGAGGGAAGTGGTCAAGATCCAGAAGGAAATGGAAGGAGAACCAGTGGTTCTATGTAGGAGAGAACTTTGACCATCCACTGCTCCCTGGAGATCTCACAGGTGCACACCAACCTGAGATAAGCAATCTCCTAATGGTCTCCCAGGGAGCTGTGCCTGCATCTGCTGACCCATAGAAAGATAGCACTTACTACATTGAGCCCACCATCTGGATGGCCTCTCTGGTGGCATGAGCTCATCCAGGAACAAGATGGCAGAGATGAAGTTTTTGGGAGGGCACAGCTACCTCATTCCTCAATGGAGGACATCAGCCTCCACTCTGCAGGAAAGGAGATACTGGTTCACTGGCACCTTCTATGACTCAGATCTTTTCCTGTTCCTCCCCACAACTATCCCACATGCATGGGATCCCCACAGCCCATATAGGCTGTGAACCTGCTGGGGCAAAACAGGTCTACTTCCTTATCAGAAGCCTCACAAGAAGAAGCTCATAGTCCATTTTCTTAGTTCTTAACAAAAAGCCCTCAAATATACAAATTATTCTAAATAGTGTAAACTATTTTACTTTTCTGGAACCATTTCTGAGCAAACATGGGGACTCTGAGGCATCATGAATCTTGAACATGCGCTACATGCTTTCTACAAATGGGAAACTCTTGCATCAAAATAAAGAAATTATCCTGGATCCATTACAATGGTCTAATCTCCAGACCTTATTTAAGTTTTCCAATTATCACAATCGCATCCTTTAAAGTCAAAAATTACATTTTAGAATCACATAAGGCCTTTGATCATGTCTTTCAATCTGGAGCTGTTCCTCAGATTTTCCCTCAACCTTTATAACTTTGATAATTTTGAAGTTCACAGGCCAGTTATTTTGCAGAATGCCCCTCAAAATGAGTTTGTCTGATTCTCTGTATGATTCTGTTCAAGCTGTGTGTCTTTGACAGGAATATCCCCTGAAGTAGTGACATGCTTCTCTTTTGATACCATCTTGAGGTGAACAACATTTTTTGGTGCCCTTGTCAGTGTGTCATTTCATTCAGTGACTTCTAATCCATTCAAACTGTCCCCAGTTTGACCAGTGCCAGCTCCTCCAAATCAGAGTCCGTGCCCTTTTGACATGAACTCATCATTTTGGCACTTTCTGACACAAGATATTCCTAACTCACCTTGTACTTTTCCTGATCCAGCCCTGGACTCTGCCATTCCCCCCCATCCCCCAAGGAGACCTCATAGAACTTTAATAAAGAATGGTACCTAGAAGCCAAAATCTGGGCCCTTGGTGTGCTCATCACCTTCAGACTGCCCTTGTTCCCACACCCGCTTTCTAAACAGAATGAGGGATACAGGCACTCATTTTTATCTGTATTCATTTCTTTATGTCTCTGACTGTTTCAAAAACCATGAGTTCACACAGATACCTCCAATCCTATTTCCACACCACAGGCTTCATTCAAGCTTTTTCCATTGCTAATTTTATCTCCCTTATCTGACCATGAAAACCTTGGGTCCCACTGTGAGTTGTGTACTCGTTTATTTGTTCCTCCCCCTTATATGTTTGCAATCTCCCATAGCTGTTTTTGCTTCCTCTCCCCAACACCAGTGCCCCGTCTCCTCCTTTGGACCTCAACATCCCACACCAGGCAGCCTTCCAATGTGGCCATTCCTCACACTGGCTCTGACTTCTTGGTCTGGACCACTGAGGCTTTCTCCCTGCCCTGGCATGAACATCTGTCATTCTCAGCCCTACCCTACGGATTTAGGATGAATTGATTAAGAAAGGAGAGGGAAGAAGAGCACATGCACAAATTTCTTGCTTGTCTAAGGCTGGGCTTACCTGTGAAGAAAATATTTAATTCTGTTTTCCACAGCAAAGGAACAATCCTATGTTGGATTAGATAAAGTAGCCCTGACTGATGAAATAAACCCACAGCTGCATGCATGCTCGCAATGTATCCAAGGAAAGAGATAAAGGGATGCGACAATTCACCATTATATGGGCACTGTGTACTGGGAAACTCATGATACCATCAAAAGAAACAACCTTCTGTTGTCCATGTGTGTGTGAGTGCAACTCTTCAAACACATTCACCAGGACTGTGACTACTACTTAAGCTTTGCTGTGTTCCCCTCCAAGAAAAGGGGGGCCATCTTTTTTTTTTAAGCCATGTTCAAAGAGCAGACATGACTAACGTGATTGGTTCTGTGGAAATTGTCTTATAGTATTAAACACAGAGGTTATCTTTTCTCCCTCTGGTTTTTATTACATCTCTGTTTATGGTGCATTGTAAGCAAGAACAGTGTAAGAAACATGTTTTCACTCAACGGTCTTGGCAAGGAACTTCAATAAGAGCTTGTTGACAAAAACATATAAAGAAATTCCTTTTGCCCAAATCCAAGGACTCATTAAAAAACGGAATTATCACAAGTGGAGATTCCTGGCACAAGACACATTTCTGGTAGCTTCCACCCACTTGTTTATTGTAAGGAATCTTAGCGTTGACTGATAAGAAAGATAACTCCTATGACCTTGTCTATTTTCTTGCCAATGCAGCTTCCAACACACGTGATGCCGAAACCAGCATCATCTAGATGGTGTCAACTGTGTAAAGTTTAAAAAGAAAAATATATAAATCATGACAGTGACCATATTTACTCCATAGTCTCAAGTATGCTGAGAGTTTCAGCATCCTAAAGAAAAGGATTAATGGACATGGTGCTCAAAGTTGCTTTCTTCTGAGTCCTTTGGTATCTCCTGGTAAATATTTCATTTTCATAACATTAAGGGGAATGCTACCTGGCAGATCATTTTTTTTTATCTGTAGCTCTTTCTAGCTGATCAGGAACAAAACCCAAAACAAACAAAACTAGAGTGGTAAAACCTCCCAAACATTTTAAAGTGAACTTAAGACTGTGGCACAACCAGACTTTGCCATTGGGTCTGTCAACATGGAAGAGGTTAAGGGTCTGGCCAAGATGTCAGGATTAAAAAAAAAAATGAAGAAAGATGAGGATCAGGGAGGAGAAAGACAGAGTTCACTGAGGTCATCCTTAAGCTGATATCAGGTGGACAGTATCTCTACCATGAGCGATGGAGGGTTCTGGACATCACGTCCACAACTGCATTACTCCTACACAGGCAGCTGGGGTTCTTGTGGTCGACCATGGGGGCTGCCTTCCTCCCCACATCTGCTGATCCATGACCCAGCGCACCACAAGCTTTGTTTCCAAACCTGCGTATGAGCCACAAGTTCAAAAAACAATTTTAACGTCTTTCACAATAAATGTCCTCCCTGTGTCTATTTAGTAATTATAAAGATGGGACTCAAGTGCAAAATCGAAGGCATGTTAAAAAACAGTGTCCTTGCTGTTTGTGGTATAACAACCACTCACTGGAAAGATTTTAATTTACTCCATGTGAATTTAAAATGTTCATCGCAGAGCCGAACCCTTCTCAGTTTGCACAGCATGATTCTTGGAGGGGGTGGTGTTGGAAGTGAGACGGGCAGCCATCCATGTAGGGAAGAAAGCCTTGGGAAGGAACATGAGTCTCAGTAGTGGAGTAAGAGAGGGAGAGCCGGATTTCCTCCACCCCACACGGGCCTCGCCTAGCAGGCTGGCTGCACTGCATGCTGCTGGAGCCAAAATTCAGTGTCGGTCCTCAGACCTGTAGCAACCAGGAGGGACGGAGTGCTGGGAGGGCAGTGCAGAGTGGGTGTCAGAGGAATGGAGCACAGCTCTCCAAATCAAGGAGAGCATTCAGGTTTCCCCCAAGAGCACAGCCCAAGCTGTACATGGAGTCACCAAGTCTGCGTTTTCAAACCCAATGAAACCAGCTTCAGAGCAGCTTGGAGTAGAATCCTGGTGCAAATCTCTGGTCCCTGGGCAACCTCTCCCAACCTTCAGTCTCTTTGTTTTCAAAGCAGGACGACTCAAGTCAGTTTACAAAGCCCCCATGACAACATTTGAAAAGCCGACACACACCAAGAACTCCAGAAGCAGGGACGCCTCCTCTGCTGACATCCTGGTTCAAAAATGCAGATTTGCCCGAAAGCTATTCTTAGAGGTGACATCACATAATTCTAGAACACTCATTGGATCTTGAAACCAACCCTTGCAATGACAAAGCTCTGACTGTACAAGCTTTCTGCAAACATCTTCCTTCACTCAAGATCTCTCGTTCACAGGAGACGTTCTTCAATAATTAATGATGCAAGAGATTGGCTGAATGGTTGTTGTTGAGAATACTGTGAGATCATGTTTTCTGCACTGAAACCACACTGGTGAGCAAGACATACTGGGTCGGCCTCTATAGCTTAAAACAGACTGGGGGCATTTTGGCAGGTGATCTAAAGAGTCCTCAGAAATACATTTGAGGAAGATGTCGTCTACGGGGGCTGGGAACGTCCCCTAGGACAAAAAATAATTGTGTGGAATAGGGAACAAATGACTGCTGGGGAGGCAAGCAAGTGAATGAGTCAACAGTTGGGGTCAGAGAAGAATCCTGGGATTAAGATTCCATTCTGCAGTATTTAGGGTTGCAGTTTTCACAGGGATGCTGGGAAGCATTCTCCATGAATCCAGTGGAGATGCAGAGAGAAACATCCTTAGAAACTTAGCACTCCAAGCTATTAAATGTAGTTTAAAGATTTTTATGTATTTATTTGACAGACAGAGATCACAAGTAGGCAGAGAGGCAGGCAGAGAGAGAGGAGGAAGCAGGCTCCCTGCTGAGCAGACAGCCCCATGAGGGGCTTGATCGCAGACCCTGGGATGATGACCTGAGCTGAAGGCAGAGGCTTTAACCCACTGAGCCACCCAGGCACTCCTATTAAATGTAGTTTAGATTGCTTATGTGTGTGTGGTGGTGGGGGAGAAGTAGCAGGAAAGGAAGGAGTAGGCTGAATGAACAACAGGCAGAGACGGGAGAGATGGTGTGGCCTTCCGAAATGCTATTCCAAGACAAAGATTTGCTTTGTAGCCTGAAAAAAACAGAGCAAAGCGTGGGGGAAAATCATCCCAGTAACATGGTAGCCAATTTGAGACAGGGGAAGGAATACAAAGGAAGAGGATACAAATTATTTTTTCACAAGGGATTTTTTTTTTAATGATGAGAGAATGTATTAGATTTCTCAGCCTTAAGACCAGAAACTTACTTTAAACTCCAAATAAAAATTGGAACTTGGGAAAATAAAGACCACTGGAGGGGAGGACCATATTGAAACCATCATACAAAAGTGTTTTCCCCAGCAGAGGAAATAATTGAGTTTGGTGACTCAGAGGGCTTGCCAAGAACTTCACGGAAAAGGAGAAGAATCACTAGAGGCATGCGAGCAGGAAATATAACTGACATTAAAAAAAAAAAAAAGGAAGGAAAAAATAAATTATCCTCAGGGAGTTTTCCACAAAAAATGCCATACGATGATTTAAAAATAATGCGGAGCCTTTAAGGAAAGCGGTCAAGGGAAAACGTGTGTAGTCTTAATTTCATTTGTGAAAATAAGGCAAAGTCAGTCAGCGGAAAAGCCTCAACAATGTAAATTCCTCCTGTTGGCCAATTTAAATAGATCACATTATACCCATCAATGGGTTATTATGAAGTTGTGAGAAGCACACGCCAACTTAGAAAGCATAATATGCTATATTAAGTGCTAAATAAATTGGATATAAATATGCTCACGAAACGTAAAAGATACACTTGGAAAAAGTGTGGGATGACATGGAGACGAGCGTTCGTAATTGTGTTTAGGGAGCTTTCCCACGGTGCTATTTTGTCTCCTAATTATCCGAAATGCAAAGCCATCTATATCACATTCTGGGTTCATACAACACAAAAACCTTAATATTTGATTTTTTTAATGTTTGATTATCAGCACGTAACACATATTTACTCAAATCAGCTTAAAAATAAAGATGATTTTCTTTCAAGGCACTCACAGAGCAGAAAGGAACGGAACCCAGAGGACAGGCTGTTCCCAGGCTGAGTGCATGGTCAGCAGCCCCTTCCCCATCTTTACTGGGCAGGGCCCTCTTGTTCTATCCTGTGTCTGCCCCTTGCTTCTCCGGGTACCCACTCCTTTATTCCTCCTCCTGCTGTTGGCTGCTGCGATGCCTCTGCCTTCTGCATTCCTGCACACTCAGCTTTGAGACCTCAGGATCTAAGACTTATCTAGCTGAGATTTCTGGAAGGAGCAACTGACTGGCCTGCTTGATCCCTGTGTCCCCAGCCAACACCTGACGCGTGGAGCCTCTCCTCCCGGGTCCGAAGCTGTGCACAGGACCAGTTCACAGTATTCAGTGCATGAACACAAGACTCTCCACAAACAGTCCTTCGACAGGGGACATAAACGGGGGCCGCAAACAAGGCAGTCACCATAATTGAAAATCAATAGATGCAACCATTGACCACTTCAATCATAGACATTGAGTTAATTGCTTGTACTCAGCATGAATCATCCTGCCACTGTCTAAGGGATGGCACGGAGAGGGAGGAAAACAAATCCTTGCTTCAAAATACATCCAGTCCGTTTCTGCTATCTTGTGATATTCCTTGAAACCAGGGGACACGTTTTAAAAAGCATCTGTTGATTAGACTCACGGCTTGCTGAAAACAACGATAATCACACTCTTTACCGAGTCATGTGCTGTGTGCTTATCACTCATTTAATAACTAACAATCTTCGGACGCTAGCGTTATTACTAACTCATGCCCAAATCATAGCTAGAAGTCAGACTTGGTTAACTTCCCAAGCATGGCCGGCCCCTCCGTGCCTTCCCCATGATAATGCATAGTGTGTCCTGTGAGCCTATGTGTCTGATATAGCGGCGTATTATCTTTATTTTTCTAATAAGTAAGGCCATGCCCCATAAGGCCATAATAAAAACAAAAACAAAAACAAAAACAAAGAAATAAATCCAAGCAACACAAACTAGTACTTTAGTTGCCTATCATCCACTGAAGAAAATGTCAGTTAACAATCCAGAGAAAAATTAGTGAAAATAAGGTACATGGAATGGGATTGAGATTCCATAAGTACAGGGACAAAGGCTAAGCACTTGAGATTAAACCCAGTGTGCCCATATGGTGTAGGAAACTGGAGACAATCATGCCAGTAATTCAGACGAAACCAAAATGTTTGCCAGCAAGAGCAAATCGTGACTATGGCATGTCTTATCTTGAATTAAGGAAAATAAAACACACATCTGTGACGTTTTCTTCTATGTGTGACTGGGATCCATTGTAAAATGTTTCCTTTAACGCAGAATGCAAGTTTCTACCATGATAAAAGCAGGAGGTTGAGAAAACATCTCTGTTCTCATACCTTGTCTATCACTTACAGAAGTGCAAACTTGGGAGAGCTTAATAAACACACTGAGTCCAATCATCTCTGTAACAGCGTCTGAAAAATAACACTGCCTTTGGCACCATTAACCTGTCCACTTGCAATAGGACAGAAAAAGAATTTAATGAAAAAATGCCATTGGAGCAGTTGACAATGAAACAATGGGGAGCTATCACTACCCATGGACTAGAATGGCCAAAGTCCCAGACCCTGGCCACACCAAATGCTGGGGAGTACCGTGGCCACAGGAAGAGTCTCACTTAATGCCAGTGGGTAAGGCAAGATGGCACGGCCACGCCATGGGTTTCTTCAAAAGTCAAACCCACTCTTTCACTATGATTCAGGAATGGCACTTCTCAGCATTTACCACAAAGGGCTGAAAACTTCTGTCCACTGCAACACCAGCCCACGAACATGTACAGCAGCGTTATTTATAAGTGCAGAAACTCGGGTGCAACCAAGGTGTCCTCCACGAAGTGAATGGCCAAATGAACCATGGTCCCTCCAGACAGTGGACCATTAGTTGCAGGGAAAACAAAGGAGCTCTCAAGTCATGAAGAGATGTGGAAGAAACAAACATAATGAAGAAAAAGAAGTGAATCTGAAAAGGAACTATGGTCTATGATTCCAATTCTACGACGGTCTGGAAAAGGCAAAACAATGGAGACGGTAAAGAGATCAGTGGTTGCCAGCAGATAGGGGGAGGAATGAGCAGGGAGAGCACAGAGAATTGGGGGGACAATGAAACTACTCTGTATGATATTATAATGGTGGATACATGTCATGACGCATTGGTCCAAAAACCCTACAATGTCATGTCATAACGCATTTGTCCAAAACCACACAACGTGCACCACCAATGGCAAATGTAAACCACCAAGAGTCAGCCTGAAGGAAAACTATGGATTCCAGGCAATAACGATGTGCCAGCATAGGTTTGTCAATGAAATGAACGTACCACTCTCATGGGTTGATGATGGGGAAGGTTCTGTGTGGGCAGGTGCAGGGGACATATATGCAAAACCTCTGTACCTCCCTCTCAATTTCACTATCAACCCCCAAGCTGTTCCAAGGAACAAAATCTTATAAAAACAGATTTAGGGTCACTTCTAGTAAATGCAATATGAAAGTTAGCTATGACGAATATGTCAATGCCCCCCCCCCCATCGTGGTGGAAGAAGACAAGTTGTGTGTCTGTGTTGCGTATCCCTTGCCTGCATTATTACTGTGGTTCCCATGTAACGGAGATATTGACTGTGTAAAATAATCTTGCCGCAAGTCCCCAGAACACTATAAGCACCGTGCAACCATAGGTCTTATCCCACTCCATGAAGGTGATTTTAATTGACCCTATTCCTGAAAGTACAGCAGATTGTATTATTTCTGTGCTCAAAATATTCACGGAGACTCCTCGTACAAACACGATTCATGCCTGTTTCCAAGCCTTTGGCAATTACTTAAAAACAAACAAACAAAAGCCTGAAAAGGTTCTGTCTAAGGGGGTTAATAATGATATAAATTCCACCAAGCGGAGGGAGAAGGATTTAATTAGGAAGTGCCAATTTAAGCATAGGGATGGCAGGTGCTTCTCTGCCTCCCTCGCCCCCTGCCCTGTACCAGCTTCCATCTCGCTGTCTCTGGCTGTGTCCTCCAGGGAAATTTCATACTTCCGTCTTCTTTACTCCCTACTTCAAACCTCCAGTGAAGAAAGCCCACTCTCGTTTGCTCCCCATGCCTCCAAACAAAGCTGATATCTGTAGCATGACAGTGAAGATATCGAACAACCTCTTTTTTTCCTTCATATCCACTGAAGTTGTCAAAAGCTGCAAAAAAAAAAAAAAAAAGTCACTACCACCCTTACAAGAAGAAAGAGGTGGATGACCTACAGAAAACTGAACTTGCTTGGAGCCCCCCAATACAGACAAGACCCTCCAACAAGCAGTGAGATGCTCGCACTCTGTGACCTGTCTCTGCACGAGGGCGAGAGCCATCCTTCAACTCTGGCAAGCGTAGGCGGGAAAAGTCATTCTCCCTCTACCTTTCTAGGTTCTTGGCTGAGAACTCCCCACAATGAAAGACAGAGGACTAGAAGAGAGATATGGTTGTTATGCAGATTTAAGTCAGTGTCTTCCCCGGTGAGAAGACTTTATAGAGGTTTAACCAACTTCATCTTTCTGGCACAGAGAAGGAGACACCCTTACAAATGGAAATCTCCCTTCTAAAAGTAAAACAGTAAATCCTACTAGGTTTTGGGAGCTTTTCCTGTGCTTGTAGCTTCTGAAAAACAACAACAACAACAACAACAAAAAACCAGTTCAAAATAATCATTATGCCAAAGAGGCATAGGTTGGTGTTCCAAATTCTACTCCCCTTCATCCTGTTGGGGAGAAAGAATTTCCTCTACCCTTCAAAGTCCTTGTAACTGCACTAAAATTCTGATTGACATGAGACACATTATCAGGAGAAAGTCAAATTTAGTTTGTATGTATAAGGAATCCACACAGATCTGGAAATTCCAAAGACAGGCAACAGGGGACTTATATGAGCTGAGCAGAAGGATAGGGGTCTGAGGACAGAAAGGGGAACAAAACCATTAGCAGGAAGGTCACAGCAGGTGTTTGGAAAACAAAGGTCGCTCTAAGTGTCTTAGGTAAAGAGGAATGTCTTATTAGTACCTCTCTTCTTGACATGGGCTCTCCTTTCCAGTGTAAATTTAGGCAGATTCCCTGAATCTGCTTGGTTTTGATGGCTTTTAGCTCAAAATAATGTTCATGCCAAAGTGAGTATTTGTGTCTCTCCCCAGGCAGGTGTTGGTCATCTTTTTTTAGAGACAGCCTGCCATTGGCCCCTACAATAAGCAAGACAAAAATCTGTTAAAATATTAACCAACTTTTATAGCACAACCAAGGATGAGTGTGCTAATCTGGAATAATTCCAAACCCTCTAAAATAAATTTTTAAAAGACTTTGAAATGTAATGGGTGCCCTAACTAGCTCATCCATTCTGGTAATCTCTTCCTTCGTTGGCCTCCCCCAGCCTATCTACAACTACAACAAACCGATGGCAATAATTCCTGGCCAAAGCACTGCGAATTGGTTCCGATGGAGTAGAATTGGTTTTCACCTTGCAGGTTTTGCCAGGGTGATGTTCTTTGGATGTGTCAAGGTGGCCAGGCTGCATAATGGCAAGCCAATATACAAGAGTTGGTCAATTTTATATCCATTTCTAAATTTATTTCAGTATTTTTTTATCCGGCAGTAAACGTGCAAAACTGATTATATATCTTACCGATTCCCTCACTAACTAATCAAAATTAAACAAAATAGTTGGTACATTCTTAGTTCATAGCTTACTGATCATCATGGATTTTCTTTCTTTTTTTCTTTTTTTAAAGATTTTATTTATTTGCTCGATGGAGAGAAAGGACAAGCAGGGGTGTAACAGGAAGAGGAAGAGGGAGAAGCGGGCCCCCTCTTGACCATGGTGCCTGATGTGGGGCTCAATCCCACAGGGATCAATCCTCAGGGACCATGGCCTGAGCCAAAGGCAGGCAGTTAAATGCCTGAGCCACCCAGGTGCCCACCTTTTTGTTTATCCTATATGCTTAGGACCCCAGACACAGGGGAGTCTGCATGTATTCATAAACTCTCAAGTGGTCCTCCTGTTTCTCATAAGAGATGTTGGAAGCAGACTGGGACATGAGACAGAGCCCACGTCAGAGGTCCAGTCATGACAGAGATGACCAACACCTGCTTGGGGAGAGACACAAATACTCACAGGCTTCCCTAAATTCCCTGCCCATACGAAACAAGATCTTGAACCTCTGACCAAAGGTACAGCAGATGATGTCACCCCCAGGGCCCAGACACAGATGCATTGCAACTGTGTCAAGGGTAGCAAACAGACCCTCTAATCCTAGGGGACAGCAGAAAATCCTTTTGAGCCCAAGATCATCTGTTGATGATAAGCAGAACTCTGCCATCTCCAGGCAAGGGGCATACAGTCTGTCCCGCCCAAGACTAACTGTAGGAGCCAACCCAAGTTTGGCTGACATGGAAGGGAGGGAGGCCAGGGATGCTGAGAAAGTGCCACCTCCAAACCCTGGGAGTCAAA
Source organism: Meles meles (assembly GCF_922984935.1). Classification (NCBI taxonomy): domain Eukaryota; kingdom Metazoa; phylum Chordata; class Mammalia; order Carnivora; family Mustelidae; genus Meles; species Meles meles. The sequence goes on along the minus strand of NC_060088.1, from coordinate 3,781,624 downwards.
GAGCAGCCTTAACCTGGGACTAGGTTAGGAAGACAGAACTCCCCCCATTCCCCCAACCCTGCCCATCCTTGCCGTCAGCCCCACATGGATTAACAAGCAGCATCAGTTCACACTGGAGAAATGAAGGAGCATGAAGAACCCATTTTGGGGGTGGGGGGGAGTAGGCAGGGCAAGCCCAAGCAGAAACCACTGGAAAACCCTCTAGCCTGAGATCCTGCCCTAAGCAAACAATAACAGACCCCCACACCCTCTCTCAGACATTGGACATACCTGAAGCCTGCGCCATTCATTGCCAACATTGCGAGGGGACATAGAATTTATTTCAGTTCTTACCAGGTCTTGCAACCCTCTTTCTCAGGCAACCCACTCTTAACAAGACTGCCCCCTTTGCTGCCACCATCTTGGTGTTATGATCTGCTCCCACCATCTTGAAACTCAAGATAACTTCTGATCAAGGGGCCCCACATTCCTATTTTGCATTGATCCCTGAATATGATGGAACTAATGCCATCCTCTGTTATTCTGTCCGTGGCAGTCCGCTTTCAGCAAGTTAGAGCATAGCTTTCCGTGGTGAAATTCAGGAAACCCCATGCGTCTGCAGGAAGGAAAGGACCCCTTCAAAAAGTCCTTGTGCCAAAACCCTGTTCATAAAAACTCTCAGACACTGTTGCCTTCCCCTCCCCTGTCATTCCCTCACTGATTTGCAGGAAAGTTTCCCAGAGACAACATGACATGTGACATTACAACAGATTGAATGCAGAAGCCGATATGAGAATCCAGCTGTCTTTTAACAAGCTCACTAGGGAGATTTGCACAGATACAAAACAATGGGACCCTCATCCCTATTGTAAAAAAAATAGTCATTTTTAATAAAAGATGTTATTTATATTAGCATGCCAAGGGCTCATTTTATCACACATCATTTTAATATAATAATAAGCAAACTCTTCAAATGTTTCTTGCTTTTCATTTCTACTTTGCTAAATAGTGAGTAAATGTAACCCACATTAAAAAATGCCCTTGGAGATCCTGAATCCTTTTTCAAAAGGCAGAGTAGTCCCCAGATTTAAAAGATGGGGACACTGTTGGGTTAGAACATGTTGCCTCCTCCCTGCTCCCTAAAATAAAAATTTCAGAAAGGTTAAACGCGCTCAGTGAGCTGATTTGTGTTGATGTGAGAATCTAATGATGAACCCTGACCAGACCTTGAGGAAGACCCGTTGCCCTTTTTGGCTACGGGTACTCCATCACTTTTAAATCAGTTCCAAGTCAAATGCCACGTTGTAGAGCTTTCTGAATGTTTAACCCTGTCTCTCCTGTTTTTTAGAAAAGCCATCTAAGGTTGATAACACATCAAGACACTAGACGTACGCGAACTAAAATATGTCTATACTGAGGGAAAGGGGACAGGATTTTGTAGATGGGAGTGTGTACAGGTACATGCTTGTACCTGTGTAATGAATAGGAAGACAGTTACAGGTATAGGACTGGTGAGGCATATGACATTCACTGAGTATTAGCGAGTACAATCAGTACTCCTTCTCCTTTATGCGAAGATGTCCCTAGGGCTCTAGGTGACTTCTCTCTACAAAGACTTCTTTGCATGAAACAAGGTGGTCATGGGCAGCAGGGGTGAGGTCTATGATGTCTCTCATTGACCCAGTTTAGGGTGGGGTCAACTCTGGCATTTTTTAGCAAGCTCCCAGACTTGCCGCTGTTGCAGTCCATGGACCAGGCTTTGAGAAGCAAGGAGATGAGCACAACCGTGCAAGTCTCTGGTGCATGTGGTCTTCCTGGGCTCCCAGAAGACAAAGTGGAGCTCTTAGCCACTGTATGACTGGCATAGATACGTGTATAGCTGTATTTATTTGGGGCTTAGGTTTGTTAGCTATATTTATCTTGAAAGGGACATTTTGCCCAGGTTGTAAAACCTTCTACATTTTCATGTTGGTACTTAAGGAAAACAGAGTACAATCTTGTTATACTCGATAATACAAGGCCTGCCTCACAGGAATTCACTCAAAGTCCATAAAATTTTCCATTTTGTCCAGAAAATTTCCTCTAAAAAAATCCATGTTTCATCTCAGTGCCAACAACTAGGGTTTTTTTTTTTTAAAGATTTTGTTTATTTTATTTATTTGACAGAGAGAAATCACAAGAGAGGCAGGCAGAGAGAGAGGAAGGGAAGCAGGCTCTCCGCTGAGCAGAGAGCCCAATGCGGGACTCGATCCCAGGACCCTGAGATCATGACCTGAGCTGAAGGCAGTGGCTTAACCCATTGAGCCACCCAGGTGCCCCAACAACTAGGGTTTTAAGTGTCTGCAAAGCCAATAAACAAGCCAAAATGAATATGAATGGCCACATGAGAAAATTGTCTTAATCTGTGTTTGTATGACTGATTAAAACATGGCTCTATTTTATAAAACATAAAAATTAAATATGGATGGTCTCTGAAGAGAGCCATTTACATTTAATTTTTTTTTAAATAAACCTTTAAATGATTTACATTTTATTTTCCTATCTAAGCACCAAAAGATTGGATTAAAATTTTATCTACTTTGCTATCTGCTGCTTTATGCAATTACTATCCCCTTGGATGGCTTTCTTTTTATTATTCTTTAAAGAAAAACTGCAAAGATAATACACGGATAGAGTTGAAGGGTTTTTACAACCAGGCAATTTTCTCGGTTTTACAACGCTTACAGTTGCACAAAATTTTGAGTCAGGAAATCCAAAGTTGGGTTCCGAAGGAGGGATAGGCAAGGGTAGGGCAGGTGTAATGTACTGTACTGTGGGAACCTCATCTCCAACAATGGCAGGACAGAGTGTACTTGTTCTGCATTGATATGAGGTTATTATGGAACGTGTTTTAAGTCAAATGGGATGAACCATCATATGACTTGAAATCCTTTGGTTGCCATGAGCTTGGAAGCTTGCCGTGGATCTACGTGTCCCATGAAGATAGGGCTTTCATAGGGACACCTAATATAGCGAAGGCTTTGGGTATTCAACAACTCAGCCTCATGGCAGAAAATCTACTGGCTTTGCAAAGATATGATGGGGTTTTCCAAATCCTGAATGGAAAAATGTCATTGCAAAGTGTATAGGACTGGATCAGACCAATGTTCTCCTTCCATTGAAGGGTTTTCTTTACTGAAGGGTTTAAGGGTGGCAATATTGGTACAATGGAAGGTATTTTAGGGAATTCTTTTTCAAATTTTTATTTATTTACTTCTATTTCTTTTCATTTAGGGAACTTTTGGAAGTAAAAAGTTCCCAAAATGAAGGCAAATGCCTAAACCATTTAACAGGAATATGTCAGGTTTGTCGGTAACTAAATGGAAATGAGACTGCCAAGACAAGCGAGGGTCCGAGAACAGATCTTTATTGTGGGCACCCTCGGGCGAGGTTCCACGACTCAAAGAGGGCAGTGAGTCGGGGAAGTCGTGCGCAAGACAAGGTGGCAGGGGTTTACATAAAGTTGAAAAGAAGAACTGTTTCCTATTGGTTGGCTCATATGCAAAGGGAGGATTGTAAAATGAACAGTCAGGGTTACTTCCTCTATGCAAAGGAAGGATTGTAATCCGACCAGTCAGAGTTACTTCCTTTTCTGGGGTTTGAGGGGTATTGGGTTCGGTTGGGGAAGTCCAAAAGGAGAGATGTAGGGGCCTGCGTCGAGCTGTCAGCAAGTCATTGATCCATTGGCGTCCCAAGAGGAGGTGATGATGGGAACCTCGGCCATTTTGGGGTATCCGCCATCTTGAAGAGTTTCCCTTCCTGCCCGGCCCCAACAAAATATACTTAAAGAGGTACAGAGCCGATTCAGCTTCCTTTCAATGGAAGACAATTCTGGGATGAAATCTATCCAACTCAATGAAATGGAGTTTCATAATGTGACCAGCATTAGAAAGAAAAACACGACTCACCTGCTACAATCTGTATCCTAAAAAGGAGATTTTTTAATCTCTTGGTAAAACTTCACACTGACAGTGTACAAAGGTAGCAAGTGTTGTGACAAAGACTTCCAGAGACCTCAGGTGATTCAGCCTCCTGCGAAAAAATAAATAGGAAGAGTAAATAAGAAGAAAATGCTTGGGGGGGGGGGCACCTGGTGGGCTCAGCCAGAGGAGCCTGCAACTCTTGATCTCAGGGTTGTGAGTTCGAGTCCCATGTTTGGTGCAGAAACTACTTACATGCATAAGTTTAAGAATGAAAATACTGACTTTTTAAAAAAAAACACATTCAAGTGCCCCAACATATAAAAACTTTAGGTGCCATTCTGTACCAGGACTTTTTTTTTTCTTTTGGTAGGGCATGGACATCATAAAATATATTCTCTTAAATTCCTCAAAATGCATGAGCAGATGAGTAAAGTATGCATACTGTTTTTGAAAATTTTGTATTATGTTAGTTATCATATAGTACATCGTGAGTTTTTTGATGTCGTGTTCCATGATTCATTGTTTGTATATAACACCCAGTGCTCCATGCAATACGTGCCCTCCTTAATACCCACCACCAGGCTCACCCATCCCCCCACTCCCCATCCTTCCAAAACCCTTAGTTTGTTTCTCAGAGTCCACAGTCCCTCATGGTTTGCCTCCTCCTCTGATTTCCCCCAACTCACTTCTCTCCTTCATCCAATGTCCTCCATGTTATTCCTTATGCTCCACAAGTAAGTGAAACCATATGATAATTAACTTTCTCTGCTTGACTTATTTCACTCAGCATAATCTCCTCCATTCCTGTCCGTGTTGCTACAAAAGTTGGGTATTCATCCTTTCTGATGGAGGCATAATACTCCATTGTATATATGAACCACATCTTCTTTATCCATTCATCTGTTGAAGGACATCTTGGCTCTTTCCACAGTTTGGCTATTGTGGATATTGATGCTATGAACACTGGAGTACATGTAGCCCTTTTCTTCACTACATCTGTATCTTGGGGGTAAATACCAATTTACCAAATACCAATTTACCAAAATACAATTGGCAAGTGCAATTGCCAGGTCACAGGGTAGCTCTATTCTTAACTTTTTGTGGAATCTCCACAGTTTTCCAAAGTGGCTGCACCAACTTGCCTTCCCACCAACAGAGTAAGAGTGTTCCCCTTTCTCCACATCCTCTCCAACATGTGTGGTCTCTGGCCTTGTCTATTTTTGCCATTCTAACTGGTGTTAAGGTGTTCTTGAGTGTCCTTGTAACTAACGTAGGCGGCCATTATTTTCTTACATAAAATGTTCCTAAAAATTAATACATTGGAATAGGAGAAAATCAAGTAACAACTTCTATGGTCAAAAGACCACATTAGGTCCATAAAACAAAAAACAAGCTGTCAAATATTTCTCTTAGACAAAATGGCCTATGATACTAGTGCCACATTTCATACTTGTTTTTCATTCTTTTCCCTCAGAATGTCACACGCAGTGGCACACTTAAGTCCCATAGGGACCTCAAGAGAACGCAATCTCATAACCTGCCTGAGCTTGACTGTGGATTCCTCCCCAGTCAATCTTCTGGATGACCACGCAGCCCAGACAACACCTTTATGGAACCTTGGGTAGACCCTGAGCAGAGGACTCCACTCTGCATGAACTCCTGACCCACAGAAACCGTGAGATCATAGGGCTGCCTGGGTGGGTCAGTCACTTAAGCATCTGCTTTCAGTTCAGGTCATGATCCCAGGGTTCTGGGATCAAGCCTTGAGTTGGGCTCCATGTTTAGCAGGGAGTCTGCTTGTCCTTCTGCTCCTGTGCGCACGCGCGCTCTCTCTCTCTATCAAATAAATAAATAAAATAAAAACAAAAACAAAACCCTGTGAGATCATAAATGCATGTTATTTTAGGTTTGAGGGAGGGCACAATCCCATCAGAGCACGGTGGATGGCCCTGGACACAGGGAGGAGGAGCACAACTGCATGCATGACTTAGTCTCGCTGCTGAATGTTTCTGAAGTTGGCACAATCTCTAAAACAAACACAGTTGTAGCAGGAACTAATTCATGTTCCCTCCATGGGTATCAGTAAAGAGGTCAACACTCTGGACCTGGAGGAGAAGGGTCAGAACCCCAGGTCTACCATTTATCAGCTCTGTGAATGTGTCAACCCACTGAACCTTCCTTGGTCTCGGTTTCCTTATTTGGATGGTGTGGGTAATAATACCTCATGGAGAGCCCACTAACTAAATGGAAAGGTATTCCTGAGAGCACCTCAGGCTGTTGTCCATGTCTTAGATGTTTGATCTAGGTGATTTGCTTCCTTCCTTTCTTCTGTAGGCAACCCTCTGTTATGGTTCTCCTAAAAACACAATGAATCTAATGTCTTTTTTTTTTTTTTTTTTTTGAATCTAATGTCTTCTATTCCATGCATAGTATGATTTCTATTCTTATCATTTTTATGACTCATGGAGAAAGGCAACAGAGAGTAAAGCTCCCTGATCTGAGGCAGGTTTCCGTAGATGGAGTTCTCTCTCTCTCTTTCTCTATGTCTTGTGGTCTTCTGAACTGTAAGGCACAGTATTTCGCACGTGCATTAGACTTACTCATTTTTTTTAAAGATTTTATTTATTTATGTGACAGAGATCACAAGTAAGCAGAGAGGCTGGCAGAGAGAGAGGAGGTAGCAGGCTCCCTGCCGAGCAGAGAGCCTGATGCGGGGCTCGATTCCAGGACCCTGAGATCATGACCTGAGATAAAGGCAGAGGCTTTAACCCACTGAGCCACCCAGGTGCCTCTAGACATACTCATTTAATCATCCACCCAATACATATACATTGAGGACCTCATTTACTCCAAGAATGGGGATAGACACTGAGGATTTTTTTTTTTTAATGGAAACATTGCTCTAATTCTTCAGAGTTTTCCATAGTCCCAAGAGTTAAGGTTTTGCTTTGATTTCCCCTTACTGTCTCAGCAACAAAATTCCATAGCATAAGGGATGAAGGTTGACCACAGTTGGCCAGGATGCCACCTTAATTAAAGCATCATTCCCATTTATAAGATGAACAGTGCTTTAATAGATAAAACACTATCTTCCTCCACCTGTAAGAAGATATAAAAGCAGATGGTTGCCTATTTTCATAGCCTTGGTCAAATTTTTCATTGATGGTCAATGACTTTTTACATTGGCATCACTTTGGAATATATACTCTTAAAGATGGGAGTTCTCAGAGACGACGTGCCCACATGACCAGTAGAACATGCCTACTTCCATCCAGCTCCTTACACTGAACTCTTTTCTTGTTTTTATTTTATTTTTAAGATTTTACTTATTTATTTGACAGAGAGAGATCACAAGTAGGCAGAGAGACAGGCAGAGAGAGAGGAGGAAGCAGGCTCCCCGCTGAGCAGAGAGCCCGATGTGGGGCTCATCCTAGTACCCTGAGATGACTTGAGCCGAAGGCAGAGGCTTTAACCCACTGAGCCACCCAGGCGCCCCTACACTGAACTCTTGATGAATTATGTGTCAATGGACCGACTTAATTCAATTGATAGCATGGTTTGCTCCAGAATGAAAATGAGAATAATTCATTTTTTATAGATGAAAGAAGGCAGAGTCCTGCCCTCAATGAATTTACATTAAAAACAAACATTAAATATAGATGGGAGTCTTAAAAAAAAAACACTTGGCAAGATATATTTAGGGACCCTATCACTCTAAACCATTTGAAAAGACAAATGTCGGACACGTGACCGTCTCCTTATTCCCGTCTGCTTTTGATTCTTATCCAACTCCATGGATTTCTTCACTAATCTCATTCCAGTGACAATAAAACCGAGTAAACACAGAAATCATAAATCTGCCCTCTGCTAACTGAAATCATGTATTCCCTAGAGGATTTCATGGAGCGCTTGAAAGAAATTCACAATTTGCTCACATTCCCCATCACTGAAAAAAACTCAGAAAGGTACATCCTCTAGTTGAGAACTCTGGGGGGGGGGGGCACCCCCCAGGGGCTTCTACCTGATGTTTCACCAGCGCATTCTGATGCCCTTAATGACTTAAGTCCACGGTACATTGTACTTCTGAATACATTCGAATGGCAGTGTGAGATTCCATTGTGGGAAAGAGATGCCTCTGTGTTACTTTCCTTTCATCAACAGGGAAAGAAAGGAAGCCTTTTTGGAAACAAAGTGAGAGAAGGCAGATGTTAATCTTGACTTCCGAGCTGCACAGTGTCCCTGGGTTCTGGAGTCCGTGCCACCAGGTCTCAAAGAGTCAGCTGGAAGAATGTTGCTTCTGCACTCTTCTCCAACTCCTTATCTTGGGGGCTTTTAAGCATCAATCTGTCACAGCCTGTGAACCAAGGTCTGTCTCTCACACCCCCCAAAACGATGAGCTCACTGTCTCTCTCTCTCTCTCTCTCTTTTTTTTAACTTTCTTGGAGAATCTGGGCTGTAGAAAAAGCAGTAAAAACATTTACATCTCACTGTTGGAGCACGCGATGTGGAAACACTCATTTTTACAACGTAACCCACTGCTTAAACTGCGCGGCGAAGATTGCAGAGATTAAATCATAACTCCCAGGAGCATCGACGGTCTAGAACATAAAGAAGGAGCAGAGTCCACTGAGATATATATCTTTTATATTGCTGCTGGCTGAAACGGTCGGCTCAGGGTCGATCTGTCTAGAAGTTCTTAAAAAAAAAAAGAAAAAAAGAGAGAGAAAGAAAAAAGCCGGAGTATAATGGCAGAGGGAGTTACATAATGCTGCCGGTTATTTTTAGAATCGTTTCTGTGCGGTGAAAAATAACTCAGGAGAGACTTCCATTAATAATGTGTGTCTAGCTACCTAGGAACACACGGAACGTTCTTCACAGTGGGGTGTGCTGCCCCTGTACCTCCGAGAAAAGCCTTCTGGAGACTCTCCCTGCTTTGGCATTTTGTGTCTGACAATGCATGGCAAACGTCATCTGGCTCTGATCGCGTAAGTTTGGAACTTGGGAGTCACTGCAAAAATCAAGCGGCTGGTTCAGCCTGCCAACGATTGCAAAAAGTATCTCCCTCCACCAGTTGCATATTCCCGAATCCGTCTTCTCTTGGGCACATACTAAATCAGCATTTTTCTGTACCTCTGTTTCATGCACTCTTCCCAAGCCAAATATCCACAGTTTCACATTTCCTTTTGTCCTGAAGGGATTTTTCTCCCCCAAATCTGCTTTCTTTTGAGAAGAGCCTGATTTGTTCCTGAAGCAGGAGGCAGGAGCTTCTCAACAGAGTTCTACCATGGCCACCGTGCCTTCTAGGACGTGGTGGGAGAAGACACACCCAACACTGCCATGCTCAGAGTTTGCACACAATTGTAGGAACATGGACTCCACGGCCAGGGGTGGAGATGTGCTTATCAAGAAAGGAGTGGGCGTCATGGTAGAGGCAGCCAGCAGGAATGGCAGATAGGACCAGTGCAGGAACCATGAAGGGCCACGGGAAAACTCTGCAGTCTCTTTATGGTGAATAATTCCCTTCCCTGATTCCAGAGATGAAAGCAATGTCGCTCAGTAGGGCTGAGACCAGGAATGTCAGACGAACTTCCTTCTCTCTGGGTGTGTGGACTTTTGGGCTTTATAGGTGTTGAGAAGCAGCAGCTCATAGCACCTGCTCGGTCTGCATCCCAGGGGCTCAGGAGATGCTGAGTAACTTGAAACCTGTCTTGCTCACTCCTGCTTCTGGGCATATATCCAGAGGAAACAGAATCGGGGTCCTGAAGAGATCCCTGCACCCCCGTGGGCGTGCAGCATTACTCACACTAACTAACGTGTGAAAGCAACGCAAAGGTCCAAGGACAGATGAACGGATACAGAAAATGTGGTCTACATCCATATAATGGGATATGAACCCACCTTAAAAACAAGGAATTCCTGGGGCTTCTGGGTGGCTCAGTCATTAAGCATCTGCCTTCGGCTCAGGTCATGATCCCGAGTCCTGCATCTGGCTCCCTGCTTGGTGGGAAGCCTGCTGCTCCCTCTCCCGCTCCCCCTGCTTGTGTTCCCTCTCTCGCTGTGTCTCTCTCTCTTCAAATAAATATATAAAATATTAAAGAGAAAGGAAGAAGAAGAAGAAGAAGAAAGAAGAAGAAGAAGAAAGAAGAAAGAAGAAGAAGAAGAAGAAGAAGAAGAAGAAGAAGAAGAAGAAGAAGAAGAAGAAGAAGAAGAAGAAGAAGAAGAAGAAAGAAGAAGAAGAAGAAGAAGAAGAAAAGAAGAAGGAAATCCTGCTATTTGTAACACATGGATGACCTTGGAGGACATTAGGCTAAGTGTAATAAGCCAGACACAGAAAGACAAGTACTGAATGATGTCCCTTACATGTGAAATCTAAAATAGTCAGATTCATAAGGGGCGTGGGTAGAAGGACAGTTGTCAGGGTCTGGAGGGAGAGACGTTGGTCAGAGGTACAAGGTTTTGGTTACGCCTAATGAAGTAAGTTCTAGAAATCCGTATAGCATCGAGTCTGTAGTGAGTAATACCATCTAGTACAAAATGCCCTCAAAGGATAGATCTCATATTAAATATTATCTGCCCCACCCCCCACACTAATAGTAACAATACATAACAAAGTAACAGGAAACTTTGGGAGGTATAGATACATGTATGGCGTGGATGGTGGTAATGGGTTCATGGGTAGATGCTCTTCTCCGAACTCATGACGTTGTATACATGAACTATGCATACCTTTGGGATGTCAATCATATCTCAATAAAATGTTTTTTTTTTTTTAAGGCTTCGCTGCTACAAATTACAGAAGTTGTCCCTTGATCTCAAAATATGAGTGGGAGCCCATTTCTTTTTTTTTTTTTAAATCTTTTTTTTTTTTTTTAAGATTTTATTTATTTATTTGACAGAAAGAGAGATCACAAGTAGGCAGAGAGGCAGGCAGAGAGAAAGGAGGAAGCAGTCTCCCTGCAGAGCAGAGAGCCCGATGCGGGGCTCGATCCCAGGACCCTGAGATCATGACCTGAGCCGAAGGCAGCGGCTTAATCCACTGAGCCACCCAGGCGCCCCGGGAGCCCATTTCTGTGGAGAGAATTTCGAGTAGCAAATGAATACACCTTGTCATTAATGCCAGCCTGCGGAGTCATTTACCAAGTCAAGGCACGTGTTGGAAAGATTTCAGGAAGCCTTTTCCAAATTCCTGCCATGGGCAAGGCAATGAGGATTTGGTCCACCAAATTCAATACTTGCCCTGGGCTTTGCTCGCCTTTCCCATTTTCTAAGCCAGGTGCAAAGGGCTGGGTGCTGGGTTCGAGGTGTTCCCTGGATATGAATATCTCTTCTCCAAAATAGGTCTCTAAGGTCTGGCCCAAAATATCTCCTATCTTGCGGCCGGCTCGTAATTCTCCTTCCTCTTCTCTACTTAATTTTAACGGTGCACGCTCTTCTTGGTATTCTTCCGAGAAAGACTTTGGAATTTTACAGCTCTTTGCAGGTTAGTTAAAAGATGTCATCGTTTCTAAGCATCAAGAGCAGCTAAGAACTGATTGTAAAAGACATCTCTCCGAGCCATCGTTGGCTTTTTTAGGTTTTAGACATCCAAGAAATGGCAGATGACCCAATGTTTAGTGTCATGGATATTGGAATGAAATTTTTCCCCTGAGCTGTGAGTGTGTTCCAGTTATAACGTTTGTAAGAATGAGCACCTCATAGTGGGTGGTAAAATGTTGCAACTCACCCAGTTTGGTTAAGTGTCTCATGACCACCTGTTTATGGGTGGTGGGACAAGATCTCACACCCTGTGTGAAAGAAAGAGCTCGTGTTTTCTTGCTACTCTTTGCTGATGATGGAAATAGACTCTCTCTCCTGGCATGGCTTGAATTGCATTCCTCCCAAAATTTGTGTGTTGAAGTCCTGCCTGCCACTGCCCCCAAAATGTGACCTCATTTGAAGGCACAGCTGAGTTAAGCTGAGAACATTGGAGTGGTCTCTAATCCACCATGCCTGACCTCCTTTCCAAAAAAGGGAGATTTTGATACCAAGACACATACACAGGGAGAATACATACCAAATACACAGGGAGAAGACCACCATCTACAACTCAAGGACAAAGACCTAGAACAGACTGTCTTCTTGGGTTTCAGAAGGAACCAAGCCCGGCGGCAACTTGATCTCAGACTTCCAGCCTCCAGAACTGGGAGACAAGCCACTTCTGTCGTTAAAGCCACCCCAGTTCACGGTGCTGTGCAATGGCGGCCCTAGAAAACTATGCAATGCTTAAACTAAACATTCTGGTAAGAGGCCGACCGCAGTCTACCATATGCGGTATGAGGCAGCCTGTGGTCTACCAGACTTAAAACATGCCCAAAACAACCACAACAAGGTCTCAACAGAATTTGAGGGGAGCAGAAATATATTAAGTTTACATAAGTCCAAAATTCTTTCTCTACTCATAAGTCAAGAAAGGCCATTCAAAGGTGGAGGGAACTTACATTTTAAACCTCTGAATTGACAGCAGTCTAAAACACAGGTATCCCATGGCAAGTGTTTCGATGGTGATGCTCATGACTCAAGCAGCCCTTCGAAGGGGAGATTTGACCAAGCAGATCCACATTTAAAATGCACGTGGCCTATGATCCTGCATTTACCCCCACTTCTGGGAGTGCAGGACTGTTTTATAATAGCACAGAAACAGGACAAAAATATCAAAATGACCGTCGACAGAAATTAAATGACAGCCACCCACAAATGGAATATTAGGGAACCACGACCGTGTGTGTGGGTGCACCCACGTGCTTACGCACTCCTGAGCTCAGCTAGACTTTTTCCAGAAGGTTCCAGGAGGAGGATGTAAGAGCCTTCCAGGGAACAGTGTCTCCGAACCTGTTCTCCGGCAATGATAAACTCATGCCTGCCTATCCATGTGTGACTCTTGGGCTTTCCACTTTTCTGCATGCGTTCTGACTTTCTGCTAGAATCATCCGTTAAGTATTCTTGAATTCCTTCATTCCATGAACACGATGGAAGACTGGGTTCTGTTTTTATAAAATAATCATGGGCTTTCGACGAAGAGTTGGCACTCTACAGAGCAGGCTATGAATACAGAAGCGTGCAGCTGGCCCTAGCTTTTTCACTTCTTTGCTCAACGCTTTTGCAAGTCCAGCCTACTGTAGGATCAAGATCCATCATCCATTCATTTCCGGACCAAGAAAAGGCCAACTTGGCCTCGAAGGCATGCGAGAGCTTTGAAGTAGAATATCTCATCTTCAGATCATGCGTTATTATTTCCATCTCGTACCGTAAGAGGGCTGGGTTAAAACCTGCCCTGTCCACGCATTTATACCCCATAATTGATTTGAATTCCAGCCCATCTTCTGATCCGCGTCCTGTGCTTAAAAGGAAAGAAGAAACCGTGAATAGTAGCAAAAACAGGGACCACAAAAGTTGCGTTAAAGAGCAAGGAAGGGAGAAACCTGACATCTCCGATTTGCAGATTTCTTTCCAGGTTCCAAAAATTATGCCAGGAAGTCTGACAAACTTAAAGTATTCTCAAGTGCCGACAATTTTCACTGCCGCTGCCGAGCGCGCAGGCTGTAATTGTGAAGAACCCTTCTGACGAACCCGTGGAAAAGAAAGTACTTGACATTTATTTAATTGTGCTGCATTAGGACATGAATACTTACCAAAGTGGATATTGTGATGATTAGGAGATTGTGTCTAACAATAAGATACAGATGGGAACTCGTCGCCGTTGCAATTGGGCAAAGCCTCTTTGATCAGCCAGACCATGGATAATTTATCGATAACAAATTAATGGAGGGGCTTCTGCAGAAGTCAGGGAATCTGACGGTTTGATGTGGCAGAACGGGAGGCTGGTCTCTGATGCCGAGCCAGCTCTTTCGTCGTGGAACTGAGTCACGCTTGCCAACGTTTGAGCATCTCTGGGCAGTCCAAAGGGCCCTGACTTGGATTCCTGAACTCCAGGGACCTTTGTCTGGTTCACTGGTGTTGTGTTGTACCCTCGAAATTCACATGGTGAGGACCTAACCTGGAGCTCCTCAGAATGTGACCCGACTTGGAGAGAGGATCAATGAAGATGTGATTAAGTTCAGACAAGGTCATAAAGGTGGGTCCCAATCCAATAAGACTGCTGCCCTTATGGAAAGGGCAAATTTGGAGACACACACACACACACACACACACACAGAAGACTATGTGATGATGAAGCCAGAGACGGGCACAAGCCAAGGAGCACCAAAGATGGTCAGCCATCAAACCACCAGAAGCTGGGACACAGGTCTGGAACACAGCCCCCCACCACCCTCTGAAGGAACCAACCCTCCCGATGCTTCGATTTCACACTTCTATCCTCTATATTGGTGAGAGAATATATTTCAGCCAGGACTCATGTCTCTGCAGAACGCCTATGGCCAACAATGAGGAAGGAGCAATTGACTGGTTCCATAACAGGCAGGATCTCCCATGTACAGAATGAGGCTATACTCAAAATATTTCAGGGAAAACATGCTGTACTTTCCTCAAAAAAATTATATTCGAATAAGACCCTATACTCAAAAAGTTTAAATTGACTCTATGGCCAAACCCTCTGGAAGGTGGGAAAATTAGTTCCGGAACGAAACCATGCCCCAAGATGAGAATTTACATTTGCATTTCTAATGAGATTTGTATGACTTCTGGTAGGCACAATTTTCGAGCATGAAGGAGGCAACCTTTCAAGTTGACAGGTGTGAGTGTCTCCTCCTGGCATAAAGGAAGGTATAAAACAAAATCTAACATTGTGAGAAGACTCACACATGAGGGTCTCAGCTCCCATGTTGCGTGGTTGTGGGCTATCCCTAGTTTTATTGCATCTCTCCTAAAACACCTTTGGTCAGCTCCAAAGAGTAGGCATGCATACCCCAAGATGTGACATCTGAGTGGTCAGCCCTGAACTCATGGCATCCACTGGGCTTGTCCTGGCCCCACATCCACCGGGATGCCCCTATGCTAAACCCACGCACATGCTCAACTCTCCGTCTCCCACGGCTCAGCAAATCCCAAGCTGGGAGGCTACACAAAACTTGAGTAGAAGGGAGTTGAGAGAAAACAAGAGAACTTGAAACATGTTCCTAGGTATGGCGCTCATACTCCCCATGAGCAAATGTCTGCCATGTCCAGTGGCACTTTTTTAAAAAGTGAACACTTTTTTAAAAATTATTTATTTATTTATTTATTTATTTTTTAATTTATTTTCAGCGTAACAGTACTCATTGTTTTTGCACCACACCCAGTGCTCCATGCAATACGTGCCCTCCCTGTTACCCTCCACCTGGTTCCCCAACCTCCACCCCCCGCCCCTTCAAAACCATCAGGTTGTTTTTCAGAGTCCATAGTCTCTCATGGTTCATCTCCCCTTCCAGTTTCCCTCAACTCCCTCTCCTCTCCATCTCCCCATGTCCTCCATGTTCATTGTTATGCTCCACAAATAAGTGAGACCATATGATACTTGACTCTCTCTGCTTGACTTATTTCACTCAGCATAATCTCTTCAGGTCCCGTCCATGTTGCTACAAAAGTTGGGTATTCATCCTTTCTGATGGAGACATAATACTCCATTGTGTATATGGACCACATCTTCCTTATCCATTCGTCCGTTGAAGGGCATCTTGGTTCTTTCCACAGTTTGGTGACCGTAGCCATTGCTGCAATAAACATTGGGGTACAGATGGCCCTTCTTTTCACTACATCTGTGTCTTTGGGGTAAATACCCAGTAGTGCAATAAGCATCTGACTCTTGATTTCAGCTCCAGTTATGATCTCATGGGTTCTGAGTTCAAGCCCTACATTCGGCTCCCTCTCTCTCTGCCCCTCTTCCCTCTGTCTCTATAAATAAATAAATAAATAAATAAATAAATAAATAAATAAGAAATAGACTTTCAAAAAGTGGTTAGGGTGGGGTTTGGTTAAAAGTATACGCTGTCCAACCAAATGTTAGATGTTTATGGTCACAAAAGGAGTCTGACTGTGTGTGGTGGATGTAGATCATTCTTTTGGGATCTTCTTTGGGACCAGAACAAAGGTAAGTCAGAGTTCATGAATATCAATATGTAAAAAAAAAAAAAAATTAGTCTGATATGTAGAATTAAACAATGAGTAAGAGCCTAAAAGAGAGTTGAATCCCAAGAAGTATTATACTATGATTTATATATTTTTTTCTGTTTTTTTCTTTCTTTTTTTTTTCTGACTTTACTCCTAAGCTGTCCCAAATACATGTATTTAGGTCAAAAGCTAGACTCTGTTACTCATTGATACCAATCTGGGTTGACCTGGAGAGCATTTTTTTTTTTTTTTTAAATGTCAGCAGCCAGGTCCATCCAATTTACAGAAATCTTGATTGAACTGGTGACAACTGGGATTCTTACGAGGAATGAGTGGTTCTAAACCCCTCTCCATCCCTTCCCAAGTAATTATAACACACACACGGCTGAAGTGGAGAGGGCCTATCTCCCATATTCAGCTACCTTGCTCATTTTAAAATCTGCAACATGAGATTGTCCACAGAAATGGACAAATATTATAAAGGTATTTCTTAGGCTTCTAGCTGCTTTGAATAGCTATGGAACACTTTTAAGAATAATAAAAATATATTAACTAATAAAAATTAATTTATTATTGATAATGATAAAATTATGGACTTTATACATAATAACAGCTAAGTGATTTATATCCATTATTCCACTAAAGATTCATAACAAAGTCATGTAAATATGATAACATGGTCTTCCTTTTGATATTTTCCTTCCTTCCTTTTTTTTTCCCCTTCCTTTTGATGTAAGGATTCGTTATACTTTGGTGTGTGAATAAGATGTCTTTATATTTTTCTGTGATTTATGATATGAAAATGAATAGTTGCTATCATTGATTAGAAGTTTCAATACACGGCATCAATACATCAGTTAATATACAAAAGCATATATTTAGGAACTAATACAATACAGATACAATTGACTAATGACTAATTGACTAATGACTAATTGACTAATGACTAATATAGATACAACTTTAGATTCATTCCATTGCATTCCTTGTGCTTCCCAAGGAGATCCAGCAAGCAAATGTAAACAGATAGGAAAGAATCTTGTAGATCTTTGCTATGTGATAAAAAGACAAGGCTAGCCAATTGTGTAACTTCAAATTTTCTAGAAACCTCTTTAAAGTTAAGCAAAGCAAAACGGGTGAAATCAGTGCTAGTAATATGTGTGATGTGACCAAAAATAAACCAAATATCATCATCCCGACCTGGGATCAATGTTAAAAATCTTTGTAGCCTATCTGGCATTCTTTCTGTCATGGTTCTAAGCATCTGAGATCTGATGTGCATTTTCCACTTTGAGCACATCTCAGGTTGGACTGGCCACATGTGAAGTGCTTATGGTCACAGGGGGCTACTATCTTTGCAGCAAAGTCCTGCTTCATTGTTTTCTCCAGGCAATAAGCTGTGCACACATCATCGATATCCAAGTAACATAGGAGGTCGTTAGAGATGGAGGAGGCCGTAAATATTTTCTAGTCAAGAGACATTTTTACCAAGGATGAGTCTAGGACTCCAGAGAGTTTAACTGGCTTGCTTAGGTCACAAAATCAATAGCAAAACTAGGACTCACCTCATTCTTGGCACTAGACTGATACCTTTTATACTTGTGTGTGTAAGTTTAGTTACCGTGTACCTTTTCCTATGACTAATGTCCTGATAATTCCTTGGGATTATTTATGGGATGGTATGCAGACACTAGGGTGAGCCCTCTTCTTCCCACCCCAGGAAGTTTGTGCACCAAAGTACCCTCCCCTTGAAAATGGGCAGGTGCTGTGATTTTCTTCTAGCCAAGAATGTAACAATAGCAAGGGAACCTTTCAGATGTAATGAATATCCCAAATCAGTTGATTTTGAGCTTGCTCAAAGGGAGATTTTTCTGGGCTTCATCTAACCAAGTGAATGCCCTCCCCAAGCTGAGGACTGTCTCTACAGGCCTGATGACTTAAGCATCGATGTTACAGAAATCCAAATGGCAAGGAACAATGGGGGCCTCTAGGAATTGTGGAGAGCCTCCAAGACCTGTGGGCAGCCTCTAGCCAGTAGGTAGAAAAAAGGCAAAGCCCTCAGTCATATACTGACAAAGAAATGAACTCTGTTGACAAGTTGAATGTGTTTGAAATGGCTTCTCCCATTTGAACTTCCAGATGAGAACACAGCCCAGCTATGACCTTGATCGTAGCCTGTTGAGATCTTGAGCGAGGACACAACAAAGCCATACTCCAAAGCCCCAGAAACTATGAACGGATACGTGTCTGTTGTTTTCAGCCTTCATGACTGAGACAATGTGTTAAACAATGATGCAAAACAAATATCCTATCTGTTCCCAAAATTTCATCAAATGTAGCCTATGGATAACTGATAACTTTGTAACAGTGGAACCAATGATCAATTTCTTAAACACCCTCCTTCAAAGCAAGTGGTAAATCAGAGAGATCACTTGAAAGGAAATTAAGTCAGGCTTTTTATGCATTAGTAATATTTTCCTTTGCAGTTTATGTGTTATTTCCCTTGTTTGATCCACTGAGATTAAATAACCTTTTTTTAAAGATTTTATTTATTTATTTGATAGAGAGACCGCAAGTAGGCAGAGAGGCAGGCAGAGAGAGAGAGAGGAGGAAGAAGGCTCCCTGCAGAGCAGAGAGCCTGATGTGGGACTCGATCCCAGGACCCTGAGATCATGACCTGAGCTGAAGGCAGAGGCTTAACCCACTGAGGCACCCAGGTGCCCGAGATTAAATAATCTTAAGGGAGGTTGTGATTTCCTTTCAGAAAATCAAATAACCCGGGTGCCCATAAAACATTGTCATACAAAACCCCAAAAGGCTACTAATATTTCTTAGAACCATAATGAACAAAAAGATCAAGATTTTCAAAAATTCTGATGTGGAGAAAGATGATCCATTTTAGATTTTGGTCAGGGGTCGCTGTCTGAGCTGCTACAGCGTATGAGTACCACAGGTTTCGATGCCAAGCCTTTATAAATGCTCCTGCATATATGTCTGAATGATATCTTAATAGCTGTTCCATCAGGGGACTTCTGTTACTTCACACAAAGGCCACCACTCATTTATTAAAAGCCTTTGGCATTATAATATAAGAGAGAGGAAAAAAAAATCAATGTGTTCACTTCAAAAGTCAATAGATAGCTGATGTTTGGGGGCGAGTGCAGAAAGTATATAATTGGAGAGATCTTGAGAAAGGAGAGACCTCATATTTAAAGCTGTCATGCAACCAAGAGAGGGTCAGATGTTCTGAAAGCGTGGGTTCTTCAAACAAGTATTTCTATCTAAGAAGAACTCACAGTTGGTCTAAGAAGTAGAAGAAAAATGCCAGATAAGCAATATTCATTTCTTAGTATGTGTAGTTCCTTGAATGATAAAACAACAAGGATAATACACCTCGCTTGATTAAATATTTATTCTAAATCACTCCCTCTGCTAAGGGCTCTAAAAAGTCCACACTTTATCTACCTAATGACTGTGATGGAGGGAATATTATTTTCCCCAATTAATAAATGAGCAAAATGTGCCAGAGAGAAGCAAAGTCTGACTGAATTTGGAAACAAGATCTCCAACTCTCTGCTTCAGTGACATTGTAATGGAATCATCCATGTATGGGCTATGTATTGCTGTGTGACCAATGATCCCAGAACACAGAACCTTAACCCATTGATTAAATGAAGACATTCATTACCTCACAGTTTCTCTAGCCCAGGAATCTGGGCATGGCATGGATGGGTCTGGCACTCAGGGTCTCACAAGGGTACCATCAAGATGTTCACTGAGTGATGGCCACAGCAACTTCTTTCAAGACATGTCTCCAAAGGCAAAGGAAACAAAAGCGAAAATGAACTTTTGGGACTTCATCAAGATCAAAGGCTTCTGCACAGCAAAGGAAACAGTCAACAAAACAAAAAGGCAACTCACGGAATGGAAGAAGATATTTGCAAATGGCACTACAGACAAAGGACTGATATCCAGGATCTACAAAGAACTCCTCAAACTCAACACCCAAGAAACAGGTAATCATATCAAAAAATGGGCAGAAGACATGAACATACACTTCTCCAAAGACTTACAAATGGCTATTAGACATGTGTAAAAATGCTCATCATCATTAACCATCAGGGAGATTCAAATTAAAACCACACTGACATACCACCTTACACCAGTCAGAATGGCCAAAATTAGCAAGACAGGAAACAACGTGTGTTGGAGAGGATATGGAGAAAGGGGAACCCTCTGACACTGTTGGTGGGAATGCAAGTTGGTGCAGTCACTTTGGAGAACAATGTGGAGATTCCTTAAGAAATTAAAAATAGAGCTTCCCTATGACCCTGCAATTGCACTGCTGGGTATTTACCCCAAAGATACAGATGGAGTGAAAAGAAGGGCCATTTGTACCCCAATGTTTATTGCAGCAATGGCTACGGTCGCCAAACTGTGGAAAGAACCAAGATGCCCTTCAATGGATGAATGGATAAGGAAGATATGGTCCATATACACAATGGAGTATTATGCCTCTATCAGAAAGGATGAATACCCAACTTTTGTAGCAACATGGACGGGACTGGAAGAAATTATGCTGAGCGAAATAAGTCAAGCAGAGAGAGTCAAGTATCATATGGTCTCACTTATTTGTGGAGCATAACAAATAACATGGAGGACATGGGGAGATGGAGAGGAGAGGGAGTTGAGGGAAATTGGAGGCGGAGATGAACCATGAGAGACTGTAGACTCTGAGAAACAAACAGGGATTTGGAGGGGCGGGGGGTGGGGGATTAGGTGAGCCTGGTCGTGGGTATTATGGAGGGCGCATATTGCATGGAGCATTGGGTGTGGTGCATAAACAATGAAGTATGGAACACTGAAAAGAAATCTAAAAAATAAATAAAAATTGAAAAAATAAAAAAGATGTCCACTGGGTGAGAAGAATATGCTTCTCAACTCACCCAGGTTGTTGGCAGCACTGAGTTCCTTGGGGCTGTAGCACTGCTCTGGCTGTGTCTGGAGATCAGACAGAGGCTGCTCTCCGATCCCAGGAGCCAACCTCAGCAGTTCACCAGGTGGACTTTCCAACAGGACCACGTACTTTGTCAATGTTAGCATCTAACAGCGCATCTAGAGAGACTCTGGAGGCAGCACGGAGTTGTATGCAGCACAAGCAAATGTAGACATCCTAACATCCTGGGCACCCCAAGGAGGGGGCTTCTACAGAATGCTATACCACAAGATGGCAGCCAGTGGGGGTCACCTTAAGTTCTGTCCAACAAAGGAGGAGCCCAAGTCAGCTTCTCCAGTGTGGTTGCTGACATCAGTGACCCATGGCAGAACCTTTTTCTAGGGGAGGGTCCCGTCCGTCTTACAAGGACTTTCATCTGATTAAGTCAGACCCACCCCCCAGATGACCTTCCTTTAGTTGAACTCGAAATCAATCAATATGGAACCGTAAATGACATCTGCAATCTCCCTTAAAATTTTCCATAGCTTGTGTCTAGAAACAAGTCACCCCTTTCTGAACACCAAGGAATGGGGATCGTCAGGGTCACCCTGGACATGCAGTGTCCATCACACTGTCCTTGAATTGTTTACCCACAGTATCTGAGAATCTACAGTTCCAATCACAGACATCTATGATGCAAGTTAATAAGATATTTTTAATAAAGATATTTTAAATAATATTTTAATATTATTTTATATTTTAATAAATATTAAGATATTTATTATTTTATAGTATATTATCATATATATTATATATGATAAATAATAAATATTAAAATATTTTAAAAATAAATAAAATATAAAATAGTAAATATAAAATATATATAAAATTTAAAAAATAAATAAAACATATATAAAATAAATAAATAAATAAATAATTGAAAAATATTTTAATAAATATTTTAATATTTTTAACAAAGATACTTTTCAGGCATAAACTACTCCAGAAATATTTTACCCTTTGTAAAGACACAATGAAAAGATATACTTCAACACAAAGAGGAAAACTCAATAGGACGTGCTAGGATTCATTGTGCCCCAAAAGTAAAGGCCATAGGAGCTATTTTAGGTAAATCTATAAATATACGTTAATTGTAAAAATGACTTTAAAGCAGTATGAATAGTTACACTGCAAAATAAGCTGGAATAGAAATGCTGAAAAAAATCTGGGCAAGGACTGAGTCGTGGGGAACCTATTTGACCAGTGGGAGCACATTAACACCATCGTCTAGTGCAAAAAGGGGACAAAGTTACTTCAGTGCTTCCAAGTTCATTAAGAAATGGGAAATCTGAACATTTAAAAGCACAAGTGGAGAAAAGTAAGAAACGTGAGAGAAAGGAAAAAAAAAAAACAAACCAGAAGCCTGACACAGGACAGGGTGAGAAATGGAAATGCAATTTGAGACGCTAGGAATATGTCCAATTATGTCACAAATCACAGTCCATATAAAAGACTAATTCTGCGTCCCCAGGAACAGGAACAGATGCTCAGGCTGCATGAAAAGGAACTATATAAAATCATAATGCATCTCTGGGTTATTTATTGGTGACCCAGCTATAACAAAACAGCAAAAAGCATTGGAAAATAATGGAAACAAAAACTGCAAAATAGCCAGAAATGCAGCAAACGTGCAATTATCGAATGGAAGACAAAAGCAGGGAACAGAAGTTCGGGTTAAAAAAATAAAATGTCTTTGCGTCATTAGAAAAACGTTCTACTAAAAATGCATGATCATCTCAAACTTGTGTTTTCATGTTAATGTCAGCTTTGACACGCCTAAACTTCAAAATGACAGAATCGCCCAAAGACATTTTATTTATTTATTTTTAAAGATTTTATTTTTTTAAAGTCATCTCTATACCCAACGTGGGACTCGAACCCACAACTGTGAGATCAAGAGTCATATGCTCTACCTGGCCAGGCGTCCCTCACAAAGGTTTCTTTTTGAAAAGATTTTATTTACTTATTTGAGAGAGATCACAAACAGAGAGGGAGAGGCAGGCTCCCTGCTGAGCAGGGAGTCCAATGGGGGACTCGATCCCGGGACCCCGGGATTATGACCTGAGCCGAAGGCAGAGCCTTAACCGATGGAGCCACCCAGGTGCCCCTGAGAACCAAAGATTTTTTTTTTTAAGATTTTATTTATTTATTTGAGAGACAGAGATCACAAGTAGGCAGAGAGGCAGGCAGAGAGAGAGGAGGAAGCAGGCTCCCTGCTGAGCAGAGAGCCCGATGCGGGGCTCGATCCCAGGACCCTGAGATCATGACCTGAGCCGAAGGCAGAGGCTTTTTTTTTTTTTTTTTTAAAGATTTTATTTATTTATTTTGACAGATAGAGATCACAAGTAGGGAGAGAGGCAGGCAGAGAGAGAGAGAGAGGAGGAAGCAGGCTCCCTGCCAAGCAGAGAGCCCGATGCGGGGCTCGATCCCAGGACACTGGGATCATGACCTGAGCTGAAGGCAGAGGATTTAACCCACTGAGCCACCCAGGTGCCCCAGAACCAAAGATATTTTGAAAGCCCATCCTCAACCGAGTGACCCTCTGTCCTGTATTACAAAAGGGAACAGATACAAACACAAGACAAGGATACAATCTGGAATCTGGTCATTAACACACTTGATCTAATTGATACATTGTAAGAAGAAAGCTAAATACTCACAAGAAAAAAGACGTTCTGCATAATTTTTGCACCTGAAGCACACTGGTCCCATTAAACCAGGGCTGCAAAGGAAATCTCAGAGAGACAGCTTCCAAGAACCGAAGTCATCAAGATGTCGTTCACTTTGCATTGTGCATTTATATTAGATACCAGCAGTGAGAAAGAATAAAATGTACGGAGAAGACAGGGCAATTGCTTTGTATTAAAACACGCAGGATGCATTGGATAGGCGAAGGAAATCAGGCAAAAAAATATAAGGCGTTCTTAGAAAACACAGGACAAGAATGACTAAACATTTGGCTTAAGGACAAGCCCTCTGGAAACTGCTAAATCTCTCAGCCCAATAATAGCCACGACTTACTACCACGGTTCACACAGACCCTGAAATTATTCAAATTATCCCATAAATACTGATTTTACGTTTTCGGAACATGACTATTTGCGTCGAGGATGGGACAACGTGGCCAGCTCCATGATCTGTCTCCCTGTGTCCTGAAGAAGCCGTAACTGTCTTTAGGACTTGGATTTTTGTTCATTTTCTCCATGGTAAAGGAGTTGATCATTGTCACTGGGCTCATAACATGTTTACATTTAATAACTTCCATCTCAAAACCAGTGTCTTTTGTGCTACTCACACACCGCGGTGCAGGACGCAGATACCATATTTCACCTGAAAAAATGTATGGACTGACCATTTCCCTACAGCATCGAGGCAGAAGATGAAAGGTGAAAACACACCGCACAGGTTAAAAATAGCGTGAGATCACGGATTAGTTGAAATTTTAGGTACAGGTTCCTAAAAATCAAGCAGTGGATTTTTTTTTTTTGAGATTTTAGTTATTTATTTCACAGAGAGAGAGAGCATGAGTAGAGGGAGAACCAGAAGGAGAGGGAGGAACAGGCTCCCCACTGAGCAGGCAGCCAGATTTGGGACTCGATCCCAGGACCCCAGGATCATTTCCTGAGCCAAAAGCAGATGTCTAATGGATGGAGCCACCCGGGTACTGGATATTTGGAGCTCCTTTATTAGAACACTGGATCTTATGAAATGTCAGGAAAAAAAAAATGCCATTCATCAAAGAAAACTATCATTGGGAAACTTAATAAAAAGATGCCACACGATAGCTAGATGGGTTGGAAATGTCCTTTTTCAAACTACCCCTTCGATCATTTCATAGTTAAATACCGAAGATAAATTTCTAACTTTATTTTTTCTTAACATTGTAGCTACTATGTAACTCTTTGAAGAGTTGTTTACCACCTGAAAATAGAAATTGACCGTAGCTTCCCAGAGGACACCAGCTTCTAGATGAGGTCACTGCTACACAGTAGGAAACCCCACAGGGAGGAAAGGGGGAAAAAAAAAAAAGTTTAAAACTACTGTTGCTGCATAATCTTTGATGGTATAATTTTGTGTAACAATGTAATAATCACATTAAAGTCATCACCTTTCCATATAACCTAGTCCTACAATAAAAGGAACTGAGAAAATTCTATTAGCTGTAGAGCCGTATTAACCCGGGCACGTTTGATTTTAAGTGTGAAGCAATTAAAGAGAAAACAACATTCATTTAATTATTTTCTCTGAAATAAGATTATCTTCAGAAACCATTTGGCACTTTTCAAAAAAACATTATTATTTTCCTCTCTCCTTCCTGTATCCAAATATATATTTGGAGAGTGATTCAGCCGTAGATGTTCTGAACATTTAACAGCGAAGAGAGTGGGTCACGTTATTGCTCATCAGAAGATGTTGGGTGATAACTGCACCCATGTAGACCACGTGCCCAAGCATTTTACCCTTTGTAGCTTCAGAATGTAAGCTGAGTGTCACCCAGAGGCCCCTAAGTCCTCCTGTCTTCTGAGGTCCCATGTCATAGGCACCTGTGAAAGGAGGATGGGCCCATTCGTAGGCTTGGGTGAAAGCTTGGATGGCCCATCACCGTCCCCAGGTTCCCAAGGGGCTTGCAAGTCCTGCTCCCTCAGTTTGGGGGCTGGTTCCTTGCTACTGCAAAGGTCAGGCCATCTCCTGGACTCTTCCACCAACCCTAGTGGACACTCTTACAAGGCCAGGGACGTGGAGAGTTTTGGAGAACAATTATGGACAGGCCAGTGGGAGTCCATTCCTTTCACCTCCCCGTGTCTTTCTTTTTCCACGTTTCCAATGTACCATCCTTTCTAGACTTTGCAAGTTTTAAGGATATGGCCAGACGTGGCCCAGAGACCACGGTTTTCCAAACCCTGCTGTGAAGAAGGAAGTTCTCTGTGCTATGATTCCTGACACTCGGTCTGTGAACATCGCAGAAGGCAAATCTTTAAAGTAACATTTTAAATGTTTAAGATGAAATGTTAAAAGAAAAACAAAACTGTACAATGCGAGGAGGATCATCCACAGAACAGGGAAACTTTGAGACCTCGGTCAGGCTCTCTTATGGTACAACTACAAGAATCAGCATCTTTGGGAAAAGACATAGTAGTCATTCCTCTGTTGCCCAATTCTGTGGATTTTTGAGCAGCAAACTTGAAGGAAAATGGAGCGATGCTGTAACTATGTATCGTTTCCTAAAAAAGAAATCCTGTGGAAAGGAGCTCCCGTGGTTGGGATTTGACTATTCATTCAAACGTCGAGTGGAGAAACGTTATTGTGTGCAAGCATTATTACAACAAACACACCCAGGGAAAGAAGTAGAATTTCATCATATTTGCTCTCCCTCATTCAGCCCCCCCTTTTTTTTTCTGCTAATAACCCGGAGGCGGGCAGCTTTAACATGATGCTAGTCAAACTGTTGACTTTCAAAGTATGGGATGCCCAATCTCGATTCACACCAGTTTTGTTTTAAATCGCTTTCCCGTTTTTATTGATTAAAACGTCTGCTATTACCCTCTCTCCCTCTGGGGGGGTGTGTGCGTGCGTGCCCCTTTGCACAAATTTCCTGCATCGTTGGGGTGCGCGCGTGTCTAACTCGACTGTTCCAAATTAACTGGTGGTCTGGACCCTTCCTCTCGGGACGTATGGCCCGAAGCGAATCCATCCTTCCAGGAGAAGAACGGTCAATATCTGAAACACGATGCTTGTTGGTGAATAAAGTATCAGGGTAATTCAGTTCCTCCCACAAAACGTTCTGTCTGCAGAACGACACCAAGATTGACCTTGCTTTCTTTTGTGTCTAGTGCACGGTATGAAAATTCATAAATAATAAACCTCCAAAGCAGCTTGTACAATAGCTCTATTCTGCTTAACAAAAATAATCCTCCTTAACATAAATGACTTCATTGTTTAGGCCCAAATGTAACTATGGGAGACTTTCCTCCCCCTCCTGCCTCTAGATTTATTTAAGAATGAAACGGGAGGAAGAAACGCATCAATGTGGGGTAGAAAATCCCATTCCAGGAAAGTGGAGATAAACATTTTTAAATTGAATCCTTTGCCTCGTCTTTTCCTATTTTAGATTCCTGCAGAAAAACTGTGATGTGTTTTCTTTATTCTTTCTGCAGTCTTGAAATCAAAACTTTTCCTAAAGAGTGCCGAACAGTGAGTTTAAAAGTTAAAGAAGGAAATCAAACTGGCTGAAGCTTGTCTTAATACCCAGACCCAATCAACACTGACTTAATGGCCAGACCAAATGGATTGTTCAATTTTCAAGGTCTCCCGAAACAAATTGGGCGTGCTTGCCTTTCATGTGACTGCAGACCTATTAGGACAGCCAATCCGCTTCCAAAAAAACCCACCTTAAATTCAACTTTGTGTTCTCTCTGACTCACCCAAAAACAGAATCAATGGTCTCTGTTTTCAGGTTTTCTTTGATAAATACACGGTATCTTTTGAGACAATGTTTCATGGTATCTTTCGAGACAATGTTTCATGGTATCTTTCGAGACAATGTTTCAGGTATCTTTCGAGACAATGTTTCTTTAGGCTGTGCACAGATTTGTTTGCAGAAAAACAAAAGTAGCTCAACCTAGGGTTTAGAAACAAGACTGTTTGAGCATGAGATAGGGATGTAAGAGATCACTGGTTTTTCTCTTCTCATTTTCCAAATGAAAAAAAAAAAAATCCCAAGGGAAGACACACTTCCCAATGGTAATCTGAAGTCATACATTCATCTTGGACAGGAAAAGGTC
The DNA here is from genome assembly GCF_922984935.1 of Meles meles. Classification (NCBI taxonomy): domain Eukaryota; kingdom Metazoa; phylum Chordata; class Mammalia; order Carnivora; family Mustelidae; genus Meles; species Meles meles. The sequence continues at coordinate 3,753,821 of NC_060088.1, read as the reverse complement.
CCGGGAAAATTCAAAAGGCAGTGTGGCCGAGTCTGATCAAATTTGTCCTCCGTTTGCCCTCTGTTAACTCATCAGCGAGACCGAGCCTGGCATTGGCTTCGTGTTGAGTCAGGAGTCTGCTTGGGATACCTCCGATCTCTTATAGGTTCTCTTTAACATAGGAAAATCCTTTCCAGGCTGCGCAACACCATATTTCTTAGCTAGATTCTCTTATCTAGGGGCTTCTAGCTACACTACCTTATAACAAGTATCAGAAGACACACTCTAAGGACAGACACACTCAGCTCCCCCTAAATGCTAACCTCCAAATCCATGCAAAAATCTAGTCGTTAACAACAGACATCGGAGGGCAGGTCTCCGACTTAAGGGGATCCCAGAAATAGAACATACAAAGACGCAGCCAAATTTACGGAGGTGCGGAGCTCTTTCTAGATGCTTCTGGGCACCAACATTTGGGAAATAAATAGGTGAAAACGACCCATGAGAGATTCTTCTAATTAAAAATTAAAAGGTGCTTCTTTGTACGATGTATCCACATCCTGAAATAAACAGGTGCATTTCCCATTACCTACCTATGAATGCAAGCAACTTGCCACCAGAACTCATTGACCTCATGACAATCCAAGCGTAATTCTGCCCTGTGATGGGAATAGTTAAGTAGCCTCTAAACTGTCTTGTTTTATTTTTGGTTTTACGCATAGTATCTTCACTGTAGATCTCTGCTTTTCATCCCCCGTTAAAGCTGGTCGCCGTGCCCCACGCCTCCCAGTTAAACGAGAACATGTTTGAAGAAGTCAGAAGGCAGCAGAAAGAACCTGGATGTCAGTGATTTGCATTCCCAGAAAGAGCCCCAGCTCAGAAACCAAGAGGTTTGCACAACTTAAAAAAAAAAAAAAAAGTAACATCATTTTCCTAAGTGTTTTTAAACATCAAACTTGACCAACAAAACATTTCTTGACTGCCACTCTGGGAGAGTAAATACGCGTGACCTTGTAGGTGGAAAGCTTTTCAATCTACATAACAGCCCGCCATGCTCTCGGCGAAAGCTTCCTGCCTCTTAACCTCCCCATAGCTGAATAGAAGAAATCAAATTTAGCACATTCCTATACTTAAGTTCATAAATTGTTTCCTGCCCTTTTTTTTCTCATAAAATAAAATATTCATCCCTTGCAAATGCTCAAATTCAATCACTGTATTACTTTTACCGAAATGTCTACTCCAATAAGAGAAAGCAGGAGATATTATAAGAACTAAATCTTATAAAAGGTTTTTACTAAAACCAGCTGAAATTTTGTGTCACTATTATTAATCCCTTTAAAGTGTGAAATAAATGTTTAAATTCCTCTCCCTCAGCAAAACAAAACTCCCTAATCTCACAGGGGGGAAAAAATAGCGCTTTTAATTTTATATCCTTTAAGTATCGTTTAAGAGATTGTTGGTTTACGATTTCAAATTAAGAGTTGGCCTATCTTTGCTTTCCATGGACAGATGCACGGTATTTTCTTGATGATTCTGGTTCCGTCAGAGAACCCAGCGTAACTGGGCCTGATTCACCCCGAGGTTGGTCAGTTTTCTCCGATTTCCCAGTTGGATCACTGGGATACCGATGGTATTCCGTAATCCAGAATAAACAGGGGAGATTTTGTGTGCCAACAACACTCAACTGTGGGCATTTTGTTCATCATCCATTTTGCTGAAATACAAAATTCCTCCAGCAACTTCGTAAACAATCTCTAAAGATTATCAGTACAATGAATAAATAAAATCTATAAATTATAGAGTTATTGAATATGCTGAGCTATTTGCAAACAACGTCCACAGCTACCTCCAAAGCAAACAAATAAAATCCCTTGCCTTCAGGTTGTCTTCCGAACGTCCCACCCTCCTCCCCCTTCCCAAATCCTAAGAACCTGACCCTGTCTCCTCTGGAGAAGGGTGACGGCTCGGGGAAGGCAATAACCAATCCCAACGGCGTTATAACCAACTTTGCGTTTTTATTTAAATCTACATTAGCATTTGCACGTGGTAGGTTCAATGGGGTTTCATTTTGAGGAGTTTGTAAGAGTTAAGCATGGTTAAATTTTACATATTGCCGGGAAGCACGGTTGCCTTAGAAAGTGTTCTGTCGGAGGGCCTGGGTTACTAGTGGGGTAAGCAGCTGACTCTTGGTTTCGGTTGAGTTCGGGATCTCTTGGTGGTGAGAGCGAGCCCTACATCGGGCTCCTTGCCCAGCCATGGAGGAGAATCCTGCTTGGGATTCTCTCTCTCCCTCTGCCCCTCTGGCTCCTGCTCTCTCTCTCTCTCTAATAAATAAATAATTGTTTAAAAAACAGTCCTTCGATGTTGTCTGTAGGAAACTAATATAATATTATCTGTTAATTATACTTCAGTTAAAAAAGAAAGTTCTGGATCCATGGGGAAAGGGTTTGCCCTATATTCATCACAGTAACGTGAAAATCTTGCTTTTATAATAATAAAGCTACTTGCAACAAAGCATGCTTGTGAAAACCTAGCAAAACCCAAAAAAAGTCAAAAATGGCCAAGTTAAACTAGTCAATTAACATGTAGTTCTACACACAACAGTAGGAAAGCAATGGTAGTCTACGTTTAACTCCTTCATTACTGTGAATAATTGATGTGTCAATTATATTGGCGAATTCTGGAAGGGCATCTACACAATCAAGGGCTTATCCACATACCACCTCTTGATTCTCTTTCGTTTTAGAGGGGGTGCTGGTGTGGACCCCCACCAACGTTGGCTCCCAATCGCCCACAGCCCATTTTCAGGAATTATGAGCCGTTGTTGTTCAATGCATTAAAACGTAAATTGTGTGATCTTACAATGGAACACACTGTAATCTGTTAAAAAGATTACAAATGCTTTGAAACACATCCCTGACTACTTTACCACATTTTGGTATCCTCCATACTTTGAGGGTAAATCTGCTGTTTCTTCATAATGGAAATCCCGTATTACCAGACACCCGTCTATGCACCCTCCTATTTCCGCGTTCCTGGACTTCACGTGGGTATAGGAGATCGGCAAAGATACAACTATTTCAGCACAGAAATCATCACCTGCTACAAAATCAGGTCCTACCTTGACCCCCAAAACCCAACAGTTAAGCATTTTTCTGCATGCCACTATGCATCATGGCTACTTTTCCCGTGACATCAATTCATTTCTGGAGGACCATGCCTTAGACCAATTCCCGTACACATTCAAGTGTCCTACGCTATACGGAACCCATAGACATCACTAAATTTATATTTACGTACTTTTTGGATGGCTACGGATGCCATTTGAAGAAGCCTAATGTGTTTTAATTTGCATCTTAACTCATACATTTAACGTCTAGTAGCAGCATTGATCAATGTACCATTCATTATCACCACAGCCCCACGGAGACTTTTAGAACATGTTTTCCTAATCCTCCTCCCTGTATTTTCTAAATAATACACATTAACCTAATATATATTAGATATGCTCTGAATCTGCTTCCGTACTATGGATATACTGCAGACCCCTGCTAACATGGGTTTGAGCTCTGGAGGTCCACTTAGATGTGGATGTTTTCCCCCAATAAACAGAGCATCTCTCCATTAATGCATTCTCTTTTCTCTCTGATTTTTTTCTAGAAGTTTTCCCTTTACTAAGATTTATTTATTTATTTGAGGGAGAGAGGATGGTGCGTGTGAGCCGGGCGACTCTTCAAGCAGACTCCCTGACCAGTGCAGACCCCAACTCCATCCAGCTCAACCCCGTGACCCGTGAGATTGTGACCTGAGCTGAAACCACGAGTCAGATGCTCAACTGACAAAGCCATCGGGTGCCCTTTCTCTGTGATCTTAATAACGTTTTCTCTAGCTAGCTTTATAAAAAGGTAGTTTCCAGAATATATATAGTATGTGTTAATTGACTGTTCACGTAATCAGTCAGGCGTCTGGGCAATAGCAGATGATTAGAGGTTAAGTTTTTGGTTACTCATGGATTTTGGACTGCCCGGGGGTGGTCAGTACCCCAACCCCTGCATTTTTCAAGGGACAAATGAGTATATATATTTCTTTCTACACAAAAATAATAAGACTTTTTTTTTTTTTTTGGTGCCAGTTTTGACTCCCTTAGCACCACTCCTGTAAAGAACGAGTCACTCTCTGTTCCTGTTCTTTCCCGTTTCTCGTTAGCTCAGTCATCTTACGTGAAATTTTTCTCCAGTATTTCACTTATATGTTTTGCTGTTTCTGCTTCTGTGGAGGAAAGAGAATGTTCTTTGAAGTCGTGCTGGTTGCTTTATCAGCTACTTCCATCAAAAACATGTTTCCTACACTTTCAAAGCCTCACCCTCCTCATCTGTGTTATGGAGAGATTGAATACCCTCTTCCTGGTCTTGTCAAAAACATTCGGCAAGATAATATATTTGGAAAAGTCTATCCTATTCCCTGACAGGCCTCCCCCCATTTCCCTGGCCGCGCATAAAAATCAGCGGGGAGCATTGCATTCTGATGAGCCTCTTTTCAGAGTGTTTGCAATGTTCATGTTCCGGGACTGGCTGATGCTGATGAGGCCTTAAAAGAAATGCATGCTGATTCTTGAAAACACAAAGGCAGAGTCATTGCATAATTGTGCTGTTTTTCCTGGAAATGGATGACAAACTTATAAGAAAATACCAGCACACATTGGTCTTCCTGGTTTGGTCTCTTCTCTATCCTCCAGCACACCTGCCGGCTGACACTGTCTACTTAGCGAGGTTCGGTGATGGATTTGCCTCCTTGGAACTGCTGTGCACACGCTCAGGAACTAGGCAGCCTCTGAGATTTTACTCCATCTGGAAGCTATCAAGCCAGCCAGCCAGTTTCATGGATGTTGGCAGAAGACACGAAACCCCCGGGTCAGAGACAAAACACTATTATTCCCAGCACAGCAAGCACTATGATTGTCCCCCTCTGCCCTCCAAGTTCCCAAGGGGCCATGCACAGAGGCCCAGGTGGGTGTCGCACACATATCCTGAGCTGATGGAAGTCAACTATGTTAGAATGGGCAACACACACCAACGTGCCCTGTGCTCAGTGAAAAGACCCTCGCCACCTCTCCAGGCTGTTGACTCTGCAAACCTTCTTGAAAATAGAAGAGCCTATACCTCCCTTGCAAGTCATACAGGACATGAGAGAGACCCTTAAAGAGGGTCTCCTCTCTACATCACTTAAGTAACTGTAAGGTTTACGATGAATGCAAAACACTGTATGGATATGCAAGGGGGACCAGATAAGCCAAGAAAATCAGTTTCTCCTCTTCTTTGTTACAAACTATCAGTGATTCCAGCTCTTGATGAATGGTTTGAGCAGGAGCTAAATGTAGAAAGGAATGAAGCATGGTTTCCCTACTGCCTGTCCAGACAGTTTTTTTTTTCCCCCAATTCCAGCAACTTCTCTATCACTTAATGTTTATACCCTACCTGGAAGATGTGGGGACTTGAGCTTCTCAGTGCTACAAAGTGCATGGGGAGCCACATTAGAAGGGAGTGAAAAAGCAAAGAGAGGGTGTAATTCCATTTATCCAAATTCATATTTTTCTAACACAGTGGAAGACTGGGAGTCATCACTGTTCTAAGGCACTAGTCCTTTGCAGATGGAAAGGTCCTCACCCCTGTCAGACAGACACAGAGATCAGACACTGGGCACAAAGGAGCAATATTTGTAGATTAAGTACCTGCTTTGCAACCCTGGTATATTTAAATAATTAGATATTATTAATTTCAGTATTAAACTATTGATGCAAGGTTAAATATTTTCAAAGGATCTGTATAAGAGTGAGTTAATAAATGGTATTTAAGGTGTTACCATCTACTGGCATGAGACCAACCAGACCCGAAAGTGGAAAACAGTTTAAGGGGAAAAGCAATTCCCTTGGGATTCTGCTGTTTGCTTTTTTTCTCTTTGCTCCTTTTCCTGGTGTCCCTCATCTTCCCCCTCCTTCTCCTCTCTCTTTCTTTGCTTTAACACTGATAGTAGATTTTAAGTATCTACGCTACTATAATGAGAAAAAAATCCCTAAAATTGGAAATAACAGAAGAGGGAAATCACGGTGGAGAGCTGGCAACTTCAAACACTGCATAAAAGGACGTTTGTTTCTCAAGAATTTTTCCGGCAGACTTATATAGCTTCTCAGCCAATGTGGGGTGTTTGAATTCCCAGGAGAAAGGAAAGTGTGTGTTATTAGTTAAGAAAACGTTGGCTTGAAAGAAGCCAGATGCTTGTGGGATGAGCCTTTGGAGGGAAGACAGCCCCTCTCCTGTGACCAAGCAGGTGTGGTAGAGATGGGTAGACCCTGGGAAATGCAGTTGCCACAGTCCGGGGAAGGCTACAGTGAACTGATGGGGTTTCTACCACTCTGACTTCAAGCGCCAACCCAGAGATGAGCTGAAGTCTTGGAGGTTGCAAGTGGCTGCCTGGTTTTTGGGCACGTAGGGAAGACCAGGAGACATCAGTACTGCAGGGGCCTGGACCCAACCAAGGGAAGGCTCTCTTGGAAGGGGAAGCCCCAAGTGTCCATCCAGGGGGACATGTGGATGGATTTGAGGGTACCTGAGGTCTCACGCCATCCAGGGTTTCTCCACGGGAAAAGGGTAGGGCCCTTATCCCAGTGAAAGAAAAGATCGTGGGGTCCTTGAGCAAATGGGGGGAATTGGTGAAGAGTGTGAACCCTGAGTCCTGCTGCCCAGTCCTTTCCAGTGGTGGCAGAGTGTGTATTCCTGTGTGTGTGTGAGAGAGAGACAGACAGAGAGTGAGAGACAAAGGGAGGACAGAGCATTGTAATTTTTTTTCCCCTTAGGATTATGAAACACATTTGAATGTGAATTTAAGACCAGGAGCTATAAATATTTTTTATTTTCTTTCAATTGGCCAACCTGGAATAAACATTCCTTTGCAGTCTCCTAACCCATCTGCTAGGTGCTCCCATGAAAGACGATCGATCCCTGATTGCTATCAAAGCAGGCTTGTTTACCGTCCCTGTCAGGGATCTCTGGGCAGAAGAGCTTAATTAGGCTGGTTAGGTGCACAGGTGACTTGCGATGCCACAGAAGTGGCGATCGTGTTCACCGGGGCCTCATGTTTTCACTCTGTGAATAAAAACCGTGCTGCTTGTGATTTTACGACTGGATAAGATGACGTTTGCAGATGACTTCAGGGTGGTCTCCCCAAGGCGGGGATCTCAACGCCCCAGAATGAGATGGTATGGATCGAAACACAAGGCGACGCGCTCCGTTCCCGGGGTATTTTGATCGATGTGTTTGGCGTAATCGGCCCAAGGGACGAGATGAAAACAGACTCCAGAAAATGACACAAAGGGGCGCCTGGGTGGCTCAGTGGGTTAAAGCCCCTGCTTTCAGCTCAGGTCATGATTCCAGGGTCCTGGGATGGAGCCCCGCATTGGGCTCCCTGCTTGTCAGGGAGCCTGCTTCCTCCTCCTCTCTCTGCCTGCCTCTCTACCTACTTGTGAACTCTGTCTGTCAAATAAATAAATAAAAACTTTAAAAAAAAAAGAAAATGACACAAAATTCAGCTTCTGTTATGTGAAAAGTAAGGGGCATTTTTATTTTATTTAAGATTTTTTTTTTTTTGTGGTCATGAATCTCTTCGAGATCTTTTTTTTTCCCCCATTTTATTTATTTTTTCATCATAAAGATTTTTTTTTAAGATTTTATTTATTTATCAGAGAGAGAGATCACAAGTAGGCAGAGAGGCAGGCAGAGAGAGAGGAGGAAGCAGGCTCCCCGCGGAGCAGAGAGCCCGATGCGGGACTCGATCCCAGGACCCTGAGATCATGACCTGAGCCGAAGGCAGCGGCTTAACCCACTGAGCCACCCTGGCGCCCCTTTATTTAAGATTTTTATTTATTTATCTTAGAGAGAGTGCAGGCATGCACAAGAGTCGGGGGAGGGGCAGAGGGAGAAGGAGAGAGAATCTCAAGCAGACGGTGCTGAGCACAGACCCTGACGTGGGCTTGACCTCACCACCCCGAGATCATGACCTGAGCCGAAATCAAGAGTCGGAAGCTTAACCCACTGAGCTCCCCAGGTGCTCCGTAATGAGCATTTTTAAACTGAAGCATGAGGGGGCTTATAGTCCGGTGAACAAGGCAGCAATACTGAAGACTTGTAGCATACGGGTTCAACGCGTTCAGTGTTGTTTTCTGATCGTCTGTGCTGCCGCTGGTTTACTGCCGTCCCTATGTCTGTCCACCCAGGAAGACATACATACACGCACGTGCGTTTATGTCCCGTGAGCTCTCTGTTCCAGCAAATTACCCCAGCCCCAGAGGGAGAAGCAGGCTCCCCGCTGAGCAAGGAGCCGGATGTGGCGCTCAATCCCAGGACCCTGGGATCATGACCTGAGCCAAAGGCAGACGCTTAACCACTGAGCCACCCAGGGATCCCCAAAATAATTATTTTTAAAAAAAGAAATTCCAAAATGAACGTTCAGTTCAAAAAGATAAGAGACAGCATTTGTCCTAATAATTTTTTGTTAAACTACATTTTATTTATTTTTTTTTCATTTTTTTAAACGTATTTATTCAAATTCCAGTTAGTGAACATACAGTGTAACGTTAGTTTCGGGGGTACCAAGGAATGATTCAACACTTCCATACGACACCTGTGCTCAGCACAACAGGTGCCCTGCTTCCTTCCCATCACCTGCGTTCCCCACACCCCACCCACATCCCCTCGGGAGACCGTCAGCCTGGTCTCTGGAGTGAAGAGCCTGTTTCCTGCTTTGTCTCTCTCTCTTTTCTTTTCCCTACGCCAACTGCACTTTATGTAAACGGAAAATTACATGCCAGGCGGCGTTCACCAGAGATGTTCTAGCTTCCGCTGGCATGGGGACCATGGGTGACACGTGTCATTAGGAAGAGAGAGGGCTGTGTGCTCTACCATCGATACCCGGAGTACATCCATGCTACCCCTGATAGTCAACGTCCTTTTCCGTACCTCTCGGTGCAAAATCTCTTTCTTTTCAGATACTAGATTCTCTGAAGCTTAAAGTGTGAAAGTAGGAACACAAGTAGGGTACATACATGGGGCAAATTTACAGAGTCAGAGTCAGGCATGGATCAACCATTCTGCAAGCATAAACGTCTTGTCTCTTCTATATCACATACATAGATACAGAAAGTTATATGCCTGTGTGCATACATACCTAGAAAATACATATATAGATAGAAAGGTATAGATGCACAAGTCGTTATTGTGTCTGTACAGTTCCAATATACAGAATGATGTGTATTAATAAACAATGAAATGATGCGCGCATTTTATAAGTAGAATGATAACATATTATATATAATTATATTATTATAAATATATCATGTATATCATAACAAATATTTATATATTTGTATATAAGATATATAAGTATTATAATATATTATACATATTAGTATATAGTATATATTATATATAAATACATATAAATATATACTTCATATTATTTATTTAATATAATATTATTATTTAATATTATATATGAATATTTTATTTATATATATAATAAAATCTAAAATATATATTAAATGTATAATAATATAATATGGTACAATTTTATATTATATATGTACTTATATATAGTATAGTATGGTTTATAGTATATGGTATATATACTATATAGTGTATATATAGGTATATGAATATCTATTATATAATATATAATTATTATATAATATGTATTATAGTGTATATATATATAGTATGGTACAATATACCAGTATATATATAGTATGGTACAATATACCATCTATATATCATACAATATGGTACCATACTATATTATTATACATGTAATATATATATTTTAGACTTTGGTCTATAATATAGACTTTATTATAATATATAATTACATAATATATAATTTTCATATATTACTTATATAATAATTTTATATAGTATATATCATGATATGTAATATACAATTATTTTATTTTATTATTTTAAAAAATATTTTATTTATTTATTTGACAGAGAGAGAGATCACAAGTAGGCAGAAAAAGAGGGGGAAGCAGGCTCCCTGCTGAGCAGAGAGCCCAATGTGGGGCTCGATCCCAGGACCCTAAGATCATGACCTGAACTGAAGGCAGAGGCTCAACCCACTGAGCCACCCAGGTGCCCCATATAATATACAATTATTTTATAAATATTATGGTGAAATGTAGAAATATATACTATATGAGTTAATATATATGATATAATACATATCGTATATAACTAATTATAATTATATTTATAATATAAATATAAACAGTGTTTTATAACTGTATAAATATACACACTATTATATGTATGATTATAGTATATTGTATTTTATGAATATATATATGTATATATGAAATAGAGAGGGGTTATATATGATATGTATTATATTGTTTGTAACGCTGTATGTATATTATATATAACCCTATACAATATATAACCTTATATATATTATTAAAGCTATGCAGGGGCGCCTGGGTGGCTCAGTGGGTTAAAGCCTCTGCCTTTGGCTCAGGTCATGATCCCTGGGCCTTGGGATCGAGCCCCGCATCGGGCTCTCTGCTCCGTGGGGAGCCTGCTTCCTCCTCTCTCTCTGCCTCCCTCCCTCTCTGTCTACTTGCGATCTCATGTCAAATAAATAATAAACAAAATCTTTTAAAAAAAAGAAGAAAAAAAAAGCTATGCATAGCACGTATAAATACATACATAATACAAATTATAACTATATGTGTATTCATAGAATCCTATGTATATAACCCAGCTCTATTTTCGGTATAAATATATATACATTTTCTCTATGAGATATATATGTGTGCATATGTATTTATATATTTAAGTCCCCGTAACCTAGAGAGAGGACGTCTCATGCACATTTTTCATAATTTTCAAGTGTGGTGTGTGTTCCTACTTGTCAGAGGGATGCAGGCCCTGGGGAAGATTCTCTTAAAAAGTCTTACACAATAACAGTGAGACAGTTGCCGCGAATGTCATTTAGGAATGAACTCCAGCTGTATGGGATTTAGAATTCTCAGTTTTCAATACAAAAGCTATCGTTAATGGCTTTCTCATCGACAGTGAGTCCTGTCAAATTCAGGAGCTGGGATACTTTCTAAAAATCAGGGCCATTTAAAAGTCATTTAGGCTGATCATGCCCAGTGATGAAATAACAACCAGGAAAAGAATTTAAAATAATCACGTGGATAGTCAGCACGGAGACTATCTCTGTCTACTGGACGCATGTTACATTATTAATGGTGTTTTATGGGTTTAAAAATAACAAGAGGACAGGGGTGCCTGTGTGGCTCAGAGGGTTAAAGCCTCTGCCTTTCGCTCAGGTCATGATCCCAGGGTCCTGGGATTGAGCCCCCGCATCAGGCTCTCTGCTCAGCAGGGAGCCTGCTTCCTCCTCTCTCTCTCTCTCTGTCTGCCTACTTGTGATCTCTGTCTGTCAAATAAATAAATAAAATCTTAAAAAAAATAACAAGAGGACAAAAGCTTAGGAAAGACTGGAAGTGGACCCTCGCCCGTGAATATTTAATTAGTCCCATTTCTGAGACGCAAACATTGCATTAGGGGCAGGCACAGCCTTCTTATTGGAAAATATAAGCTTTAATGTATTTCCTTAAAGCTTCCTAAGTCTTATAAAACACTTTACCTGCAAAACGGATGAGGAGGGGTGCCTGGGTGGCTTAGTTGTTAAGCATCTGCCTTTGGCTCAGGTCATGGTCCCAGGGACGTGGGATCGAGCCCCACATTGGGCTCTCTGCTCAGCAGGTAGCCTGCTTCTCCCTCTCCCACTCCCCCTGCTTGTGTTCCCTCTCTCACTATCTCTCTCTGTCAAATAAATAAATAAAATCTTAAAAAAAAATCGATGAGGAAGGATTAGAATATCACTTGTGTCTCTTCCCAGTAAGTGTCTATAACTATATTAACAGGGAAGAAAAGGTCTGTACCTTACAGCTCTCTTAAGTGATTGACATGATTTGAAATTCATTGTAACTTAACATAGAGGGGTCTGACGTTTTCTTTGTATCATTGAAAGGACAAAGTGATATATACAGCAAGGTTGTATGTATATATATATATATATATATATAACAAATTTGTATATATATACAAGGTTATATATATAGCAACTTTGGAATATGCAATAAGAATTTGTAAAACACTAAGGGAGTAAATATTTTTAAGGTTTCCAGCATTTCTCTTCTTTAACCTATATTGTTCATCCTATTATAATCTAATCACTAGATCCAATTTGTAATATTACTACTTAAATATTTTATAATAAATTAAGTACATAAATCTAGTTACATTTGTTATATTACATATAACAAATATTGTAATATGTCTGAATCTCTATTATATATTTATCATCTCAAAGATGTAATGTGTCTGAATCTCTACTTATTATATATCTATCATCTATATCTATATTCTATCTGTATCTATATGTATAGATATATCTATCATCTATCTATCTATTGATCTATCATATGAATGTTATATATATATTTTTTTAAGATTTTATTTATTTATTTGACAGACAGAGATCACAAGGAGGCAGAGAGAGAGGGAAGCAGGCTCCCTGTTGAGCAGGGAGCCCGATGCAGGGCTTGATCCCAGGATCCTGAGATCATGACCTGAGCTGAAGGCAGAGGCCTTAACCCACTGAGCCACCCAGGTGCCCCTTTATATTCTATTCTTTCTCAAATTTATTAAAATTCATGGTCTGACATGGTCCCACAGGACTGTGGCCACCCAAAGCATTTACCATCATCATGTTGCAGAGATTTTTTTCCAAGAGTGTGTCTACAGTGGTAAGTGAATGCTATATATATATATATATCAAATAAATAGATACCTAAGAATAAAGTGGGACAGTTGTGTTGATAGGAAAGGCCATTGATTAAAAATATTTCAGCATTAGCTACTTATAGGCAATGACCACATCTTATTTTTCCATCCTAGGTGTTTGAAAGAGTTCTTGGACTAAGCAACAAGTCTCAGACTCATGTTCATTAAATTAGTAAGAGTAGCAATCAGCAAATTACTTAAGAACCACCCCACCTCAATCCCCTACCTCTGAATTTGTCATATAAAGTCCCCATTCCCCAACCCCTTCATTGTAAGACTACAATCATGGCTTCAATTTCCTTATCCCCAGGATCCCACTCATGAACCTGCCTACATTTGGCAGAAGGCTGTCAATAATCCGTTGATTCCCAAATGCAACGGTCATCTCGCATCCTTCCCCTTATGATTTCTGCAGTTTCTGCAGCTCTGCACACAGTGAAATCCTGTCCAGTCCTCTGGGAGTCGAAACCCCGCCCTTGAATTCCATACCACACCTTGCTTTGCTAGAGTTCTTGAACAGAGGCGACCAGGCTGCTGTTCGTGCTCAGGCCGCCATCTGGACGCCTACTCCAAAGTTGGTTGCTCCAAAGACCCGTCTCTCCGTTTAAGCTAATACTTTCTCTCTTACGCACCAAAATTCCAAGTATCCCATGCATCGGGTTTGCGGTCAGATTTCCTGACCCTACTCTAAGCTTCCTATTCCCGTCAAATCTCAACCTTCCGAGGTCTGTGTGCCAATACCATTGACGGGATCTTTCAGCATCTCAAGTCAAACTCTCCAGTTTTCTTCCCACTCAACTTCTTTTGGTTTTGCATATTATCATTGGCGGTAGCCTTTCCATCTTGCCACATCAAGGAATCTTCTAGAGTCTTCTTGTTCTATGGTACCAGCCCATCATTAACAAACTTCTATGATTCCACGTCTTGCAATTACTCCACTCATCTCTTGGTTTTAAGTTTTACCATTGCTACCTTAGATTGTGAATGCTACAAGAGATTACTAACTGGGCTCTCCTCTTCTAGAATGTTCCTGCTATAGGCTATCCCTAAGATGAAGCCAAACCTTGAACCCACCCTGAAAGTAAATCTGTGCCTCTCATGGGCTAGAGTCAGCCATGATTCCAGTCAATGGATGTCCATGACCCTCCATGACTTGGTCTGACCAATGTCTCATTATTCTTCTTCACGAATGCTATGAACCTGCCACGACATCACCACCATTAGTATGTTAGTATTGAAAGCCTTCCTACAAAAGATGCACTTAGCAGAAAATGTAGGTCCCTAGAGCTAACTCAAAACCCACTAGATCTGGAACTTCAGCATTGAGTTCCAAGCATGAAACAAGCTAACAACGTGGGTCCTTAAGCAGCTTGAACTTTCCGAATCTCTGCTCTGACTTCTTTCCTCTCTTCCAGACTGTGTTTACTTGGAATGATTTCCCACCTCTGCTCTCCAAGTCCCCAGAAAAACCTTAGTTATACATGAGAGATTTTCTCATCTCTCCTTCAGGAATCATGCTATGCTTCTCATATGCTTCCAGGATGGTATATACCGTACATTACCTTGGATTTTACTGACTTAACACGCTCTTAGACTTTAAGCATCTTGTATATTATACATACATACATATATATATATATCCAATACTGTGTAGCAATTAATCAGATAGTATATATTACTATTATATTAATAATTATTGTTTGACATTGTCATATTTCTGTCTTGTAATCCTTGTATTAGCTGAGTCATGACTTAGTATTGAAATGGCAATACGTGGTTTAGCCAAGACTGTATTTAGGGTTAATTATATGAACCCCACAGGAGCATGAACATTATCCCAGAATTGGTGGACGGAGGCAACAAGATGGAAACATCAAGAAGAGCAAAGGTACAGTGGAGATGGTCAGGCTCCTTCCATTTCCTCCGTACCAGACTCAGTTCATGTCAATGGCTCTCCCCTGTATGCCGTGGGTTTATATCTTTCCATGACCTGTGTCTTCATCTTGGCCCATACTGTGCAACTAGATTTCTAGTGGGAGCACAAAGAATTATACCCTTATCGCTCCCAGAACTCTGGATTTAAAATCTTTCCAACTCTATTCACTCCATTACAATATGTCCTCCCAACAGGGTAAGAACTGGTGTGTTTTGGTTCTTTTTCCAACCCTGGTCTCATGTGATTAGGATTAGGGAAAATTATAAACTCATGCAATCATACATTCATTTTTTTTCTTAACAAATTGCTCTGCTAAAGTATTATTTTTTCAGGGACCTGAGCATTTTTTAAGTATTTTGTTAAAGCAAAATAAAATCTTTCAGACCAGGTAACAGATCTCAGCAAACAGGTCTGCTACTAAAACAATCCACCCCCACACTAAGACAGACATTAAGATGTTACCCGTGCATCCAAGCTCTCCCTCCCCAAGTTCACTTTTTTAGGCTGCCTTAATGTATTTAGACATGACCTGTCCTACACTCACATCAGTTCCTGTCTTCCTTTTCTTGTCTCTTTCCATTACCCAAGACATCATTTCTCTAGGACATCCGCCCTCCCAAGAGACTCAGAAAGTATCTCCTTTGTTTTCAGAGTTGGGTCCCCTCCCGCTCATTCTCCGCTGTGATTGTTCTAAAACGTAAATCTGATTCTTTCTCTCCTACTGTGACTTACACTATGTTCCCAGGGTTCCACCATTAATGCAATAAATTCCACGCGGTCACAGTGGCATTCAACATCCTCTCCACATAGGTCCCAGAACACACTTCACTCTCTTGTCTTACCTGCCCTGTTGGCGCCCGGCGTGCCCTACTCACACCACACCCTCTCCGCTTCCAATTCCCACCTACAGCTAGTCGATGCTGCCCATTAGCCGCTGGGTTTCTGTAGCGTTCCTCCTCAACTTCTGCACCCGATCAATTGCTATGTACTTCTCTTTCGAAGAAAGACCCTTCCTTCAGCATTCCCACCTCCACGGATCCCTATGAATTCAGGCATCAGAGCATTTCCCCCGTACCTTGTGATCATTTCCTTTTCTTACACTGTTGGCCACCGTGCCCACCAGACCGTATGCTTCTTCAAAAATAAATGAGTGTGGCTCACAAATGTGTTCTCGGTGTTTAGAATTATGCCTGGGCTCAATGAATACTTGAATTTATAAGTCAGTCAATTAATTAATACATTCTTGGCAAAGCCAATGACTTTCTGGCCTCCTATACACTATTGTGTTTGGGTCGAGTCCCTTTTCCAAGCTCTGTTTTGGGAAATACATATGTCTCCTATTATTGGAGATAAATAAATAAATAAAAATAAAACTTATTATATAATATATAATATGTATAATTGGAGATATATATAACTTACTATATAATATGTATAATATACATAACTTATTATATATTACATATACACATTTATATATAACATATTACTATTATATATGATATATATGACATATAAATTATATATAACTTATTAAATATAACTTATTATATTTTAGTATTATATAATTAATTATTATATGTAATGTATTATATGTCATATATAATATATAATAAGTTATATATAACTTATATGATTTATGACTTATAAAATTATTATATTGTTATATATTACTTATGAGTTATATATATGTGTATATATAATAAATATATATAATTTATTACTATATATAATAAGTTTTATATATACATATGCAGGCATAGATTTGTATACATCTTTTTGGTAAAAGGTGATTTCATACATAGTATCTCACTTAAACATCCCCAGAAAACCACAAAAGTCTGATTTTAAATCATTCTTTGACGGGCGTAATCTCTCAGATTCATAGAATAGGACCCACTTTCCAATATGTCAAAGCTAGCAAGGGTAGACACTTAAAATGAAAGCAAGTAACCTGACTCAGTATCCATCACCTTCCCCTTTATTGTCCCCCTTCCCCGCCTACCCCCCCCCATCCGCCATAAGTTTCTCTCCCAAAATTTGGGAGGAATCCCTAATTCCAACGCAGCAAATACCGACTGCAGGCTGGATGCCTCCGTCGGCCGTCTAGGCGCAGAAGGCATAGTGATGATGTCCTCTGGGTAGGGGACATCCCCTTTTTCCTTCAATAAATACATTTCCTTCCATAAAGACATCCTTCCATAGATATATCCTGTGAAATGATTTTAGGAAAAGCAAGCCCTGATTTACAGCTTCTTGCATGTTGAGTCCTTGTGTTAGCTCCCATCACGATGACACCAGCAAGTCCCTCCTTCTACCTTCTCCATTTGACGGATGCAGAGACAGAGGCAGAACACTTAAATCCACACCTAAGGTCATGTGCAGCTTGAGCCCCAGCAATGTGGTTTTAGCATCTGCGTTCATACAGCGTCCCCTGACTTATCGGTTAGAGACCTCAGACCCGGCCCATGCAGAGCCGGCTCCCTCCAAGCCAAGGATACATACCAGGTCCTACCCGCAAACTTGAAGTTGGCCGGGGAAGCATTAACTGGACCCTGGAAGCAGGGCTGAGGTGTTGAACTATAACTGGCCAAATCCTAACAACCTCTCCCAGTGCTGTATTCATCCCAAACATGACTGTATCAGAAAAGAAGCAAACGAAAGGTATGGACCTATCACCTGGGCATCAGGGAGGCTCTGTCCTTTACAGACCTTCCATTGCAATTTGATGCAAAAAAAAAAAAAAAAAAAAAAAAGATACTGTTGCTTCTGGTGTAACCACACCACCACCCTGCACAGTAACATATTTGTCAGCCCGACCGCAGGGCTCCTCTCTGCCAGCCTCCTTGCGGTGCAAACCCTCCAAGAGTTAAAGATGTTTGCAAATACTGTAGCGTGTTTGGGGTGGAGGAGAGCAGAACCGCCCCGGCAGCAGCCAGCTTTGTTCCGCGCCCCAGTGGCATGGTGGCCCCGCGTGACGCGCTCACCTGTTTCGCCACCCTGGCCCCGGGGATCTCTGTTACAGCTGGTTTGCACTGGGATTAGCTGCTCTTTGCATTAGCTCGTAGCGGTGGATGTGGTTTCTGTAGTGATGGGACCCAGTGCGGAGATCCATTGGCTGCTGGCTTTGTAAATTTCATTCAGTTTGGTCCAATAGCAGAGGGGGACCGCGGAGACATCAGGAGCTCTCTCTCCAGTCTCCCCTCTCCCTGGCAGACCCGTCTCTGTCTCTCCGCACAGAGCTCTCATTCAGACCCCGCTCTGCCCTTCCTGCTCCCACTGGGTGGCTTTTTCCTCCTCTTGGGGGCCGACACAACGAATTTCCTCCCAACGGCCGCGTCGGTGGTCCCCACATTCCTCTGGAGGAGCAGATCTAGGGAAGGGGGGGGGATTGGAAAAAGCACAGACTCCCGGACTCAACACAGCCTTCCTGAATGCTACCCGCCGTCAGGGTTCCCTAGAAAAATCTGGATGTGTGGAAAACAGCCGTTCCGGCCAATGCAGCTCTTCCGCGACTAAGGTAGGTGCCGTGTTAACATGGGTCTCTGGGTTACGGATGTATTTTCCAAGCCTTTTCAACCCTGGGACGTGTGTGTGCGCCCCAGCCGGAGCCTCCCCAAAGGCGCTCGAGCTCCACTTCCTCCAGGCCTTTTCTTGCATTTTATTTTGGAAATTCGGACAAGAAATCGCGCCCATCTGCCGCTCCATTTCTGAGGTGTGGGTGGGAGTGTGGACGGATATGGGGGGCCCGTCCTGTGCCAGCTTCATGCACAGATCCACACTAACATTGCATTTTAATTTTTTTTTCCTTTTTATCCTTTTGACTTAAAAAAAAAAATTGGGACCCCCGGGGCTTTGGAAGTATTTTGCTGCAATCAGCTGTTTGAACGGCCTTGGGGCCGTGTGTGATGTGTTTACAAAGTAGCGCTGTCTTACATACAAATAAACAGAAGAGTGTGGCGGGGAGAGGAGGAAAAAAAAATTTATCTGCAGTAGAGGGAGAACAGGAGCAAAGCGTCAGTTCTCTGCAAACCGGGACTGGAGATGAAGACAGGACTACTTCTGGAGACTGTGAGCAGCCACGAGCTTTTTTGCCCCCCCCCCCCCTTTTCTCTCTCTCTCTCTTTTTCCCCCCCTCCTCCTTCTTTAAGTAGACTGTCAGCTACCAGCTCCCGGGCTGCTTTTTTTGGGTTAACCAGAGAGGAAGAAAGGAAAACAGGCTTGGCCGGGGTTGTATTAAGCGATTTTTTTTTTCCCTCCTCCATCCTCTGCCGGCCTCGTAGAAGATGACGGCTGATGTGATGCACGAAATAACGCACGTGATTGATTAGGACCTGGCTGGGCTTTGCTGGGGAGCGACCCGGGCGCGCCGGAGACCCCGGGTGGAAACCAAATGACGGCAGCTTCGAGCGGGTTCTGCAAAGCCGGGGCGCGGGCTCCAGGCCCCCCTTTTCCCGTGCGTGTGGGTAGGGGGGAGGCAAGCGGCGGAAAGGGGGGGGGGGTGGCGGCGGCGGTGTTTTCCTGTTTCGGGAGCCTTTGGGTCTGGCCTGGACCTTTTCGGGGGGCACGCAGCTGCCTTGCGAGCAGCATCCCCGCGCCGCCTGCGTGTCTGCAGGACCACAAAAGTTGGTCGCTGCGGGAACGTGCGCCCGGCGCCCTAGCGGGGTCTCAGGGGGATGCCGACCCCCAGAGAAGCCGGCTCCCGGGAGCAGAGCTCGCGGGGCGCACGGCCGGCGGGTCCCCTGGCCTACGCTGGAGGTAGGGGTCTGGAGGTAGGAGTCGGTTCCTATATGTGGACCCCCCCCTTGGCCTCGGGGAACCTAGCAGAAACCCCCATCCCAAAGCTCTCGGCCGTCCCGCGCTGCACATTCCCTCCTGCCCCCCAACCCCCGGCTTCCGCGGCCGATTTCTGCCCCCCCACTCCAATCCCGCGCGGCTCGGCCTGGCCCCCCTCCTACTCCAGTGGGCAGAGCTGGTCGCGAAGATCCGGCTCCCGGCGGCCCGAGGCGGGGGCGGGTGCACAACGGGGAGTGGGCGCGGGGTTGCGAGACCCCGAAGGCAGCCGGCGAACTTGAGTCCCGCCCCCTCCCCCAGGCCGCGGCGGCGCCCCTCCGCCTGCGCCCGCACCCGCGTGGCCCGACCTGCGGCCGTGCGGGCGGGGGCGGGAAGGGGCAACGTGTCGCGCGGCTGCAGACCCTGCGCCGGGGCGGGGGCGCGGGCGCGGGCGGGGTGGGGGACCGCGGGCTGGCAGTGGTGGGGGCAGGGCCCAGCTCCCCGGCCGCGCGGCCGACCCCTCGGCTGTCCCCTCCCCCGCCCGCTCTCCCGGACGCCCGCCGCCTGCCTGGGCGCGCTCGCCCGTCTGCCTGCTGGACGCCCCCCGCCTCCCCGCGCGCGCCCCCCACCCTGCCCTGGCTCCCTCGGCCCGGAGAGGGCGCGCGGGCTCGGAGTGCTGGGCGCGGGTCTCGCGGGCCGGCGCCGGGGTCCGCGCGTGGGGGTCGGGCCCCGTGCGGCGCGCAGCCCTGGGCCCGGGCGCACCACTCCGGCGCCTGCTCGCCGCCAGACACAGCGCCCTTTCTTCCGGGGGCGGGGGCGGGGGCGCCCGGAGCTCCGCACCCCCGGCCCGGGGGACCACCTGGGAGCCCGCGTCCGGCCGGGAAGGCGCGGGGCACGGCCTCTGCGACCCCCCGCCCTGCCCCAGCAAAGCCTCGCTGCCTTTATTTTATGCATTATTTTTGGCTGCGGCTTGCGCTCGCTCGGACTCCTTGTGCTGAACCGGCCCGCAGGTGTGCGTCTGTGTGTTGTCGGAGCCGCGGGGCTGCTCTTTCGGGGCGGGCTGGGGAGGGGGCGCCGGAAGCCGCGTTGGGGGCCCGGGGGGAGGGGAGCTGGTGGGGGGGAGGGGACGGCCCCCGCGGAGGGTCCCGGCCGCAGCTCGGGTCAGGAGCCTGGGGCGCGCGGAGCGCCCGAACCCGAGCGCGCCGGTGAGTGTGGGGCGAGCGGGCACCGCGGATCCCAGTCTCGCTTTTGGACCCAACTTAAGAAATGTGGGGTGAGGGCTGCTGGGTGGGGGTTATTAAACCTAGCAGGTGCTGTCCTTGCGAGCAGAATCCACAAGGTGGTGGTATGGATTCTGCTTGGGATTTGGCCCCCCCCCGCCCCATTTGGTCAATGGGGGGGGGGGGTGGGACGGTTTTAGGTGCTCATAGCCTATGCTTTGGGAAGGGATCTATGGCTTCGGCATCAAGGGCGCGTTGCCTTAACTGCCTTCTAGTGAGAGGTGGGGCGAGCTAGGGCTATGCCCAGAGTCAGCACTTAGCAGGATTTCAGGAACGCAGAAAAGGAAAAAAAAAAAAAAAAGGGGTAAAAGAAGGCAAGAAAAAGTTTAGGGAGACCTAGTTATCCTGATGCAGAATTTGCAGCCCGTGTGGGCGTTCCGCAGGCAACACACAGGGGCCAGCTGAAGCCCGGGTGGGGAGGGACGTCCTGCAGCCAGAAATTCAAGGTCCAGGAGAGAAACAGATCCGACTTCCCATCAGAACAAAGCAACCTCAGCCGCTCACACGGCTCCCCGGTGGGAAGGGACAGGCTCACCGGCTTCCTAGAGGGTGGCAGAACGCAGAGAAATGAGCACATTGCACCGAAATCTGCACTTTTGTGGGGGCGGTGGGGAAGGGAGGGGAGAGAGTACAGAAGTATTACGTGCCTTGAGTTGTCAGTGGGAAGAGGTTAACAGGAAGCGTGAAAAAAATCTCAGGATAGGTTTCCCTGTGTGCACGGAATACAAGAGACACCGTTAATAGTACATGGGTGCATCCATGCCTTATTTCCCGAAAGAAAAAAAAATTCTGGATTTTGTATTTGTTTTTGTCCCCATATGGGGAACCTAAGAATTTCACCGGGGGGGGGGGGGGGGCGTAGGGAAGGCTCTGCAACTATGTATTTTTTTTTTTCCAGATTAGACTTCCAGAATTGTGTTATCCAAGGAAATGCTATATATATATGGCCACATATATATATGGCTTAAATGTATGGCATAAATTTGTAGCTATGGCAGGTTTCAAGAGTAGCATCTTGGCGTAGAAGAAAATGATCAGGACCAGTTGTAGCAAGTGGAAAATTACTTCATCAGTTTAAATCACTGAATTCAAATGAGAGGATTGTGTTCTTTGGGGGAAACCGGGATGATTTGGAGCAGGAATTGAATGATAATTGTATTTTCATAATAATAGCTGTGATCCGAGGCCGGCTTTAAGGTGTTTTGACCTGTTTTTCTGGGGTAAAGGAATGGTTCCCTTCCTTTGTATTTTTTTTTTCTTCTTCAACAAATAATGCTGAATGTATGTTTGGTCTTCAATGCTGCAGTCCAGCCCATTTTGAGCAAATCTAAGAATAGAAAAGATACTTGATTCGTAACTGATTGCCCCAGGAGGCGGATAAGGCAGGTACAGAGCTGTTGCTAAATTTGCAAGTGAATGAACTTGAGGATTGTGGCAAGTTCTTTTTTTTTTTTCTTTTCCTTTTGGCATGGAATGTGTAGACTAATGATAAGTATATGGGGGTTTCTCTTTATTTCTGAACTTGGCCTTTTCATTTGGGTGTCTTTGTAGTAATCTGTGGAAAGCTTCTGGTCTCGGCACCAGGGGTAGCGTGCTTACTGGCTAAGCCTGTTACATTGCTTTCAGAATGTGCAAGGGTCTTTTTCAGAACTCTTTAGAATATGGTCCCTCTTATGCCCCGACCACAGGGAGGGGAAGAAAAAGAAAAGGCTGGAGATGGTTTTTACAAAAGTAAACATTCAAGTGCATGGGAATTTGGCTTCTGTTTCAGAGTCTGTGGTTTGAACTAGAGCTCCGTAGTGGAAACATTGAGTATTGGCAGATCAGGATGAGGACGGCAACTTGTTGATGGAATGTATCTTACTCCAATGACGTTTCAAGATAAACATATTTGACGTCCCTAAATCCTCACCCGGCAGATAGGCTTCTCCGGCTAAAGTAGACTTAAATCCCAAACATGGGGAGAGCTGATTTCAGTATGTTGATTTTAACTGTAAGGAACATTTTTTCTTTTCTTTTCCTTTTTTTTTGGGGGGGGGGTATATAAACCACTCTGTGTTTCTTTCTGTAATGTTTTCCACCTTAACAATAGATGTTATATTTCCCAATGAGAAAAATACGTTCAGGGGTTAGTTTAAACAAGTCGCATCATTTTTTTTGAGAAGACACTTCATGTTCTACTTAATTACGTTAAATAATAATAATGATCTGAAGACAGACTGTGCTTTCTGTGCGGTAACAAGGGATTTCTTAAACTCGCCGGCTACCAGTTTCCGATGCCATGGACAGCGTTTGCCCATTCATGGGCCATTCCCTCCACGAATGTTTTCCGTTTTTGTCATTTTTTCCTAAACAACCTACACGGGGCTTTTCAAAGCCTCCACTGTTCTTTGCTTTGTGAATGGCAGGATGGGCAGCCCTCCTTTTTCTCGGGGAGGACGGAGGAGCAGAAATGAGCAGGGCGTAGAAATCAAGGCCTACAGGTTGGCCATTTCGCCAGTGCCTGCCTTTGCACAGACCTGTAGGCCAAGCTTTTCTCTCTGCAGTGGTGACAACTCAACAAAGGTAAAAGGCTCCTAAAATCACAGCAATGGAAGGCTGGTCGCGGGGCACAGCCCGTCCATCCAGGGCTCCCTTCAAACTCCAGTCACTGAGTGTTGAGTTCCCTGGTCAGGTGTGTGCCTGCCTGAGCTCTACGTGCCCGTGCAAATTGGCCAGTTTCCAGAACGGTCCTTGTATCTCGCCCAACCCTCCCTTTCTCCCAAAAGTGGTACCTTAAGGAAAAAAAAAAAACAAACCCCAATGAACGTAACCTACACAGTAAGATGATGTTGTAGTGAACCGATTCCCAAGCGCAGAAAGCGTCATCTTTGCATCATCTAGAGAGAAAATGAGGAAGCATGAAGCCTAAAACCTCCTTGGAATCAGTCTCCGGACACAGATCTTTATTCGGGGTACTGCTAATGAAATGGCATGTGCTTTCACAGGTGTGTGGAAATGTGTGGAAACCATCCAGGGTTTTGTTTGGGTGGCTTTCTTTAAGATGAATGTTCTATAAATAGGGATTTGCTACAGTAACCCTGTGCTATTTTGGGATGACAGTGGGACCTTCTCGGTTCTGCCTGTTCATGGTGCTGAGCCTTCTGGTTTGGAAAGGCCAGTTTCTCATGGCATGATGAGACCCCGGGTCTGGAAGTTATCATTCCAGGTGTATGTTTAGATTTTATGTTACTGGGGTAGGAACACGGGAGCTGAGGTCTGGCCTCTTAGCAAACTTTCCAGCGAACGGCACCGTATTGCTAACACTGGGTAAGAAGTTGTGTCGCTCAGGTCTCGAATTTGCTTATCTGGCTTAGCTAAGGGATTACACCCATTGATTCCTAAAGCCCCTTTCTCGGTCTCCCCAGCCCCCGGCAAGCACCATTCCCCTCTATGAATCTTGGAGTTTGAGTAAGTTCCACACCTGCAGGCATTAGCTAGCTGCTCCTCTAGGCGCCATTGCCTTTTTTCTTTCTGTTGGTTGTGCCATCGTGTCCCCTCCCCCCTGCCCCCATGTGCCCCCCTACGGAAGGGCAAAGGATACAAATGTTGCAAATTTTGCAAAGTGCCCCCTCTTTGAAGCATGGACCTTGGCCTGCTCTCTTTGGACCATAAAAACAAATGACTTGGTTAGTTTGAAGTCTCATTCCTTGCTGGGGTTTTGGACCCTTTTAACAAAGAACCACGGTTACTGACCCTGAGTGGCGCTGACTGGAAACCACACTGAGAAGGCCTTTTGCAAAGTGTGGCAAAGGTCTCTTGCTCTGTTCCCGTCGCCCTGATGGGATTTGCTCTCCGTGTCACTTTCCTTGTTTCGCATTTCAGCATCACCAAGGCTTGGTTCACAGCTGAGGCAGGGACGAGGATTGCATTCCTTGGCTGGTCTGAAGGAATGTGGTAATGATTGAAACGTGTGTGTTTACCTACACACGGACGCTCAGATGCACAAATGTAACCAAGACCTATTTTCCTTTCTTTCTTTTTTTAAAGACTTACTTATTTGAAAGACAGAGGCAGAGAGGGAGAAGCAGACTCCTCACTGAGCAGGGAGCTTGATGGGATGTGGGGCTCCATCCCAGGACCCTGAGATCATGACCTGAGCTGAAGGCAGATGCTTAATCAACTGATCCCCCAGGTGCCGCAACTAGGAGCAGTTTCTTGCATAAAATAATGTTATTAGCAAACTATATCTAGAAACCTTGCATCATTTAGCAAGCCAAATTCCATGTAAATACATATACAATTACCAGTGTATAAGATTACATTTATATGCACTCCTAATTGTACTTGTGCGTTATCCATTTATAAACTTGTTTTTACATGCAATTTAGGTAATTGATGGAGAAAGCTTTCATCATTTAAACTTGGTATATTTCGTGATTCATTGGAAAGCTTTTATACATCTCTGTTTTAGCTTTTAGGTATCTCGATGAATGAATTCATTTAGATAATATATATATACACACAATTATGTATTGTATAGTTTTTTGTAAATATACAGCCTACAGAATAAATTGCTGTATCCAAAATACTGTAAGCATTAAACATCAAAAGTACCCTAAACATAGAGTACCTTGGTAGATCTTGGGAGATAGACAGTCCTGCATTTTCCAGAAGAAAGTATTGTATGTGGCGAGTGCATTTCCACGCTGGTCTCCAGTATCGACGTAGAATGGTGCACAGAAACTACAGATTGGAAAATCGGTTACCCACACGTGATGGCACGCATATTGTAGTACTCAGGGAAATGTAATGAATTCACATTTCGTGTGCTTTCGTGAACCGCTTGGGACCTCTTCTGTCCGTGGGACCCTGTGGCTAGCCGTGGATCTTTCCTGCCTGTATAGGCAACTCGTGCTTTTCTCCAAAAAGACTGTGACCACCTGAAACTAATTGTGTGTCAATGACACTCCAAAAAAAAAAAAAAAACCATACGAAAAGGATGGAGACTATCTGATGTTATGTGGCCACCAGGCAGGCATGACAACACAAGGATGACCATGAACACAAGGGCCATGGTGGCCAAGGCTCTCAGTCTGTGTAGCCCTCTGCCCACCGTGTGATGGGTTCTGTTGACTCATTCTCTTGGTGGCTTTGCTCAACATGAAAAACCAATATGGTGGACTCAGGACTGGAGCTCCTTGGCCCTGGCAGGAAAGAAATCGCATGACTAAGGTATTTCTGTGTTTTTCTGGAAACTAGCTTCTTTCTGCACTAGAGCTCTGGTCTTTGGGTTTGCTCTTCCCCTCTTTCCTGGAGCTCTTGGGTGGAACGTGTACTACGTGCCAGTTGCAGGCTGGGGCAGAAGTTCAGGGCTGGTAGTAAAGAGAAGGGTTTGGAATATGCCAGAACTCTCAGATGTGCTCATAAGAACATGGTTAAGGTCTTTGGCTCATGCATGTGTCTCCTGTCCTGTTTTGGTTGTGTAGCATGGGTTCTCCCCGTCTCTCCCTGCCTTCCCCTTGCTTCCGAGCTGTCTCCCGTTTTTGAGGAGTGATGAGGTCTCATTGCTCCTCACCGGGCTGAAGGAATCACAGACGTAACTAGATAAGATGCAGAGATTCCCATCGTCAGGAGGCGGTAGCCAATCACCACCGCGAAGAGCTCCCACGACGATCTGGAGGAAATCCTCACATGCCCTGTGTGTTTGGCTGGTTCTCTTTCTCAAAGCTGTCAAACCCCGTACTTGAAAAACACTGGTTTTCATTTTGGCAAATCTGTGAGTAAATACAGGCATAAAGCGGATGACTTTGACTCTGTCAAGAAGGGCGCGCCCGGGAGACACTTTTGGGTGTGCTGGTTGCGTGAGCCCTCAGGGGTGGACGTGTTCTTGCTGATCCCAGCCGTTTCCTGGCGGTCGTTATGAAAATCCATGCGAGGCGATAGTGAGCTCGGTCCGCAGTCCCAAAGCCTGACCAGCACCTGGATTCCCACTGTCCTTGATCCTCAGAGAATGAAAACTCACAGATAGTTGTCTCATTCTCGGCCATCTTGGTGGAATCTCTCTCTCTCTTTTTTAAAGATTTTATTTATTTGACAGACAGAGATCACAAGTAGGCAGACAGGCAGGCAGAGAGAGAGGAGGGAAACAGGCTTCTGACTGAGCAGAGAGCCTGATGCGGGGCTCGATCCCAGGACACCGAGATCATCACGGAACTGTGCTGAGTATCCTTGTATTTTATATATATACACACACACACATATATATAAATATATAAAGATTTTATTTATTTATTTGACAGATAGAGATGACAAGTAGGCAGAGAAGCAGGCAGAGAAAGAGGCGGAATCAGGCTTCCCGCTGAGCAGAGAGCCCGATGTAGGACTTGATCCCAGGACCCTGAGATCATGACCTGAGCCGAAGGCAGAGGCCTTAAACCACTGAGCCATCCAGGCGCCCCAATATTTTACCGACAGAGCAGAGAGAGGAACTGAGAGAGTGTGAGATTCCTTGAGAGTGGTTTCCTTGCCAGGGTCATCTGCAGGTATCAACTGGGTATTCCTTTTTCCTGGCCATTACATTTATTTATTCAATATCTGTTGAAGGCTAAGAAGTAGCCATATAAAGAAGACCACATTGTTTATTTTTTGTTTATTATCCACATGACAATCTATACAACAATGCCATTTTGCCCCTGTATCATAGATATTAAAAAAAATTGTGGGGTGGGTAGAAACAATACAACATGAACTTATGATTAGGAACAAAAAAGTTTTATATCAGAATCTCCCTTCCTGTGTGTGTGTGTGTGTGTGTGTGTGTGTGAATGTTTTTTTTTTTTTCCATTTTATTTTGTGTGAATGTTTTTATGGGTTTCATCTCTCATGTCCTAAGTTCCCGGTTAAGGAAAACAACGTCTTAATTCAGTGCTGATCAATCTGGCTTAAATAATGCCTTCATTAAATAAATAAATTAATTGAATAAATTAAATAAATCATGGCTTCATTCAATGCCGATAAGTAGTTAAAGGCAAAATCGCCAGGGCCGTAGAGCTTCGATGTTAGCAGTCAGGTTCATTTTTCTAGTTTTCAGAAGACGATGGTAACAGTTTACCTGCTTGAACAGGACAAAGTCCTAGAGGAGGACAGACAGGTGAAGATGTTCCAGACGGGGTAGGGAGGTGACCTAGAGCCTTGGGGAAAAGAAGCCTGCCTGGCCTAAGGGACACCAGGGTGACACACACTTATATATAAATATATATATACACATAAATACATATATGTATATGTGTGTATATATATATATATAAAACCACACACCTGTGAGCTCCTTCATTGCAGAGAGCTTGTACCGTTAGGATCCTACCACAGAGAATGATTTGGAATCCATGCCCGTTAGAGAACTACAATCAGTGAAAAGTAGACATTTGCAGAAACAGTACAAACATACAAAAAACAAAAGAAAACAAACACCAAAAAATGCCCCCCTCACGCCAGCATCTTTCTTTCTGCTCGACTTGGTCTCAGCCCCGACTTCAGGGAAAGCCGCTGAAACGTATCCCAGCAGGGGACGCGGGAGAAAATAGTTCTGTCCGAGGGTAAGGGTGACGTTCACCCAGGAAGAAAGTCTAAGTTACATGGAAATTAAGTAATCGTTAAATGCTCAGGGGCGCCTGGGTGGCTCAGTCAGGGAAGCATCTGCGTTGTGCTTGGGTCATGGTCTCAGGGTCCTGGGATCGAGCCGTCTGCTCACTGGGGACTCTGCTCATGTTCTCCCTTCCCACTCACGTGCACTCTCTCTCTCGCCAATAAATACATAAAAAATCTTTAAAAATTAGCTAAATGTGCAGAGAAATAAAGTACAGTGGTTCGTGCTCATCCCTGGGTTCCAGTCACCCCTGACCCTCTTATCGGGGTCCCTGTGGGGAGGAGGAAGCAGGTGCGTCTCCTGCTGACCTAGCTCCCTCCTGGCCCACTCTGCCAGGCCACAGCACCTGCATGCCCCCTTCGCCTCCCCCCTGTAGGCATCGTATCCTCTCACTGCATCGTGCAGGGGAGGGTGAGTACAGGCCACGAAGATGTCTTCAGAGACAGACCAGACTCGCATCACTTTTGTTGACTGTAGGATTACACCTGTTCTACTGTATCCGGAGTTGCTCTGACTCTCTTACTGCATCTGATGATAAATTAAATGTGATTGTACCAATGTTGGCTGCGATATTGGGGATCCGTACGATTTACAATTGCATGCGCCCACGAGGAGGTCCTGAATCATATCCCCCACAGATGGGGGGACGAACCCCTGGTTAAAGCAGGGATGCTAAAATGGCAGAGCAGAAAGTGGGAGCAACCTGACTTTGTTATAGCATGAAACAAGCCAACCTCCGTGGAAGGAGGGCTCGGTGGGTGAATTGTAGACTGTGCAAAAACAGGCAACAAGGTTATTATGAAAGAACCAAACGGGGGGCACCTGGGTGGCTCCGTTGAGCGTCCGACGTTTGGTTTTGGCTCAGGTTGTGGACCCAGAGTCGTGAGATCGAGCCCTGCCTTGGGCTGCTGACTCAGCCTGGAGGCTGCTTCAGAATCTGTCTTCCTCTCTCACTCTCGCCAATCAATAAATATAATCTTAAAGACAAAAACCAAAACAAAAAATTAAAAACCTCCACACAGAAACCCTTAATAAATAAAACTGGAAGATACTTGTGATGCAATATGTCAGAAAAACACCATCTCAGTGAAACACTCCTGACCGTGTAGGTTCATAGTAGAAATGCAACCGTAGCGTATTCTGAGGAGGAAACAGCTCAAGTCCTTCCTCACTTAGACTTTGGGCAAAAGTGTTTGATGAGGATTCAGTCTGCCATGAGTGTTTCACGGATTACGTCTACCAGTTTGTGCCGTAATTATGTTGCCTGAAGGTTTTCTTGCGTGAATGACAAGAAAGACATACTGTAATGTACCAAATTTACACTAACTTGCATAAATAAGCATGTGTCTTAATTTCACAATAGAACGTCTCTGCATGTTTAATCCGGTCCCGTCCAAATTAACAAGAAATTGTTTAATTTTAGGTTTTTGTCGAGGGAGGGGTAGAAAAAAGCTCCCCGCTGAGCAGAGAGCCCGATGCAGGACTCGATCCCAGGACCCTGAGATCATGACCTGAGCCAAACGCAGATGCTTAATGGACTGAGCCACCCAGGTGCCTAGAAATTGTTTACTTCCATGACTGCCTAACATATGTACTGATATTTATATATATAATCTTTATTTTATATATATATTATATAAATATATAGCATTTTATGTTGGTTTTACATATATAAAATATACATAACATGCATACATATACATATAAAACCTACATGTATGCTGACACTTTATATTTTTATGTATCTTATTTATAGACATTTTTCCATTTTCTTAATCTTATGTATATTTTATATCATATATAAATATATAAATAGCAGCATACCTATGTAAATTCATAAATATACATCAGTATATATAATTTATGTCTATATAATTTAAGTAATAAATTCTATAAACACTCATATATATTTACTAAAGTGTATGATTTATTTTTATTGGGAAACCTATCTTTCTGAAGATTTTTAGAAATCATTTATTACTTTGAGAGAGAGCACGAGCAGGGGGAGGAGCGGAGGAGAAGCCGACTGCCCGCTGAGCAGGGAGCCCGATGCGGGGCTCGATCCCAGGACCCCCAGGTAATGACCTGAGCCGAAGGCAGACGCTTCACCCACTGAGCCCCGCAGGCGTCCCCTGATTTGTAAAAAGACAAAAGTACCTGCATTCTGTAATACTGTAACAGGCTCAGTAAAACTTGAAACATATTGGTTACACTGATAAACTTGGACTGTTACAACTTTGTTGCTAAATCTTTCCAGGATCTCCCTGGACCTTCTCTGTGTTGCAAATGTAACATACGGAGCACCTGGGTGGCTCAGTGGGTTAAGCCTCTGCCTTCGGCTCAGGTCATGATCTCAGGGTCCTGGGATTGAGCCCCGTGTTGGGCTCTCTGCTCAATGGGGAGCCTGGTTTCCCCCTTCTCTCTCTCTCTGCCTGCCTCTCTGCCTACTTGTGATCTCTGTCTGTCAAATAAATAAAATCTTAAAAATGTAACTTAGAAGGGGAAGCAGTTGCAATGCTATATTTAAGCATCGTCTACCTCCCCTGCCCCCCAAATATGCTGCTTCATTCAGACAAAACACAGCCCAGCCTGTGCACCTGCGGGGCCTTCAGGGCATTCCCAGAGCGAGGCGTGGAGCCCTGGGCCGTTTTGTGTCACCTCCCCGGGCATCCCTGGGTCGTCAGGTGTTGAAACATGTCAGCGGCCCTGCTGTCCGTGGTCTTGGTTTCCTCTGGTTTGTCTTCAACCGTGCTGGTTGGCAGCTTCCGCCTCGAGGAAGGACCCCGTAAACCACGTGTCCCTAATGGCGTTGGCAGCCCCCCTGGGGTGGGTGGTGCACAGGGCTCGTCCTGGCCCTGGCCGCTCCTGGGTCCTCACCTGGGCAGCTCACAAATGGGACCCAGCTGCCTCCCCTCCTTCCTCCCCTCCTCCTCCTCCACTCCACGAGCCTCCCTGATGGGCCTCGCAGGACGCACCGGCCTCTCTCGAATCCAGGACAGCGTTCACGTCCACACTGTGTAAGCTTTGTGCCTATTTCAGTTTTATGTATTACAATTTTTGGAGGGTCTGGACGGCAAGGTGCAAGGATTCTACAAGAGTACAGGTTTTTACCGACCTTCCGTTGGGGGAATACAAAAATCCGCCTGACTGGTGATCAAACTGATGATTAAACTGATGATTAAATTGCCTGCATCACACACAGCCTAGAGTTTGTTGGGCTCTTCAAGATGATATGAGGCAATAATTCATAATCACACGTTGTGAGGACTCTCATAAGAAACCCAACAAATGTATGTATTCCTTCATTTACGTGGAAAGAAACCCAGTCACATGGAGCTTCCGTGATTTTTCCCGGATGGCCCACAGCTGGTCAGTCCTATTTATTATATTGCATTTAAAGATTTTGTTTATTAGGGAGAGAGCGTGAGCAGACAGGAGGGGCAGGGGGAGAAGCAGACTCCCTGTTGAGCCATGAGCGTCAAGTGGGGCTCGGTCCCAGGAACCCAATATCACGACCTGAGCTGGAGGCAGACACTTAACCAGACCGTCACCGACCCAGACACCCAGGTGCTTCTGGTCAGTACTTTTAAAACAAAACACTGTTCACAAAAGGAAGGTGAAGAGCTTCGAATTTCGGGGTCTGACGCATTTCTGTTTGCCGATCAGCCTACACATTCATAGCACAAAGCACAGGAGGTCAGTTCCGAAACCTACTTTTTCTTTGCAGATTCACAAGGTGAATGATTTTGCAGAAAGGCTCTAGTGGAGATCTTCAGCTGGGGGGAGGGAGGGGAGGCAGAACAGGACCCCCAGTCCACAGGGGCTGGTCTGTGCATGTCTGTGCATGTCTTGTCTTTGCATGAGATGTGACTTTTTTTTTAATTGCCCTATGGTTAACATACAACGTTATCTTAGTTTCCGGTTTATGATATTGATTTGAAATGCTGTGTATTACTGACTCTCCCTGCGGGAAGGCTATTGACCTTTGTCACGTTTTTCCAAAGTAATTGACTTTTCCCTGGGCTCTAGGTTTCATTTCCGTAATTTCTTCTTCTTCCCCCCCCCCCCCCCGTGACTTATTTTTGTAATGAAGACGCTGCCCCTCTGAATCCCCTTCACCTGTTTCTCCTCCCTCCCTGCACGGCTCTCCCTCTGGAGACCGGCAGTTCTCTGGATTGGAGACTTTTTTTTTTTTTGGTAGTAAATTATGCTCAGTGAAGTAAGTGAAACCCAGAAAGACAAATACCATATGATTTCACTTCTATGTGAAATCACAAAAAAAAAAAAACACAAACAACCCCGAAACAGATGAACAAACAAAAGACAGACTCTTTTTTTTAAGATTTTATTTATTTATTTGAGAGAGAGAGAGAGAGAGAGCGTGAGAGGGGAGAAGGTAAGAGGGAGAAGCAGACTCCCCAAAAAGCTGGGAGCCTGATGTGGGACTCGATCCCAGGACTCTGGGATCATGACCTGAGCTGAAGGCAGTGGCTTAACCAACTGAGCCACGCAGGCGCCCTAAAGACAGACTCTTGAAGGCAGGGAAATCTGTAGGTCGATGACATTCATCCAGATTAGAGGGGAAGCCGACGTCAGCTTTAAGAATGGCTGACTTAGGGGCACCTGGGTGGCTCAGTGGGTTAAAGCCTCTGCCTTTGGCTCAGGTCATGATCTCAGGGTCCTGGGATCGAGCCCCACATCTGGCTCTCTGCTCAGCGGGAAGCCTGTTTCTGCCTGCCTCTCTGCCTATGTGTGATCTCTGTCAGTCAAATAAATAAATAAAATCTTAAAAAAAAAAAAAAGAACGGCTGACTTAGACACTGTGACTTGTGCGTGACAGTGCCCTGCACTGTGACCTTGCGAGCTGGGAGCTGCGGGCAGGGTGCACTCCCTCTGTCCCAGGCACTCACAATTTCCCCCACGATGCCTTAATGCAAAAAGCGCTTGAAATGGGTCCTTTCTTATTTCAGTGAGACACATTTTAGAACTGGAACTTTGTTACTATTGCTGGAATACATCCGGGCTTTGATTCCTGATAAAACCAGGAGCTGATGATTCCAGTGCGAGGAGAGTTTCCGCGATAGGAAGCTAGCAGAACCCCCTTCCCAATCCTGGGCTGATTCTTACATGTTGATCATTGTACAAAGTATAACCCCTCCCCCTTTTTTTTTCCTTTAGGACATTTTTGCAATACAATTGCAAACAATTTTGCAAATTGCAAATACAGTTTTGCAGTTTGCAAACTTTTGCAAATGGCAAATACAAATTTGCAATACGATTTTGCAAATAATGTTTGCAATTGTTTTCATTTTTAGAAGTAAGCTTTAAGGGAGTTCTAGATTTACAAAACATGATATGAGGAGTTTACAGAGTGCCTGTTTATCTGTACCAAGTTAGCACACTGCGTTGCCTTGGGACATCGATCCCGAACAAGGAGCCTGTACCTGGCCATTACCGATAACCAGACCCCAGACTTTACTGCCATTTCACCCATTTTTACCTACGGCTCCCTTTCCGTTCTGGGATCCCCTCCTGGGAACCACCTTGCAGACGCTTCCCTTATGTACCCCATACTCTGGGACTTGCTTTCAGTGACCTTGTCTTTCAGGACTGTGGTTGTGCGGTGTGAGTGTAGAACGTCCCCTCGTTCGGGTCTGTCTGACGCGAGAGGGTCTTGTGTGTTTTGGGTTGGGGGGCAGGTTGAGCAACGAGGAATGGTCTTTATCTCTGTCAAGGGTATGTACGATGCCCGTGACTTTCCTGGTTCACACTGACCCTCATCGCCCTGCTGAGGTAGGAGTGCGTTGCCAGGTTCCCCCCCCACCGAGAAGTCTCCTGACCCCTCACTTTTGCATCCTCTATGCTTTCAAAGCAAGTCGCTTAAAGCCCATGCGAGGAGGGGAGCACGGAGAATTTGACTGTACGTCTTGGGTGATGGACTTCCCCACCTGAATGATGGACATTTCTTGTTGGAGGAGGATTTCCTGCACCCCTGTAATTCTTCCATCATCCATTTACGTCACTGTGGACACACAGATATTTTGTGCCTCCTTTGAGGACCACATGGCACTATCTTCTAATACTTTGTTACCGCTTCTCCTTTTGTTCCTTCTATGGTTTCGCTGCTGTGGTTCGGACCCCAAGAAGTCTTTGCATTTTCATGACTCCCAAATGCCAAGACTATGTTCTAGAGCATCTCGTAGAGATGGGTTGGATGGAGATGGAGGGCGATGTTCTTGGAAGCTGGGGGGCACCTGATGTATCCTTTACGTTCCATTTAGAGTCTCACTTGTGTTGGTCAGCTCGGACCACCCCCTTGCTGTCCCCGGGATGTTCAGCTCACAGAAATACCACCTTCCTGCAGAAAACCTCATTGGACCAGCCACGGAGGTGCATAATATCTTTGACAGAGTTTCCTCGCATTAGCTTGAAACCTTCTCCTGCAGGAAGCAACGCTTGAGAGTGATGTGGGCACCGTTCCTTCCTGCAACCCCCGCTAGCGTTTTCCGACAGACACACATGAAATTGCAGGAACGCGCTGCTGCCCAGAGACCTCCAGGGCTGACCCATGGAGTTTACATTTTGTCCTGCTGCCTGCATGGCCACGTGCTTCTGTTGGCCACGATCCATGCTTTAAAAAGCAACCTCATTCTCTCAACCCATGATGTGGGTTTTGATATAAAAGTACATCCTAGGAAGCAGAGAGGCAGGCAGAGAGAGAGGGGGGAAGCAGGCTCCCCGCTGAGCAGAGAGCCCGATGTGGGGCTCGATCCCAGGACCCTGGGACCATGACCTGAGGCAGAGACAGACGCTCAACAGACTGAGCCACCCAGGCGCCCCTCAAGGAGATTTTGAAAGACAGGACCTTTTTCCTTATAGGGAAGGAATGAGAAGTGTTATAGGAAACAAGTTGTGGATAACTGTATCAGTTATCATCCCAAAGCCAGTGGTTAAACACACTCCAATTCCCCCCCCCCAACTTTCCCATCCCTAATTCTCTCCCTTTGCCCACTCAGTCAACCAAATTAGGCCATTTTGGTAGAAGCCCACGTGCTGTATTCTCATGGCAAAGACAAAAGCCAGAGTAATAACCTAACCTAGTACGGTCCGCGTTGGCCATTGTTCCCACGCTGATGTGTATTTCGGCAGGTGGGTTTCTGACTCTTGATTAAGTGTGCCCCCACTGTATTTATTTTTCTCATTTTATGGAAAAATAATTGCCCCCATCACCGCATACATGTAAGCGGTACGGCGTGCTGGTCCGATTTACGACTGTTGTGAAGCGATTCTCACATGGTCACACGTCTCCCAAAAGCGTTCGTTAACATCCCTCTGGTCGTGTCACTACAGTTGAAAGAAAACGAAAAAAAAATGTCCTCCTTGTGGTGAGAACTCTTGGGCTCTATTTCCCTAACTGTTTTACGTATCACGCAGCTTAATTCTGATGTTAGCATGGTTCCCGTGTTGCCGCGTTACGTCCCAGGACTGACTGACTGTTTCCCTAAGAGTTTCTGTTCTTTGACCAATTTCCTCCATTTCTCTCTCTCCCCACCGCCCTGCCTCTTGTAACCACATGTCTGATTTCTTTCTTTTTTTAAAGATTTTATTAATTTACTCCACAGACGGAGATCACAAGTAGGCAGAGAAGCAGGCAGGGGAGGGGGGGAAGCAGGCTCCCTGCTGAGCAGAGAGCCCGATGCAGAACTCGATCCCAGGACCCCGAGATCATGACCTGAGCCGAAGGCAGAGGCTTAACCCACTGAGCCACTCAGGCGCCCCTGATTTCTTTTTCTACGACTTTGGTTTTGCATTATTTGTCATTCCCTGACTTAGGTCACTTACCATAATGCCTTCCAGCTGCATCCACATTGTTGCAAATGAAAAAAAAGTAGTAGCTCCTTCTTGTGTATTTATTTATTTATTTTTTTATGGCCGAATAGTATATTCTGTTGTGTAAATATATCACATCTTCTTTATGCCTTCTCCCATCGATAGACACTTAGGTCGATTCCAAGTCTTAGATTTCGTAAATAATGCTGCTATGAACACAGGGATGAGCATAGCTTTCGAGCTAGTCTAGTCTTGTCTTGTCTTTTTTTTTTTAATTTTCTTTTTTTTTTTTAAGATTTTATTTATTTGACAGACAGAGATCACAAGTAGGCAGAGAGGCAGGCAGAGAGAGAGGAGGAAGCAGGCTCCCCACTGAACAGAGAGCCCAATGCGGGACTCGATCCCAGGATCCTGAGATCACGACCTGAGCCGAAGGAAGAGGCTTAACCCACTGAGCCACCCAGGTGCCCCTTCTTTACTTTTTTCTTTTCTTCTTCTTTTTTTTTTTTTTTTTTTTTGCATATATTCCCAAAAACAGAATGGCTGGATTATATGCTCATTTTGTTTTTCACATTCGAGGGAGGGCCATGCTGTCTCCCACACTGAAGCCAACCATTTCCAAGCCCACCATACACATGGCCATTGTTCTCAAGCTAAGCTAAGAGTGCCCCGTCTCAAGACAGCTTAGGGACCAACAGAAGACTAACAAAGACGGTTTCTGGTCCCTATTGCTTTTTTGCAATGCTTTTCCCCCACAGCTTTATGGAGATAAAATTGGCATATAACATTGCATAACTGTAAGGTTTTCCCATTGCTTGGATATATTTATACATAACGTGATAAACACCAAAGCTTTCGCAGATACCTCCCTCTGGTCACACAGTGACCATTCCTTTTTGGTGGACGTAGTTAAGATTTACTCTCAACAGTTTTCAAGCATCTAATCCATTAGCGTTCATATCATCACTATATCGTGCATTAGATTTCCATAATTATTCACCTTCCCCCTGGAAGTTGGGACCCTCTGACTGGCATCTCTCCATCTTCCCCTCCTTCCCGGCCCCTGGTTACTACCATTCCACTCCCAGCTGGTAACATGACCCCCTCCTTCAGTAGGATAGTGACCGACAGGCCCTTTGCAGAAACGGCCGCATGTTTGAGAACAAGGCTGCGTGTTACGTATTCCTCCTGGGAAACAAAATCAAAGGAATGTCCTACCTGCCTTTCAAAGGCATGCTCTTGCTACAAGTAGCAGTTGTGTCCCTTTTGTTGGCGTGTGTACGTACGCTGGTGCCTGTGCCCTAAATACATTCAAATTTCCACAACGTACACTAGCGATCCTAAGTGATAGCAAAAAGAAGACGAGCGCATTTGGTTACAAAAAGGATGCGTCAGAGACGTTTGCAAACTGACAGGGGCTGGATAATATTTAAGACAAGACTGGATGTGCTCAGGTAAGTGATAGGACAACCTCGCTCTTATATGCAAGATTCACTGCCCCAGCACGGTTGATATTGGGGGTGCGTGGTTCTTTGATGCAGGTGACCGCCCCGTGCCTCGGTGGATGCTTTGCTGGCCTCACGGTGCTGCGAGCAAATCTCTTCCCAGCTGTGACCACCAGACACATCTCCAGGTGTTGCTGGAGTCCCCTGGGGGCTAAAAATCCCCGCTAGTTAAGAAGTCTGTTATAAAATGATGTGTGCCTCGGCCACATTCTCATTCTCTTTGGGGTCCTAGCGGCCCCGTAGGTGGGCTGGGCATGGCCGGAAAAACAAGTGGGGAGGGCAAACAGGTCAGTGAGCGACAGATAGCACCCACGCGATCCTTGCGCTGTTCTCGTAAGAAGAATCGACTGTATGAATTGTTGCCGCCATCACGAGCATCAGGCTGATGTCCGGGCATCGCCGCTATGGAGCAAGTTATCGAAAGGGAATGTGGAAGTGATGTATGTAAGGCAGAGCTTTAGAGAGAATAAAAAGAATAAAGACTCCTCGATAAGCATCGTTCAGGGCAAAATGCAGAACGCCACGCAGCTAGCTGATCTGAAGTTGGGCCGAGCCACGCTGCAAAGCGCAATGCAGTCGACGGGAAGACGGTGTCTGAGTGTTGGACGGGCAGAGTGATTTCCCGTTCTGTGGATGCCCGCAGATCCGACAGTCAGGACTTGCTCATGTCGGGGCAAACCTCGAACAATGAGCCGAACAGAAAATTAAACGTAAGACTCCTCGAGAACGGGGTTCTATCTTCTGAGCTGGGTTGCCGTCGATGAAAATTTAGATTCTCCAACAAAATAAGAAGTTTTCCTAGTCTGCGAGTGAAGACGAGATGCATTTATCAGGGGAAATGTGTTTTGAAGAGAGGGTATTGTGTATCTCCGAGGTTTGGAATTAGGATCAGCAACCCCGACGAACGCAGACGCAAGGTTTGCCGCAAACGACTTCATGATAGCTGACTTTGCCTGACTGTTCTTGACTCCTGGGAGAAATAGCCACCTTTTACGTGCTTAGGATTAAAGAGCAGGGTAAAACCAGTCCCTTCTATTCAGATTGTCATAAAACAGCGTTGTCATGTGCCTCATTGGAGGGGCACACCTTCCCTGGTTTCTGAAAGTCTGAATGAGACACCAAGAATTTAATTCTGTAACCTTGCATTGTGTGTCTGTGGGGGTGGGGCAGAGTGGGGGAGGGCACGCTGGTCTTTTCCTGTGCATATTTTAGCATTTATATGGGCCGCGATGAGTATCATTTCATGGCTTTCATTTTGTCGTTCATAAATGTCCTGATTACCTTTTTCTTTTTCTTGCCTCCATTTTTAAAACTTTGCTTATATTTTCGAAATTCTTTTTTTTTTAAAGATTTTTATTTATTTAATTGACACAAAGAGAGAGATCACAAGTAGGCAGAGAGGCAGACAGAGAGGGGGGAAGCAGGCTCCCCACGGAGCAGAGAGCCTGATGCGGGGCTCGATCCCAGGACCCCGAGATCATGACCTGAGTTGAAGGCAGTGGCTTAACCCACTGAGCCACCCAGCTGCCCTATTTTGGAAATTCTGATGCTGTGGCTAAAATATTCAAACTAGGGGCACCTGGGGGGCTCAGATGGCTGGGGGTTTGCCTTCGGCTCTGGTCGTGGTCTCCAGGTCCTGGGATTGAGCACCGTGTCATTGAGATCCTGGCTCAACGGGAAGTCTCCTTCTCCATCTCCCTCTACCTCTCCCCCTGCTTGTGGAGCCCTCTCTCTCTCTGGTGAACAAATAAAAGCTTAAAAAAAAATAAAAACTAAAATATTCAAGCTAACCAATGAAACAGATTTAAAATAAGTTTTTGTTCCACAAGGAAAAAGTCAAGTAAGCTCGGCTCTGGCAAAAGGATGAGGGGAACCCCATTGATTATGCAACTGTTCTGTACAGGGTTTGATGTATGTATGCAAATCGCTCCCTCCGACAATTTGAGCGGACACGTGCGTGAATGTGAACTCCGCCGACGGCACCCAGCCGGACCTCATTCCTCAACCTCCTGCAAATACGCAGAAGCAGTGAGGTCGTTTCTATGGGGTGACAAGATGCCTGGCTGAAAGAAAACCCATCCAGCCACTCATCTAAATGTTCTGTTTCCCCGATTCCAAATTCCCGCATCTGCGTGTGTGCATGTGAGAGAGAGAGACAGCGTACAGTTTTCCCCGTCGGTTTGTCTCCAGGTTTAACACCCAACGTTCAAGGACAAACACCACGAATCCAACCATGTCATTTTGCAAATAAGCCAAGCGTGGTGGGTGGCATCGTGTCCCCCCAGAACGATAGGATGTGGTCCTCATGCCCCGCGTGTCCCAATGTGACTTTCCTTGGAAAAAGGTTCTTTGCAGATGCCTTAAAGAGGTCAGGCAATAGGGCCCCGATCCCATGAGAGCAGTGCATCTAAGAGGGGGACACAGCGTATGCAGACACAGGCACCCACGCTGGGATGACAAAGTGAAGACTCAGACCCCCAGGGAGAAGGCAGGCTCCTTGGATCATTCAGAGCAGCGTGGTCCTGCCAACACCTTGATTATTGGCATTTGATGGGAGAATATATTAAACCTCCAGCGTGTGATCCTTTGTGCCTGTAGCCCCAGGAGCCCCGCCAAGATGCAGGGCTGTGTGCAGGACCGACCCAAAGGGAAGCAGCCTGGGTAGAGCCAGGTGAAGGGCAGACCCCCAGCTCAGCCCTGTGCTCTTTCCTTAGCCTCACCTGGCTTTTCTGACGCTGTCCGGCATTGGCGCGGGAGGGACATCTGTCCTCCAGAGTCCCCTCCGTTTCATCAGCGTTTGAGAGATGACGCCGCGGCATCACACCCCGGCACCCACGTGTTCTGGGCGTGGTTGTGGGGGTGAGCGTGGTGGTCCCCCTTTGTAATTGCAGCCTTCTGCAGGGACGTGCTGGGGTTTCCTTCTCCTTGACTGTGAAACGAGCGGGTTGGACCCATCCCCAGGTCCTCTCCAGCTCATTCTGCGTGATTCCAGAGCCACGATCATTGTAATTAAGACTCTTGACTTGAATGCCGCTCATTTCCAGCCCTGATGAGTGACATGCACGCTCCGCGTGTTTTCTGAATCAGCTTCCTTGTGACCTGGTGAAGGGGTGCGTGCGCGTTGAGAAGAGGGGGTGTGCGGCTACAAATGGTGACGTCTGGTACACGTCCGGGGGTGCTGACGTGCTGGACCACCTCGAGGTGATCCCAAATCTGGCCGTTCAAGCACGGTGCAGCGTTTACGGGACAAAAACCTACGCT
This sequence comes from Meles meles, assembly GCF_922984935.1. Taxonomy (NCBI): domain Eukaryota; kingdom Metazoa; phylum Chordata; class Mammalia; order Carnivora; family Mustelidae; genus Meles; species Meles meles. The sequence goes on along the minus strand of NC_060088.1, from coordinate 3,712,731 downwards.
GAGCTAAAATTAAACGGACGACATCGGTATGATTTGTCACATCCTATGTTTGCGTCTGTCTTGCTTCTGTGTCTCGCTCTAAGGAAAGATCAAGTCCGGCATGGGTTTTCTCCAGCGTATTTTCAACGTGTAATCATGCACGATAAACAGTTGAGCGAGAACGATTTCGCAGCGTTTATAGGGTGGCCGAGGCATGTCTTCATCTCCCAATTGGTGTGAATGGCAGATCCTTTTGAAACTTTACGGAACGTTTTATACATTGAGCAACGCGCGCATGTTGGACGTTTTTGTGGGGGAAGGAAGGCACGTCGGCTCCCTCTTGGTGCGTGTGGTTCAGTGTGGTCCAGAAATGATGACATTAAGACCATGTGACATCATTACCTAAGAGGAGTGGCTCAATGAATGTTGGCAGGGCTGGGAGAACATGGGGATTCCTCATAGGGGATGCTCCTTCAGGGTTGGGTTCATGGGACATCTTCCAAGGGAAGTTAAGTCCTTCCAGTAGAGACAGGGTTGAAACAACCTGAGTTACTGGTGGGGAAGAGACAGATTTTGGAGTCTGAAAGTGTGGCATTCAGAGCCGGTGCTAAAAGACCCCTGTGATGTGAATGAGGGACAGAGCTGGCGTCTGGACTCTTGGTTTAGCCTCCATCCTGTACCCGTGCATCCGTGGCTCAGAGTAGGTTCCCACCCGTTTCATTTCTGTTCTTTGAGTAATACTGTTGGGAAGATTGTCAGCTAAAGAAGGCACTGAACCCTAGGTCTTATGCTTTTGAAGCCCATCCTCTAGGGCAGTGTTTCTCAAACTTGACTATCCGAACCCCCTGCAGGACTTCTGGGCTCCATCCATCAGAGTTTCTGAGTCGGCGGATCCAAGATGGCACCCGCGTGAACTTGCCGCTGCTGGTCCAGGAGGGGTCACACTCTGAGAACCATTGCCTTTGGTTCTTTTCACATTACATTTCCACCAACGACCTGTTTAACTTGTGACTCTCATGTACTATTTCGGTCCCTCCTACTTGTGGCTTTAGCCACTAACTCTGGGTCTGGTAGTTTGGTTTTGACGTGAGTCTTGTGCTTTTGATTTACACGTTGTCTTTGTTTTCAGATTCCCGGTCAGTGCAAACCAGGACCTATTTATTGGGCACCTACCATGTGCTGTGCACTGTGCGGGATGTAGAGGTTAATAATAACCTCCATAAAAACTCATTGATATGCTGGATGTTATTTATCCCCCCATGTTTCCAAAGGCTCAGCTCATAATTCAAATCACTTGAAGGCAGTCTATTGTTTTCCACTTCAGAGATCCAGGGGCACATTCTGTCTCAAACAAGGTAGGCAGCTACCTTGCCTTCAGAGATGAAGAAACCAGGAATAGAGCTTCACTTATTCACTCCCTCATTCATTCCTTGGATAACCATATATGCACATCTTATTTTGAGAAGGTCACCAGACTAGATAATGCAAGACACAGAAACACAGATAAGATTCAACCCCTGATCCCGGTGAGATCACCATCGCAGGAGAGAAGACAGAATGATCAATGAAGTACTTTTACTACAAGGCATGCACACCACACAGTCCATAAGGACGATGAAAACACGACCTTGGGAAAATAGAGTCTTACTTTCCACTAGAATTGTATTTGGCACTGGGATCACTTGGGGCAATTTGTTATTTGTCTATCACTGCATAAAACATTCCCCTAAAACACTGCTTAAAGCTGAAAATACTGATTATTTCATAGTGTTTCTGGAATCCAAGAGCCACACGGCTTGGTGGTTCCGGTTGGGGTTCTGGCGTGATGCTGCGCTCCAGCTGGAGACTGGGGTGGACATTTTAGAAAGGCGGTGGAGATTCTCCCTTATGTGTCCCTCCCTTAGCAGGAGACCCTAGTTCTTTGCCACATGAGTCACTCCCTAAGGCCAGGTATAAAACATGGGTGTTTGGTTTCCTTGAGTTGGGGAGGAGAGAGACAGGCAGAGAGGGAGGGACCCTAAGATGCAAACTGTGGTCTTTTCTGCCTTGAACTGGGAGGTTGGTTCATCATAAGTTCTGCATGCTGTTGGTCACACCTGGCACCAGTTTGGAAGGGGACAGCTGGGGGGTGTTGGTACATGGAGGCCAGGACCATTGAGGGCCACCATGGAAGCCAGTTTGTCAAAGAAACATTTATAAAGAAGGTTCCTTGTGATCTGTATCTCAGGAAGGATGGGGTTTTGTGTGAAGAGCAAAGGAGGGAGTGTCATTTCAAGCTCAGGTAGTTGCGTTGGATGACTAAATTGACATCAGAGCATTCTAGATGGCGGAACCCAATGGTAAAGCAAAGAGATGTTATTCCGTTGGCTCTGGGGGAGACCTGCTCTTGCTTTTGCTGACGTGAACCATTCACAGAATGTCAGTTTTATGGCAGATGCGATGGAGGTGGATGGTTGGTAGTGATGGAGATGGAGGTTGAGGCCATGAGGTTAATAGTGTGAATTGAGACTGAGGGGCAGGAGATGGTGAGGAATTCATGACACTCCCGCAAAGCCCCAGAAGGTGGTCTTGATGGCTCTGTCTTGCATAGAGAGCCAAGCAATGGGGTCGCCAATGGAGGCTGTCACGTGTCAGGTCATTTCGTTAAGGGAAGGGAGAGGGTTCAGAACTTGGCTGAGGGTTCAGAACATCGGTCAACATTGCCAAATGCTAAAGACATCTGTGAGACTCGTAGAAAACAGGGGGTTCTTGGTGGTTTTCAGGTAACCGATGGACTTGAAAAGATGCGCTTCTCAGTCTTCCACAATCTGTGGTTTATAGTGTTTCTCTCTGAAACTGGCCTCCCATATTCATTATCAAGACCTTCCCCACCGCTCTCCTCATCTGCCCGCAAACCTGCTTATGTCCTGACATGTCGTACCTTGAGGGAAGGGCTCGTCATAACACACATTTTTTTATTTCTTCCCACATCTCTTCTGCTTTCTGTTCCGATAGCACACCTGGGCTCTGTGGCTTGCCCCAGGCACCACTACAGGTGCTGACATGTCAGCAGAGCCAACGTTCTTCTCGGAGTTTCTGTATAGACTCTGACGTGTTCATCGTCTGTCCCTCCTTCGAGGGGCTTTATCCTTCCTTGAATTCCTGAACGTTCTCCCCTCTAGTTCCCCTTACTGCCTTTCGATTCCTTTAGTGAACTTTTCTGACTCTGAACTTTTCGTCTGCTCCCTCTGCTTCAGGCCCAGACCACTTCTCCAGCTTCCAGACTGCCCCCACGTAGCTCTGCCCCGGTTCGTGATATAACCGTGCCTTCTACCTGGGAGCCCCACGTGGGTCCACTTTCTGCTCTGACTTTTCTTTCAAGCCGCCTCCTGCTCTCACAGTTGCCTCTTTTTGATAACTTTGTCTATGTGCTCTGCTGAAGCTCAGTTCAGTGTGCCCAGGTTCTGCCTTTTGTCTTTCTTGCCAAGCTTGCTCTGTTTCCTGCATTTTGTTTTCCCAGGAGAGGCATCCTGTGCACGCAGTCCCTCATCCTGCTGTTTGCAACCCTCTGTCCAGTCTGCCTACTGTAAATCATTTTCCACGTCTCTCTTTATTGCCCTGACTGTGATACGTCTCCACTGTCCATGGCCGTGTTCTCACTTGCCTTCTACTGCTAGTTTACTACCATCCTGTCTATGGCTGTTCACACGCTCCCATCTATTTCTAAACCTCTCCCTGCTCCACCTTCCTAAAAGATAGGTTGCATCAGAGGACTGTCCAGGAACTGCCCTCGAGCACACATGGGTCTTTCATCTCCTGAACCAGCCACTCTCAAGTCTGTCCTGACCTCTCCTCCCTGAGCATCTCTGGGATCCACCGCACCTGTTCCTGGTCTTCTCGCTCTGCTCTCCTCAGGCCGTCCTTCAACCTGGGGACTGTTACATTCTTGTCTCCCACGTTGGTTGGGAAAACCACTCCTCAACTCCTGCGTTCCTCCTTTACTCACACACTCAAGTACTTCCTGTCACCAAATGCATGGGGACCCCGCTCCCCCACTGAGCCATTCTTTGTGGCACTAGGAGGTTGTCCTACAATTCAGTTCAATTTGACTCTAACTATAGTCAGTGCATTTGCCACCGGTGAAGGGCTCAGTCCCATAAGACTGTCTCGACCACAGATGTCAACTGCAAACTATAGGTCCCCAGGTGACTCACAACTTTTCTCTAATCAGCTACAAATCAGAGGTTCCTACAACCCCCTCCTTGGGTTGCATCGTTTGCTAGAATGGCTCACAGAACTCAGGGAAACTTTTCCTTGATGTCTTCTAGTTAATCTTATAATAAAGGACGCGATAAATGATACAGATGGAGAGGTACATAAGGATGAGGTCTGCGAGGGTCCTGAAAGGGAGCTTCTGTCCTCGGGGGGTTGGAGGAGCCACCCTCCCAGCCATGGATGTGGTCACCAACCCCAGAACCTCCCTGAACTCTGTCCCTTTCCTATTTGATGGAGTCTTCATCACATACCCATGGCCAATCTTTAACTCAGTCTCCAGGCTGTTCATCTTTCCAGAGGGTAGAGTGGGGCTGGAAGTTCCAAGGTTCCAACTGTGACTTGGTTTTCCTGGTGACCAGCCCCCATTTAGAAGCCATGTGGGAGACCAGCAAGAGTTTACTCATTAGAACAAAAGACAGTCCTGTTACCCAGGAAATGCCAAGGGGTTTAGGAGCTCTGTACGAGGAACCATGGCCAGAGACCAACTATTAGAACAAAGATGTTCCTAGTGCTGTTAACACTTAGGGAATTCCAAGGGTTTTAGGAACTCTGGGCCAGGAACCAGAGGCAGAGAGAGAGAACCATACATTTTTTTCCCCTAGTATTTCACACATATGTGTACCTACTCCATCACATGAGGCTTAGATTGTCTTGTACTTCCTTTCTTCTCTAACATTGGCATGCAGACCCTCGTCTCCGGTGCTCATCACTTTCTAACAAAGGGGCCAGGCTGTCTGATTTCCTAGCTATGTGAAGTTCGTTTTTTCTTTTGTTTGTTTCTTTCTAAAGATTTTGTTTTTATTTGACAGAGAAAGACAGTGAGAGAGGGAACAAAAGCAGGGGGCATGGGAGAGGGAGAAGCAGACTTCCCACCAAACAGGGAGCCCTACACGAGGCTTGATCCCAGGACCCTGGGATCATGACCTGAGCCAAAGGCAGACGACCTTCAGCTCAGGTGCCCCTAAAGTTGATTTTTTTCATGTTCAGTTTTCTCATCCATTAGGGAGTTATGAAGAGAGTCCCTCCATCTAGAGGTGTTTGCAAGACGAGTAAGTTCATGATGCATGTAAAATACCTAAAAATAGAGGCACATCGTAAGGCAGGCTTTTCGTAGTATTTATCTTTGATCTTCCTTCCTCTTGCTCTGAAATGTTTTACAAGGGATGGCCACATGTGACCGTTAGATTCAACCCCAAATTCTCTTTATTGACTTACTTGACTTTACACAGTGAGCCTGGTGCCCTCTCCCCAGCTTGACCCCACAGGACTGTGGGATTTACACCCTCCTGGTATACCAGTTGTCTTTCGCTTTTGTGCCGTAACTAAGCATGTACCGAATTAGAACATTGCCTGTGCCCCTTCCCCTGCCTTCTCTCTTCCCACGTAACATGGATTACATGCTCTCTTGTCTCCATATTTAGCCCACTGTTGACGTCCTTCTTGGAGCTCCCTCAGATTGGAAAGCATTTTTGTTTTCTTGCCCACCTAGGTGTGTTTTAATGTTTTCCTGCCTTCCCTGAAACACGTGTGTTTCGGCGAGTTCCACTCAGAGGAGGCGCCGGTTGGGTGATTGTTGGAGAAATGAGTAGTTGCCAGACGCTCTGTGGGTTTTCACTGAATGAAGGAGAAAATCAAAGGTCGCTGTTGAGGACAAGCGTTAAGAACCCGGCCATCTCCGTGTCTTCGAAAATGCCGCCGAGCCAGAGAGAGTATCAGAGGACATCTTTGATCCTTTATTTAACGTAGTTGTAGCGGCAAGTTTGTCTTCCCCCTAAGGGAACATCGCTCTTCCTCAATTACTGAGCTTATAAACGTGCACGATTAACTGAAAATGTGTGGATTAGTCAATATACTTATGTGATTTATTTTTAGAAGCCTTTTATCTTTTTTTTTTAAATTTTTTTTCTTGCTGTTATGGATGTTCCTAGACTTTTTACAATTTTTCTTCTGTATTTTTTTTTAAAGACCGCATCAGAGAAAGACTTCCAATTTCCCATTCTAGCCCATACCTATAAAATTGAGAGTGATAAATTTTAGGGACACTAAGGATTTTGGAGCTTAATTATTTTATGTCTTACACGAAAGCTATAAATTTGCATGCTTTGCTGTTTGTGTCTACTGCTTGCTGAATAGATGACTCAAGTAGTTTTTAGTTTCGTTGTAAAGGTTTGGGTCAAACCTAGCCATGTGGGGCTAGAAATGAATTCTTTGAGAGTTCATCTGAATTTTGGGTTGATTCAGGAGGAGTAGGATTGTGTAACGCTGTAATTCACAGTATATATTTTAAGTCACGCTTTTTACGTTCTGAAGAGAAATTTGTCTCTATGTTGCTTTTCACTCGGCTTTGATAATGCTAAAAATTAAACAATTTGAACATTGTATAAGACTGGGAGCAAATCCAAGGCAGAAACAGATGTTTTATTAAATATGCATCTTTTCCAAAATGGATGTAATTTGGAAGATTGTTCTGTTTGAGAGATGGGAGATAAAATTTGGGTTACATAAATTAGGTTACTTATGTTAATTTGAACATTTATGTACACATCTAGAAATATCCAGGATGACCCCCCCCCCCGAAACCTAGACATACATTCTTTTCTTATGTCAGCATTCCTTTTTTAATAGCTACCGAAGAAATCTCTCAAAATGAAAATTCCTCTCATCTTTCTTGCAGAAAATCGGCAGGTCACTGTGACTCAAGAAAAAGTTAAATAAATGATGAATAACCCTAGGATTTTTTTTTGAAGATTTTATTTATTTATTTGACAGAGATCACAAGTAGGCAGAGAGGCAAGCAGAGAAAGAGGAGGAAGCAGGCTCCCCGCTGAGCAGAGAGCCCGATGTGGGGCTCGATCCCAGGACCCTGGGATCATGACCTGAGCCAAAGGCAGAGGCTTAATCCACTGAACCACCCAGGAGCCCCTAGGATTTTTAAAACATTTTTTAGGGTAGCCTGGGTGGCTTAGTCCATTAAGCATTTGCTTTTGGCTCAGGTCATGATCTCAAGGTCCTGGGATCGAGCCCTACATGGGGCTCCCTGCTCAGTGGGAACTCTGCTTTTCCCTCTGCCCCTCTCCCGCTGCTCTGGCATTCTCTCTCAAATTACATAAACAAAAATCTTAAAAAAAAAATGTGGAGCATAAGGAATAACACAGAGGATATAAGGAAAAGGAAAGGAAAAGTGAATTGGTGGAAATTGGAGGGGGAGACTAACCATGAGAGACTGTGGACTCTGAGAAACAAACGGAGAGTTTTGGAGGGGAGGGGAGTGGAGGGTTGGATGAGCCTGGTGGCGGGTATTAGGGAGGGCACGGATTACATGGAGCACTGGGTGGGGTGCATAAACAGTGAATCTTGTAACCCTGAGAAAAATAAAATAAAATGAAAACAAAAATTTTTAAATAGCTCTGAAATATATTTAGGTTTTTCTTTTCTTTCTTTTTTTTTTAAGGTTTTTATTTATTTTGGCAGATAGACATTACAGGTAGACAGAGAGGAAGGGAAGCAGGCTCCCTGCTGAGCAGAGAGCCCGATGGTGGCTCAATCCCAGGACCCTGAGATCATGACCTGAGCTGAAGGCAGAGACTTTAACCCACTGAGCCACCCAGGCACCCTGATATATGTTTAGGTTTTAAAAAAGAGTTTCTCTTCTCCTGGTTTTGTACACGTGTGTGCTAGCCTGGTGCAGACATTCGTAATGGTGCTGCTGAAGCCTAGGGAGTCCCAAGCTGAGTCATAGTGTGGACCTCTTGAGAACCCTGAGGGCTCTGGTGCAGCTGCCTGCTCATGCCTTCTGTAGGCTCTCCTCTGACTAATATGGCCCTTCTCACCCCCCTCTCTTTAGACACTCTTCTCTGCAGCTCCTAAGACTTTCCTAGGTGCTCACCTGTACCCGGCCTGGTACTTTCTATTCTTTTGTCAGTGTAGTTCGCGACAATATTTATTACGAGTTACTTAGGTACAAAGGGATACAATCGTATCAGTGCCCTCTTGGAAAGCCAGAGGCCCATGAATGCCGTCTTTTAGGAAGGCATTTCTATCTTTCTCTCTTGTATTCTAGGTATCCCCTTGACCTACTACCCAGGGTGAATGGGAATGGCTATGAACGTCTTCATGAAGCCCCGTATCTTCAGCTGTAAAGATGAAAGCATATGGAGAGGCTTCCTTGAAGCATTGTCCTAGTGTGGAACTCATCATTCTCCATTCCACGCCTCCTGTTCCTCAAAAGGTCTGTATGCTTTGACGAAGGTGCTCTCTACAGGCTAAGATTCTGTTAAAATGAAATGATAATGTGATGGCAACATTTGCTAATATATTAATGAGCTATAATATTGTTAATATAGTAGTGACTCATAAATATTGCTTCAATTAGTGCTCAGTCACTAGACCATGTGACTCTCAATCCTAGGGTGTAGGTTCAAGTCTTATGTTCCGTGCAGACATGACTAAAAAAACCAAAAAAATGAAAATACCCACAAAACTTAAAAAAAAAGGATTCTTTTCTATATCAATGAATAAATATTAAGTACAGAGTAAGTCATTACAAATGTAAGTACGTGATAGGGTATAGTTTCTGTGTCAAACCTTAGATTATAAAGTGTAATGTGACTTCCAAAATAATCAGCAATTTATAGTCACATTTCTCTGTCTTTTAAGGCCTTTGATATAGGCCATGCAGTCCAAAGGTAATAGTAAAATCAAGAAGTATTTTTTTTCCATAGTCAATTATTGCATCCCCAAAGCATATTTTATTAATACATTTTTCTCAAATGTTACAGGTTTTTAAAAATTAGCATATAATGTATTATTAGCCCCAGGGTACAGGTCTGTGAATCATCAGGTTTACACACTTCACAGCACTCACCACAGCACACACCCTCTCCAGTGTCCATAACCCAGTCGCCCTCTCCCTACCCCCTCACCCCCAGCAACGCTCAGTGTGTTTTGTGAGATTAGGAGTCTTATGGTTCACCTCCCTCCCCAGCCCCATCTTGTTTCATGTTTCTCTCCCTACCCGCTATGACCCCCTGCCCTGCCTCTCAAATTCCTCATATCCAGAAAGATCATATGATAGTTCTCTTTCTCTTATTGACTTATTTCACTTAGCATAATACCCTCTAGTTCCAACCATGTCTTTGCAAATGTCAAAATTTCTTTTCATTTTTAATGGCTGCATAGTATTCCACTATATCTATCTATCTCCCACATCTTCTTAATCCATTCATCTGTGGATGGACATCTAGGTTCTTTCCATAGTTTGGCTATTGTGGACGTTGCTGCTATAAACATTGGGGTGCACATTTCCCTTCAGATCACTACATTTGTATCTTTAGGGTAAATACCCAATAGTCAATTGCTGGGTTGTAGAGTAGCTCTATTTTCAACTTTTTGAGGAACCTCCATGCTTTTCTCCAGAGTGGTTGCACCAGCTTGCATTCCCACCAACACTGTAGGAGGGTTCTCCCTTCTCTGCATCCTCATCAACACCAAGAAGTATTTTTATCTTAAAAAAAGTAATATTTTAATCTAGAGAGTTTATTCTTTTACCTTCTTTAACCTTCTTTAACGTTTGACAATGACTATATCTTATAACTTAGCTTCAAATATGCAAAGTAAGCTTCTCACAGCATGTCCCATGGTGAATCATAAAGCAGAAAACACATGAGAAAAATGGCATATTTGCAGGGGTGCGTGTTGGTGATTTCTATCCTTCCTTTTCAACGGTTAGTCCCAAAGTGGCATATCTAGGATGGATATCCTAATGGGCCCATTTCTGTCTCAGACTTCTCAGTGTTGGGCAATTTCTCACACAAAAATCAGTCTGGGAGATTGCTACGTTGTGAGTTCACACATAAAAGGTTATCCTCGATGAAGAAACTAAAAGTATTTGGAATGTATTTAGCCTTGCACAGCAGGAGACATAATACAATAAGATTGGGGGAGGGTAGGCTCTATTAAGAGAGGTTGGGGAGTTGATGGGACGGGGGAAAGCAGGACTGGTAGAAGCATTCCTGATGTAGGGTGTACCAGCTTTGAATACCATTCGGTATTAGGGTATACAGATGAACAGAGTTCTTTCCGGAGACTTCCACTCAACTAGATGACCATGGGATGGGACTATTGATTTTGTTCTATCAGATTTTAGTAATAGCAGATTTTAAAATAAAACACATGTCGGTATGACCAATCATTCCATCCTACTTGTGTACCTTAAAAAAAATAACAAAATAAAGCAAGAAACCAACAAAAACTCAACCTTAAGATAATAATTAAGGACCATTTCTCTCGTCCCTATCACAAGAAAGAAAAAATTTGACCAGACAGACATAATTCATACTAATGTTTCTAGAACTTTCCTGAACCACATATATAGTTAACTTTGTAGTTGTGTATTTAACACTTGTCTGTGGGTGAGAGCCAAGAGATGACCTATGATCAAGTGAAATAGAAACAGGGCCAATTTTCAAGTTGCAGTATTAATGATACAGTGTGGGGATAGCTGGTATTCAGTGAGCGTCTACTGTGTGCATCACCCATGCACTATGAGTCTGTCGTTGCTGTGGTATCAAATAGCCCATTTTGTGGGTGAAAACCATTTCAGCTGTAGATTCCCACAGTGTGGGGGCTGAGGATGTGGGACAGAAAAGATGTTCATTGTCCCACCTGAGCCCGGGTGGTGGGGTACCTCGTGTGAGTCCAGCCCTCCGTTTGCAGCTCTGTGCTCTTGGGCTCATTGCCTAATATCCTTCTGGTTCCCCCTTTTCAGCTCATGGTGATAATGCTCTTCCCTACCTTCTATGCTTCTTGAGAAGATGACGTGTGAAAATGTTGACCCGCTACATACATGTTAGCTATGATCGTTCATTTAGTGACGAGGCAGCTCAGTTTGGTCAACTGTGTGGTCGTGGACATCCAGGGAGACTCAGCTCTGCCTCCCTCTGCCATAAAACCTATGAGCCGCATGACTTAGCATGTGAACACTGGTTTTCCAACTATAAAACAGGTGTCCTGATAGCCACACTGCACGGCTATAGAAGGGTCAGTGATGATGAATGCCATTGTGATTGTTGTGACATGAAATCATTTTCAAAAATATACTTAATCAACACTGTTCCCAAAACACCTAGTGATAAGTAATTCTGCTAATTGTTATGAGTAATCAAAGCATCCTTAAAATAGGACCCCGCCTTCTGACAGTTTAATACTGTGCTAGCTCGTTAGCTTTCAAACCCAGAGACCTCATCTACTTGGTCCTAAGACTCCTCAAGCATTGAGGTAGCGTGAGGAGTGCATTAAATGAGGTAGTCTCTCTTTCCGCTCCCTCTCCTTCCTAGCGCTCTGAAATGGTGTCTGTGGCAAGCAGGTATTCTGTCAAATAGCTCACAAGGACCCACTTGCCTTGTTGTGATCATCACTTGTAAGTAGAAGGGGCAGCGTTGTGTGAGAGTCACCCTCTAGACAGAAGATGCCATGTTGAGATGACAAGAAAATGCTCGACGATCCTGGGATGATTACGGCTGCAGTGAACGCGAGTTTTCTCACAGTGCAGCCGGGAAAGAGCACAGTGTTACGTCTTCCCATCCTGACCCATTGCTGTAGGGGAAAGAACAGTATCTGCAGACTCAGGCTTAGTTCTTCTAAATAAACAATTTCTAGAACACAGATGGGCTCCCTTGGCCAATGGATCTTTGCAGAGATTTAAAACTCTTAACTTAAATAAGCTAGATCGCACATAGACATGCGCTAAATTGATTGTCATCATCAACAAACGTGGAAAAAAGCCCAAATGAATGCAGACGAGACTGGAATTCTTAATCTGTCTCCGTTGATTCTAAAAATCGTCATGCCACGTGATGACCGGCATGACGAGTTGTGGCTTCTACAGTTAGCCACACCTGTGCAGGTGTCCTGTCATGATGAGCACCTAGACCGATGAAGAACCCAGCTAAGAATCACTTTCTGCCATTACCAGTGGTTCCTATAACAACCCATAAGAAAGGTTATGTGAGCAATAGAACATTGGCTTCGAAGCGGGCTCACCAATCTCTTTTATTGAGTGCACCAATGTCTCTTTGTTGTTTTTATCTTAATAGGAACAAATGTGTTGAGATGGAAAAGACGGCAACTATATGTCCATGGAGGCATTTTTAAAGGCATCTTCTTAGAAGGACAATGTAATGGTGAGTATTAAAAGTGATCGTTGACTTCTGCCTACTTACGTTATTGAGGCATTCGTAGCCTGGGTAAACCAAATCTAGCAATGCTTCCTGGCTACTTTGGTAGTAAAATTAGTTTTCTTTCTCACAATCTGTTGGAAATGAACCAAAGTGCAAAGCGGTGATTTGAAGCTCGTTTGGAGTGCATATATTGGCATGCATTGGAAATGGAGGATTTTGTAATAATTACTTGTTCCTCCAAATAGCTACAAGGCTGACTATATCTTATTAATTAGGTGTATGCAAACGAGAGGCTCAGCTTTCTGATCACCTGTATAAACTGCTCCAAAATTGACCCTCAAGCCCATGGGATACTGAACGCCCACTCTCTTCTAGAGAGAGCATCCCAAGCTGTGAGGGCCGTGGTTGGAATGGCCGTGGTTCCTTGAGAATGGGATCCAAAATGTCAGAGTTGTGGTTCTAATGCAGGCCAAGGGCCCACTGAGACCACGGGATCTTTCTCTCTATCTGGAGAACAGGAATAGAGCAGATCCCAAGGAAGGGAACATGGGTAGACTACTTTTGTGATCTCTGGTTGTGAGTACTTGTTCATGGAATGATTGTATACTTCAAAATCTGGACCCATCCCTTCCCATGCTTAGATATGAGAAAGGATATGTTTTACTATGTTTCAGGTAAATGATTATGTCTTTTCATGGCTCAGGTGTCAATTCAAGCTCTGCTGAGGAAGTATTTATGATTAAATCACTCACATATTCGTTATATACCATTTTTCTCATCGGTTTCTGTACCAAGCTTCCAAACATTTTCCACCGTTGAGACCACAATCAGCTTTCATCTTCCTTAGACTTGACCATGAAATTTCATATCTTTCCTATGTCGGTAACAAACTTCCGTAGGATTCCTGGATTCTACAAGATTATCAAGGTCGTGTTTTTTATATGAAACCCTTGTTCCCAAGAAACTGGATCTCCAAACTCCTCCCCCATTTCCTGCCATAAAAAAGTGCTCTTTTTTTTTTGTTTCAAAGATTATTTTTAATTAACAAAGACTCACGCTTTCCCCCTTTTGTTATCAACATGCAAATTTGGAACATGATTATAGATGGGACAATGATTTCTATTTTGAGTGTGTGTAGGTTATTTTACCAAAGGCATTCAACATACAGAGACATTTCTCATCAGCACATACACCTAAATCGTCATTAACAGCACATTATGTAAATTCCTTTGTCTTATGAATTGTGTAGCTTTCTAAAAAAAAAAGGGAGGGGGGCTTTTTTTTTTTTAACTTTTTTTTCTCCTGCATGTTTTTATTTCTGTTTTTCCATCTGGAGGAGAATTGGTATCTAACGGGGGCATGAAGTCTTGGAATGCTTTGTCTTCCTTCTCACACTGTCCGATGTTGGAATGGCAGCCCGATGTGGCTTGGTCATGATCGTTCCGGTAGCTGCTGTGCTAGGAGCACTCTGCTTAATACAATCAGGCTGTCTCGCTTCCAGGAGAAGCCGCGGTAATAGGTCTGGCATCGCGCTCCGAGCCGTGGACTGGTCACAGCTCATAACGTGACAGCTCATGTAATGAAACCCAGAGGGAACATTATATAAATTGCACCATCGGGAGAGCAAAATGAGGACTTCTGAATCTAGAAAGGGCCTTTTGGGTTTTGGCCATGGGCACTTGGGCTCAATCTGCATTTGAAAGCACCAGGCATTATTGACCTCTGTGTGTGTGTGTGTGTGTGTGTGTGTGTGTGTGTGTGCGCGTGTGCGCGCCCGCGTGCAAGAGGTTGTCTAAGTGCCCATCTGAATCGGGGCATGCTCGGTGCTTCTTCCACTTTGGAATGACCTTGATGAAGGCTGATTCCAAATTGGAGCCCGTCTGAATTGGGGTGTGCCTGGTGCTCACACTTGGTGAGGGGCGATCCCCAGCTGGAACTTCCTGTGATGGCATGGCTAGATGCAAAGCTCATGACAGGGAGTTTTCCAGCTCAGGCATTCCCAACATGTGTCCATGAGAAGTGAGAGCTCCGTGGGTCTTTGTTTGCCGTCATTGTCATTTACAAGGGGCGCTGGCAGGTACATGGGCGACGATGCCTTGATCTAGGTCTGCTGCTAAGTAGCTCCTTCTTGATGACCAGGCTGCTGAGAGATGGAAAGAACAGAGAGATGGGCATCCATTCCCCCTTTCACTGGGGGGCATCTGATTATAAATGATAGAAAAGAGCTTCCTAGGAAAAACATTCAGGAAGCCTCTCTGATACTTGAAAACTTCAACGTAGGCCCCTTGAATCATTTTCTATACAATGTTGCCTGAGCATTGTCTGCTTTGGTAACATCTGTGAAAGGAGACTCTTTGCAGTGGATTTTCATACGTTTCTGCAATGGCTTTCGAAATTACTCGATTTTATTCCCAAGATGGCTTATTAGCTCAGTTCAAAACTGATGACCAAGGGAAATTCCTTCCATGCTGTCCTGGAGTCCTAATTTTCATTTTTAAGTGAAGAGATGCAGAGGCGCCTGGGTGGCTCAGTCGGTGAAGTGTCTGCCTTCGGCTCAGGTCACGATCCTGGGGTCCTGGGATCGAGTTCCTCATTGGGCTCCTTGCTCAGTGGGGAGCCTGCTTCCCCCCCAGCTGCTCCCCCTGCTTGTGCTCTCTCTGACAAATAAATAAAAAAACTTAAAAAAAAAAAGAGGGATGCAAAGATGAACCAGGAATTGGGATTTCAGGATTATATGGAACTGAATTTATGAGTACGTCACAGGTCCTGATGATGAGGACTAGCGTAGGGGCTAAGAATAAATTTGAATGTTCAGATAGTTTGTTTATACTCTATTTAGTTCTGAGCTCATTATGCCAGTAGATCTTTTATTAAACGTTTTGTGATTCAGAGGGACACAGAGGAGTTCTGTCAATCCATGTGGTAAAGGGACTGGTATATAGAGTTAAATATAATAATATAAAACTTACATAAATATAATGTAAATGTAATATATGCAATGTGATTATATGCTATACACATATAAAATATGTAATATATAATATCTAATACCGAAGATAAATATAAATACTTCGGTTTTGGTTCTCCTCGATCATTTTCTTTTCAACAATTTTCCAAACCCATACTGTTTCCTTTGCACCAACACAGACAGTACTTGTTGCTTTTCCCCCTAATTTAATGCTGCTTTTCTGCCAAAATGATATATTTCAGAGTAGAATAAAGGGACAATTGTATCTAGTTATGTAGATTATTTTACACTATTTATGAGTTATTTATGCCCAAGTTAATTTTGTTCTTCTCTGGAGGACATTAATAAACTCAACTTTTGAGTAAATGACCTTGAAACATATGCAGGCACAAGGTGAGTCAGCCATAAGTTGTGGGCAAGTCACCTGTTTCTATAAATTTCTATTGGAACCCAGTCCACACCCTGACATTTATTTATTTATTTATTTTTTGTCTGTGGCTCTTGTCCACCTGCTGGGCCAAAATCAAATGACTGTCCCAGAGCACAGGGCCTGGAAAGCCAAACATATTTCTCATTTGACCCTATACTATGAGTTTCCCCATCCATACTCGAGGACATGGCATGATTGTTTGGAGAGCGGCAGGACCATTCATGAAGAACATCTCAGATTCACAGATCAGTCATGAATATTAATATAAAATAAATTATGCATGCATGTACTATACATACATATACACACGTGTATGATACAGTCTATGCAGACAATACATGTATTGTACATGTACACACATACATAGGCATACATGTTTTCACATGGAGACTATCTTGGACTCACAGATCAGCCATGAATATTAATATGAAATAAATTATACATGCATCCACAGCACATACATGTACACACATATGATACATGCATGTGCACAAATGATACGTGGGTTATGTGTGTACACACATGAATAAGGTATGTACGTACATGTTTTCACATGGAGAACATCTTGGATTCACAAATTGGCCATGAATATTCATATAAAATAAATCACACCCTCATATATAACATGCGTTCAAATACATGCACACGATACACGCATGTTTACAAATGATACATGTATTATGTGTACACACATAAATAAGGCATGTGTACATACATGTTTTCACATGGAGAACATCACACCCGTGCAAAGCAGGCATGGATATTAACATAAATTAACATAAATTATGCATGCACACACAAAACAATACATATACATAGGATACACGTATGCACACATGACGCATGTACTAGGCATGTGCACACATATACACAAGCTATATGTATGTGCATGCATGTTTTCACATTGGGAATTCCATTAATGCCTCCTCGACCCTCTACCTTCCTTTAGACCCAGAGCAGGTGTTTGTAACCTGCACCATGGTACACATGCATGAGTGGGGTCTGGGAGCACTCGGGAATGTCACCTCTGAAGTCTCCACGCGCCAAGGAGAGATTTGGCGATCATCCACACAGCCTGTGTGACGCCGCAGACACACACCTGTTCGCATGCCTCCTCTTCAACTGCTGTAGCCATAATTCTGATGGCTGCGTCTGTTAGGACTCAGGCTCCCAATTAAGGGCCGGAGTGGCCATGCCCCCATCCACTTGTTTTATCATCTAGAAGAAAGAGCACTTGATTCAGTGCACCCAATTATCGTGACTTTATTCTGCTTCACTAAACTTTTGAGCAAAGGGCATGGGGTAAAGTTAAAGCCAAGGAGTTCATTGATTCCATTTTTGGTGTGTTTGAGAATTGGAGAGCAAGAAAATTCTGACTCAGCATGCTTCCTTGAAGTGGGTAATTAATATCCATAGGGAATGGGGCTGTTTGGTTTTTCTCTGGCAGGTTGTTGGATGTCCTACTTGGCATGCTGCGGTAGTAAATATTAACAAACTATATTTCACTTGTAGATGATTGAGGATCTTTTGCTTAAGCATGTTCCTTTACATGCCCTAATTCTTTCCCTTTTTCTATAGTGACTGCTGAAACAGGAGCATCTGTGGAGTCCCTCAAGATGAATTTATTTAACCATGATGTGGGGCGATGGGGAAAGCAACATTGAGGACTTGGGTGGGGCAGAATGTAACTGAACCCATGCAAGCATGGTTAATACAATGGACGGCAGCAGTGTCCCTTGTCCCCTTACAAGAACCTTTACAAAGTCCTGTATATGCAGTTGGCAGTGGACGTAGAGAACTTTCCCTCTTCCCTGTACCAAGCACAATGCATGACACATAGGGTAATGCAGGTCAGCACGCTCAAACCCATAGTTTTGAAGTGGGGTGAGGCCAACTCCTGGCTAAGTAGACCACGTAGACAAGGGACTTGGACTATCCTCCTACCTCCTCCTGTCCATTCAGCTGAGAAGGGGAGGGAATGAGCCTGCAGGAGGCCAATGTCATCCGACTCTGGGAAGGTATCCTTCTGTGCCTAAAGCTTCCCTACACAGTGGTCCAGAGCTGACCAGCCTCAGAGAGGATGCAACTTTTTTCTATTACACAGAAAATTCTTATGCACGTCTTTCTTAACATGATGACATCATTGCAGAACATATGTTTTAGTAAGGGGGATTCTGACCACCCGTTAGGATTTCTGTGCTGGGGAGGGTTTCCCATACCGTAACGCTGGTCTCCGACAGCAGCTGGGTGTCCTATAGTTCTACCTGGAGACAGGGTCAGATCCCACAGGGTACGGGCTCAGTCCTGCAAGACTGCCCACCTTACATTTCACAGGCCAATGGCAAGTTCACAAGCTGTATAGATCAGAGGTTCCAACGATGCCCTCCTTGGGTTCCATTAATCTGCTAAAGCAGTTGATTCACAGAACTCAAAAAGAAACATGTTGCTCTCTCCATTATAGGTTTATTATTAAGGGCTACAACTCAGGAGTAGCCCAGAGTAACGTATGGACAAAGGGTATGGAACATTCATAGTCTCTCCACGCCTACCTCTCTCCCCAAGCCCTCACCATCTTCACCAACCTATAAGCTCTCTGAACCCCATCCTTGTGGGTTTTTATGGAGGCTTCTTCATTACACAGACATGACTGATTAAGTCATTGGGGCTGGTGACAGATCCAACCTTCAGCTCTTCTCCCCTCCCTGGGCGTCCAAGGTAGGTAGAACTGAGCCAGGACAGAAAGTTCCACTTCTGATCAATCACACAGGTGTCTCTGCTAGCCACCAGCTCCCCTTCCTAGATACTTGCCAAAAACCACCTCATAACATAACCAAAACACCTTCATTGCTCTTACCACTTAGTAAATTCCCAGGGTTTTAGGAGCTCTGTGCTAAGAAAGATGGTCAAATAAACTTTTCTTACTATAAATCCTAGTATCACACTCAGGAAGCCAGGCATTTTAGCTTTATCCACAGATGAGTAAGTATTATTTTCTTCCTTGAATTTTGCAAACCCGGAATAAGAAGAAAATAAATATGGTGCCTTATGCCGTTTGTCTGTAGGTAACAGGCACTTGGAGGCAAAGCCGTTGTTCCTCACTCCCCCAATTCTGTTCTAGTCTCATATATATGCACAGAAGAATATAAATTATTTAGCATTGACTTATCTGTAATTAAGTCTTCTAAATGGACTAGTATTTTAGCCGCTATATTTTCTTCTCAATTACTTAGAAAATTCAAGCCTTCCTTGGGGAACGCTTGGTTTCTCAGTTGTGCTTTTAATGGTAATTGATTGGCTTGTTCAAATGATGCTGTTCTGGGAAGAAGGTTAACAAATAAAGTCTGGCAGGGTGGCAAGGGAAGGGTGTCAGGTGAATGAAGAGTATTCTGTGTCCAAGATCGGTGACCTCACAAATTTCTTACCTTTCCAGAATTACCGATTCATGAGGGAGGTGAAGTTTACCATGGGACAGGGGCTGGTCACAGAGTCATCGTTTCAGAGTAGGTGTTCCTTTGGTCTGTCACTGGTAGGATTTACACGTCAACGTCTTTTATCATCATGAGTTCATTAGAAATCTCCACTAATTTAATATCTCACGCGGTCTCCCGTTGAGTGTGGAACCCAACCTGGGGCTCAGTCTCATGACCTTGAGATCATGACCCGAGCTGAGACCAAGGGTCAGACACTCCATGGGCTGCAGCCCCCAGGAGCCCTTAATTTAATTGTTTTGATAAGATATCATAAGTTACACATTAAAAATATTTAAACCCAATACTTGCTCAAAAATTAATGAATGAGGGCAACTTCCCCTGACAGTGCATGACTGTCCTTTATCATTTTATCTTTGGAAACATCAGATTATCGTGCCCACGTGTCCCGGTACCGATCCAGTTTCACCACCACCAACATTGAAAAAGCATTCCCATTTCTGTGGTTTTAAGTCTTAGAACCAGTCTCGGAGATGATGTGACATCGACCATCGCTTACATTTTTTAAAAGGAATAAAATATTGAGCTGGGATTCCAGCATAGCTGACCAGAGTAAGAGTGGATTTAAGGAGGAAGTCCATTTAAGACAGTTTCATTGAACGTGCGTGGCGGTGTTTGAAGACATTCTCAACAAGGCTGCCATCTTGTTTTTGTGTCTCTGAAAATCCTTGGCTTGATCTCTTTTAAAGAGTCATTGGAACAATCCTTTTTTTTTTTCTTCAAAAGAAATTACCAAATAATTGGACTGTTCAGGGCTGAGAAAGCAAACACCAGCTCTAATGGTGCATGTGTCCTGACCAATGCTCTGTGCTAGATGCTTGACAATCTCTCTTCTTGGTTTCTGACATGCCCTGTATTTGGAAACGCAGTGGCAATCTTGCACATCCAGAAGGCACCATTCTGCTGTTCTGTACCTTTGCCTGCTCTGTGTTTCTTAAAAAACAGGTGATCATTACATTCCTCTGCTGCTACTCTTCCTCCCAGGTATGAGTTTCTCATGGCTGCTGTAACAGATGATCACAACCTTAACGTTCTGCTCAGCACATGTGAATAAATACAGCTCTAGAGTCCAGTTATTGGGGGGCAAACACCCACGTGTCCCCCTGGGCTGCTGCCTCCTGCAAGGGCTAGGGGAGAATGCCTTTCCTTGCATTTTTGCACACCAGGGGGGGCCACCCTTCCTTGCCTTGTGGCTCCATATTCCTTTTCACCTCTCTGCTTACTGGTCATATCGAGTTCCATCTTCTTCTCTGATGCCCTGCTTCCTTCTAGTAAACAACTTGCAATTCCTCTGGGCTCACCCAGATCATCCAGCACCATTTCTCCATCTCACGGTCCTACATTTAATCACATATAAAATACCCTTGAGAAATCCTTTGCTGTAGAAAGTTATATACACTTGACTCTAGAACAATACATGTCTGAACTTCCCAGGTTCACTGATACATACAATTTTTTTTTTAAAGATTTTATGTATTTGACATACAAATGACATGCAGAAGGAGAAACAGTACAAGCAGGGGGAGTGGAAAGCAAAGGGAGAGGGAGAAGCAGACTCTCCACTGAGCAGAGAGCCTGATGCAGGGCTTGATCCCAGGACCCCGAAATCATGACCTGAGCTGAAGGCAGATGCTTAATCAACTGAACCACCAAGGCGCCCTGAATTTCTTTTTATCAATATAGCCTTGTAAACGTATTTTCTCTTCCTTATGATTTTCTTAGGAATGTTTTCTTTTCTCTAGCTTACTTTGTTGTACAAATACAGTACTACATAATACATAGAATGTACAAAATATGTGTAAACTGACTTTATGTTTTTGGTAAGGCTTGCAGTCAAGAGTTGGATGGAAGTAGGTATGTTTTGGGAGAGTCAGAAGTTAGATGTGGATTTCCAATTGCACAGGGGTCAGTGTCCCATTGTTTCAGGATCAAGGGTTCTGGGGGATTTGGATATGCATGACTTTGGGGAGGTGCACTCTTCAGTCTACCACGTATAGTTGGCCATGATCTTGGGAGTGCCTGGAGATGAATCTCAGCTGCCCTCATCAATGACCTCCAGGACATCCGTCTCCTTCCTTGGGATGCTCTTTTCATGTGTGATGGGCTCTTGTTTCTCCTCCTCCTTCCCGAGGCTGCTTCTCAGTCTTTCAGTAAGAACCTCCTGACTTCTCCTTCGCTGAATTTTGTTTAGCTCTGGATCCCAAACATATGCACTTAGCACGCTCCTTCCTTCTTTGCTGTCTCCTTCTGGAGTCGTACCCTCTGTACCTGAGGATGGATGTGTCTGGAAGACCCCTCCCCTTGTGTGAACAAAGACTGGGGTCTACTGGGATGGCCTTTGGTGACTTGGGCAAGGTCCCCATTGATTCCCATTTCTCACATCCTTCCACATGCTTTGTCCTGGGCAGCTTGAACCATTCAGAACCTTCCAGAATCAGCAGTGTGGACTCGGACCCTCATGTGTTGTGATGTGCTAGCTGACCTTTCTTCCTGTAACTGAGTTTCTGAGAAAATCCTGTTTCATCTAATGTCATGATGTCACCTGAATGTCATTTCCCAGGGAAGCCTTTCTCCTCTGTGATGAGCATGTATTGAAGAGGGCATCTCTGTTAACCTGCATTCTCCTGCCCATTTACTTAAATGTTTGACGTCCCAATGAGCCTGAAAAATCCCTCAAATATAGCAAATATTTTCTATTATGGTAACCACCATCGCATCTGACCCAGTGCTCCTACACAGTCCAAAGTGAATTACTGAATTAATTGAATTACTACTTAATTATGGACTTTACTGAATTAATAACACAAGAACGAGGAAGTCAGTCCTTGGTGACAGTGTCACGGCTTTGTCCATCTGTCATAAATATATTCATATTCATTCCATAGCTAATGTGCATCTCTGTGTAACGTATATCATAATGAATTCCGAAAGAATTCATTGAACTTGACGGTTCTTTGTTTCTGTCTGCTAGAATTGATTCACATGCATGTAGACGGATCCAAAGAGGGCCAAGGTTCCTAATGACCATACCCTATCCTAATGTTTCTGGGCAGCCGTGGATGCAGCTAGGAAGACGAGAATGAAGTTCTCCCCGAAGCACAGAGACGTATCATGACTGTCGCTTAGAGGGAGACAGGCACAATATTGGTGCCTCCTAATGCAATAGCGTTTTCTCCAGGAATGCTTTACCTTCTCTTGACTTAAAGAAAAATGTAGGCCAGGGTACTGGAAATGAACCAATAACCCTGTGCCGTTGCCTAGGGCTCTGCTCCAGGGGAGATCCTGGAGAATAAAGCTTTCAGAATTACATCAAGAAATCAAAGTGAAGATTGAAAAAAAATAATGCTGTCAGCGGTGTAGACTTTGTGAAGGTCATGGGGAGAACCGCTTATCCGGTGGTTACAGCAACTCTGGTCTCTCTTCGTTTTCGTTGTTGTCTTTTTGTTTTTTGTTTTTTAGGAACATCATAGTCAAAGATTGTTTCCTTCTTAACAGTTTCTGCTGCTACTTTGTATTTAGCAACAGTAAACGAATGCATGTAGCATTCATTGTCTATGATAAGTGGACCCATCCAGCATTCCACCGCAAGCCTGTCATGACGGTTTAGTGTAGCCCTCACTCAACGTGCGTGTGTCCTTCGTACTTTTGTTCTTCGTAGGTTTCTTGTGTGAAAGTCTTTCCAAATTGAACCTGGTTCCTAAAGATACACATCCATTGTTCAAACCCAAAATGAGGTGAATGCATTAAAAACTCAAAGGGATCTTAGTGACTGGACATTCATCTACTTTAGTCATGTCTTGTAAGCTCTGAAAAGGTGCACACTTGTGTTTAGTGTGATAACAGGGAGTCCTAAGGGGATGTCTCTAGGAAGGCAGAAAGGGACCTCAGTCACAGCCTTGTAAGCTGAGAAGAAGCCACCTATTTCTCACCTTGTGTTTGCACTTGTCTTCAGCGGGATCCTTGATGGTGTCCCTGTGATGTGCACTTGCCTTTTGGTCCTGAGGGAGAAGCACGTGCTCTCTCCACCTGCTTGACCTGAGACGTTGGGATTCAGACAGCAAGTAGTGAGTATAGAGAAGGCTGAGCTCAGTGAGAGCTCTCTGAGCAGGTGAAGTTCGTGTGAACCAACACTGATCAGATGACGTTGGTGTGAACCCGACTCTGAGCAGATGA